>NC_044988.1:61477172-61777482 GCF_008728515.1 Papio anubis
TGCCTTGGCTGTTTGATCTAAGCAGAGGCCTGAGACTGAACTAAGCGTTTTTCCTCTCCCAGGAACTGGAATTTTGGAACCATGAATGAGCACCTCTAGAGCCAAGGCCCATGAGCAATGGCACCCTGGAGGAGAAGCCCAAGAAGCAGACCTGGTTCCAGCCCCTTTTACCATGGGGAGTGCCTCGGCCCTTTCAACACGGTGAGATGCCCCAGTGTCCGGCCCAGACAGTTTTCCAGAGTAATCTGAACTACATATCCCTCCCTTTCTCCCTCCTCCCAGCTTGGCCTCATCTGTGGGATGCAGCAAGACAGAAGGGCCTGGTGCACTTTAGCAGGTGCTCTCACCTATCGGGGGCTGTGGGAATACCAAGCCAGCAGAACGGTGGAGGAGGAAAGTGTCCTCCCCAGGAATGACAGAAAAGTCAAGCATTTTCTAGGCTTGTTTCGGTGAAATGCTGTAACACTGGGGCACACACCTTCTTTGATAAGAAAGACAGGCCCTGGCAAGCTCACCAAGCCCCACCACTCGCAGGAGGTGGGAAGATGCCCAGACTCACTCCTGCCCGCCTCACTGAGCACACTCGTCTGGTGCATCTGCCGCTCCATTTGCTCAAGTAAACATCGATCAAGCACCAAATACACCACGGTGACAGACACATGCAGTTTTAATCCCGGGAATGCTGGCTTCTTTACTTATTAGCTATGTGACTTGGGACATATCACACCTCCAGGCCTCAGTTTCCTCTTTTGTGTCATGGGGTAGACAATGTTGTCTACCAACATAAGATTAGGTCCACCCTTTAAAAGCTGGGTTTTTCAGAATTAAGAAGACCCAGCCCGAGGAGGCTGAGGTTGCAGTGAGCCATGACAGCACCACCGCACTCCATCGTGGGTGATAGAGTGAGACCCCATCTCAAAAATGGGGCCTGTGGCTGCCTCATTGCCTGGCAACAAATGTCGGCTACTATCATTATTACAGGAAGAGGCTTTCCCATCCGTCTTGAACAGTCAGACCACTCCAAATGTCTCTTAGCTATCCTACCTGGCAACTCTGCCTTCTGTAGTGTTTGCTTCAAAATTCCTCCCAAATCCTGCTTCTCTGATGAAGGGGAAATTACTAAAAACATTTAAGGTTCAAAGGAATTAGCCTGTGGCTTATATGATTAGAGTTTCTCACAGCAGAAGAGAGTCAGGGGGACCTCTGGAGGCCTGTGAAATGCGTAGGAAGTCACACTTGGTGAAGAGGAGCCAGCATGCTGGGTGCAGGTGTCCCTTTGAAAGACCCAGCTTTTAAAGGGCGGGCCTAATCTTATGTTGGTAGACAAGAGTTACAGTTATCCCTTCCTTCTAGGTCAACTGGCTGCTTTTAGAGGGAGAAGACAGGCCCCCTAAAGAAAGGCCAGAAAACATATAAAATCTCCAAATGATTGAGCAGAGACTGATACAGGACAGGGACTGGAGACAGCAGACAGAAGACACTCCAGAGACATAGACTCTGGAGGCGGTGGTGGGAGAGAAGGCAACTGTAGGAGTAGAGAAAAGCATGCATGGTGAGAGCATTTGTAAAGGCTGTTAAGGAACAGAGAACAGTCAAGGAACTAGAAGAAATTCCGAATAAGTGAAGCCAGAATGAGACACGAAGGCAGACATGAGCCAAATCACAGAGGCCGGGGAGGAGGGTTAGGTGCTTGTTAAGATACTTAAGCTTTATCTTTACTTAGGTCACAGGGAGCCTTAAACCATGGTTTGTATGTCAAGGAGGGATCTGTGCCCCAATCCAACTGAAGGCGAGGAGACCAGTTACAAAGCTGTTGTATGATTCCTGTGAGGCAACAACCGTGGGTAAGTAGATAGTGCCTCCCACAAGGGCTAAAGGCAGGGGCTCCACTTCCACTTCCCCTTCCACGCCTCACCTGCTCCCTGTGTATGTACACTACACTTGCAAGCAGCCTTTGTTGGGCCGGGTGAGGTTCAGGACAGGTGCTAGAATCTGGTCTAATCCCCAAGAAAATCCTAACTGTGGTTAAGGAAGGCAAGTGTGGCCTTTCCCTGATTGCAACAGGGGACAGATGACCAACTACAGAAAGTCACAGGCCCCTCTTGTCCAAGTCCCAACAGTTTCTGGAAGAACTGTTCTGTCCAATCTCCCTGCCTTCCTTGGATGTCAGGTCCATGTGTGTACATCAGCAGACACATCCCTTGTCCATAACAGCTGAGGGACCAACTGCACCCAGCCTCTCCTGCACCAAAAGACACAGCAGCAATGTGGTTGGAACCATCAACCCAAAGCCAAGACTCAGAATGAGTCAGAATTTCTACATGATAAGAGAGACACTGTTGCTCCCATACACGTGCCCTGGCTCTTCACAGAGACACACCCCTCCCCGCCACGCAAGAATATAGCACTAAGCTCTCAACACGACAGATCCGACAGATCCGGGGGCAGGTCTGCAACCAGTGGCAATGTTTGCTGAAACACCCTCTGTACGCTTTTCTGTGCCCACTGAGACAGTAAGAGGAAGGAACTAGGCCGAGTGGGTTGCATGAAACAGTAACAGATTAGCGGCAGCAGAAGCTCTGACTGGGCATTCCTACAGGCCTAAGTGTGGATCCTGGAACAGTGGACAGCCTGGGAGGTGATCCCCAGAGAATTACTGGAAAGAGCCTGGGATTATACAAATGCTGAGTTTGTGGAGGGCTAATAATATCTACTCACCCATGAGTTCACAGCAGTTGGGCTCTAGTTTTGCTTTTGTTGTTGTTGGTTTTTTGCAGGGGATACAGGATCTCGCTATGTTGCCCAGGCTGGCCTTGAGCTCCTGGGCTCCAGCAATCTTCTCACCTCAGCCTCTTGAGAAGCTGAGACTGTCAGCACATGCCACCATGCCCGGCTGGGCTCTAGTTGTTAACCATAACAATATGGTAGCTCAGAGTTCTCAACAAAACTTGGATCTGAGATTTAAACTCTTCACCCCAGTGAGTGAGAGAAATGGGCCTTCGAGGGTTAGGGACCAGGCTATGGGAGTGGTTCTCAGTCAACCAAAGTTACCACTCTCAAGAGTGAGCATACCCTTGGCCCCTGCCACACAGGAACACAGACTGGACTGAGCTATAAAGTTGCTTTCAGAGAGAACTGAGCTCCTGGAAGAGCCCAACAGGGATTCTGGGTGAAGTGAGCACAGAGGAGACTTTCTTTTTTTAAATGGAGTCTCGCCCTGTCACCCAGGCTGCAGCGCAGTGGCGTGATCTCGGCTCACTGCAAGCTCCGCCTCCCGGGTTCACACCATTCTCCTGCCTCAGCCTCGCGAGGAGCTGGGATTTTCAAGCACCCACCACCATGTTCGACTAATTTTTTTGTATTTTTAGTAGAGACAGGGTTTCACCATGTTAGCCAGGATGGTCTTGATCTCCTGATCTTGTGATCCACCCACCTTGGCCTCCCAAAGTACTGGGACTACAGGTGTGAGTCACCGTGCCCAGCCAGAGGAGACAGTTTTACACCAAGCTCCAAGGAGCCAGCACAGGATGCCTGCCTCTCCCAAGGGCCTGATACACTAAAAACTGGAGACATGGCTTTCCGCAGATACATCAGGACAGTGGTGCTAAGCACGTTCAGAATGTTTAAGATACAAGTTGAAGAAAAATACTTAAGAAAAGCTTCTCTTTCAGAAAGCAATTTGGCCATCTGTATTAAAACTATAAAAATGTGTAAACCATATCTGAACCCATAATCCCACATCTGAAAATCTAGCCTGGGAAAAAGATCCTAAATGTGGAACAAACCAACACAGAACAAACTTCAGACTCCAAGATGTTCATTATGGTATTATTTACGCTCATGGAAAATTGGACATTATCTAAAGGACTTCTAAGAGAAAAGACAAGTTAATTATGATGGAATTCTATGATCAACTACTATGAAGGTATGGAAAGTGATGATGATGAAGACTATGAAATAACATGGGAAGATGCTGATGATAAAAAATTTAAGGAAAAAGCAGGATACAAAAGTTTATACACACACAGCATGAGCTCAACTGTAGTTTAATTTAAAAGAAGTTAAACTCTCAGACCCTGTACGACAGGCTGGCTTCCAGTAACCTCGGCATTTCCAAGAGAGCCTACAGAGGCCCTGGTCTTGCCTAGGAGACCCCAGGGCCTGAGGATGACACACTCATGGGATTATTTACATAGCCTCCCCCTGACCAGTAGGGCCCTGGCTCTGGGTTGATTTGAGGACATGTGAACATTACCAGGGACTGGTGGTGGCAGCGGTGGTGGCAGCAGCAGTGGCAGCGGTAGTTAGGTCAGCATTCCTCTCTCTCTCTCTCTCTCTCTCTAGGAGGCGGAGAGTATGGAAGAGAAGGTAGGTGGAGAATAAGAAGCAGATCAGAGAGGAACTCCTCCTTCCACTTGTTTTTTTACAAACAGGATTAACAAGTAAAGGCAAAAGGCCCCTGCTAGAAGGAAAACAAAAAAGAAGAAAAAGAGAAAAGGGTGGATGCAAGGGAGAGAGGTGAGGAAAAGAGAAGCAAACGTCAAAGCTGCAAAGGAAAAGGGGCCCATTCTGATGACCAGTGTTCCAATGCAAAAGCAAATTCCTAATAAGCTGTCACTCCTTGTCACAGAGTCATGGGTGAGCAGAAAAAATGGCGTTTCCCAGAACAACATCCATGGAAGCAATTCACCAGCAAATCGAGTCCCCAGGAGAACAGAGAGACACACATCCTAGGTGGGGCACATAGCAAAGGGACAACACTCAAACAGTGATGGCGCAGAGACACTCCCTGGCCTTCCCACTCCCACTCCCACTCCCCACCCCCAGCAGGCTCCAAAGGGTCCAAGTGCCAGAAGGAAGGGGAGGCTGCAGGACAGGACCAACTCTACCCCACTCCTCCCGAGCCCTGTTCCCACACACATCAATCTGCGCACTGACAGCTCAGGTAGAAAATGGAAGGCAGGGATGGGGGGATGGTAGAGATGATCAAGATAGAAACCAAACCAATGGGGCCATAAGCCCAGGCAGCTGTCCTCACTAATGGGACAGACCCAGGGGTCTGCTTCTCCCCAGTTGATCTTGACCTTGTATAGGAATCAGCTGCTCGGACCAGTGACAGAGACAACTGCTGAGGTAGGGTGACAGATGCTCTTACTCACTGAGGGTACAAAGGACTATCTCCAAATTCATCCTCAACCAGCCTGGAACTATCACCCCATCATCCTAAAACAGTGCATAGAAGAAAAGGAAACAGGAGAAAACTTCAAAGCCAGACAGAGTCCTCCGGGCAGCTGGCTGAGCCCCCACTCCATTTCTCCACAGCCTTTCAGGCAGGCTCCGGCTCTGCTTCCCAGCCATCACCTTTGGAGCCTTCCCTCCGCAGGCACAACCAGAAGACCATTTGCCTCACTGGGGCGGGGGGCAGGTGTGTGTGTTAAAATTCAAAGTGAGACCCTAAAGGTGCTGAGTCCAAAGACCCTAAAGGAGTTTTGTGACCATTAACAATCACAAGGCTAAGGTATTAATAGGTTTTCTGCATTTTTCCTGATAAGGGAGGTCACCCCAAGGACTGTCACAGGCAGCCTGTGCTCTGGTCAGCATTGAGCCGGAAGCTTCGGGGGAGAAGTTTAAGGGAGGGGCCCTGCAAATTCCCAAGGGTGATGACCTGGGAACGGAGGCTTCACTTCCAAGAGGCACAGATCTAGGCAGAAGACCAGGAGTAGGGCTCCTGAGACTAGGTATAAACAAAGAAGCAGGAATCCCAGGAAAAAGCCCCATGCTCCACTCACTGACTACATCTGTACTGACTATGCACCAGCTGTGTGGTCAGGGAGAAGGAAGGGAGGCAGACATGAGGGACTGGGAGTCTGGGGGCTGGGTTGAGGCTGGAACTCAGATAATCATCCATTTCCAGAAAGTTCTGAGCAGCCTGGGAGCAGCAGGGAGGGAGAAGTCAGCTCTATTCCAGGGACTCCACAGAGCTAATGAGGTTGGGGAGGGAAGCTTAAAAGATGGCCAGAGACACACCAGGAACAGAAGGGACAGCATAAGCAAAGGCACAAGGAGGGGAGAAGAGAGGTATCTGGGTGGAGAGGGGGAGTCCAGTGAAGTGGAGAGGAGGAGGAAGTGGCTGGAGGTAGGTCGGGGTCTCAGAGGCTAAGCTTGGGCCTTCCAACCATTTAGACCCTTGCCTGTGCGCAGTCATGAAATGCTAACAGGTTTAATAGAGTAAGTAACATGGTCAGAACTAGAAAAATCCTGGGCAGCTGAAGAAGAACAGAGGTGCCAGAAGATATGCAATCAGAATTGGAGAGACCAGTTCCGTGTACTGGCTGTGGGGCAAAGGGCTGCCATGGTTGTGACAAACACACCTGGCCAGCTGTGCCTGCATTCCTTACTCATTTTGTAATTTTTATGATGGGCAACCCACAAACATCCTGCATTCCGTAATTTAGGGCTAGTGCTGCCAGGTGGCGAACTGCCCTCCCTTCACCTTGAGTGGCTTTACAGTCTCATTTCCGGGTTCGAGTATTAGGAAATGCAGCATACATCCCTGTTTGCTATGGTATCTTCTCCTCCTCCTTTTCTCGCTGCCGTTGAAGTTGGAATGCTGTATCTTGACATCCACATCTCAGAGTACAAGGAGCCAAATAGTATTTTCCCATGCTGGTGAGCTAAGGTCAGGGATGGGAGGAGAGGCCTTGAGGACAAAGAGAAACTCTTGTTCTTCTCTATCTCAACCAGGAAAGCCTCTCTCCACTCATTCCTTCAATATCCTTATTTTGAGATATAAGTTATTACGGTAATTACAGAGGCATAAGCCAAATGGGAGGGGTTAACAGCTTACTATAGACAGAGTATGAGTCATAACAACTTGTGAAAGTTCATGCCTGTGTGTGGAGCTTGATAAGTGGCCCCACTCTGAAGAGGCCTACAGGCCCAGGATGGCCTCTGAGTCCTCTGAGATTCTGCCACCTGGCTCGTTCCACTATCCGTTATCCTCTGACTCCAAGGAGTCCAAACCAATAGAAGGAAGGGTCCTGATGCCGGCCCTGAGTGGGGGTGCAGCAGGAGGTGGTGGGAGTCATGAAGAATTCACCACCACAGAAGCAGGCAGAGGAAACAGGCAGGACGAATGGAGAGTGCAGAGGCAGGAGTGGACCCTCCCAGTAACGGCTGGTATTTACTGAAGGTTTACCATGAGAAGAATGCCTCACAGCCCTCCCCACCAAGGAGGAAACTGAGGCCTGCAGAGCTTAAGTAGCCTGCCTGAGGTCACTGACTGGAAAATGGCAGTGCCAGGACTGAACCCAGGCAGTCTGAGCACACAACACACTCTTGGACCTGGATACTGGACTGTGAGCAACACTGAGGGCACCCTGGCCATGAGGAGCATCACTGACGCCCTGAGAAGGCACTAAACCTGGAATCAGATGCTGGGGTTTGAGCCGCAGCCCTGATGTTGTCTATGAGACTTTCAGAGCCTGTCCCTCTCTGAGACTGTTTTCTCACCTGTGACATGGAGCAGAAGTTTCTACATTGTCTGGCCTCAGGGGTCTGAGCAAATCCTAGAAGAGACTGAATGGGAAGCTAAGGAAGTGGAAATGGGACATGGCCCCTACTTCAAGTAGAATGAAACCCTTGTGACCTGCTATAAGCGGAAGGTTGTGTAGCATTTCAATGGGCAGAAAGAAATTCGATACTGAAAAGCCTGCTTGGGAACCCCTGTACTAAATGTCTTAGAAGCCACTGCTATTTTGAGCATTCTTTCTGTCTAATCTTAAATGGTGTGTGTGTGAGTGTGTGTGCATGTGTATGTGTGTGTGTGTGTGTGTGTGTGTGTGAATGAAGAGTCAAAATGACAGCAGGGTGTCTGGGCCAGGGAGAAGCTGAGAGGCTATAAAGAGGGCTAACAGCCCATAAGGTTTATTTGCTCAACAAACAGGGCAGAAAGGTCAAAACCAGGTGCTACAAAATCCCTTTCTTCTTCTAGAATATAACCATAAAACGGAGAACACAGGCAGTTCCTAATTTGTAGACAGGATGTGCTCCAAATGTTTCTCCTTCCACCTCTTTTTTTTCAGGGCTCAGGTTTCCCATTACCATTTTATTATTTATTAGGTAATATTCTTTACTGGAAAGGTAGGGCAAAGTTTAAGCATTTCTTGACTTAGTTATCTGGACTCTGACCATATTTTCCCAAAATGATCAATTAGGGTGAGATTGGAGCAGATGATAAGAGAGTAGCTGGGGAAGTGGGAGAAAAAGAGGAAAAGATTATCCTAAGGTAGAAAGTTAACCCTTGGAGGAGAAGGAAAGGATGAAGAGAAAAAAAAAGTATGAGGAAAAGAAAAGAAAAAGAAAAGATGATACTGACAAGATAAGAAAAAAGGAGGTATATATGTTTGAAAAACCAAAACTAAAATATTCCTGATGCTAAGTTGTGAAGTGGAAAGAGGAGGGAGGATGGGTAGTTCCTAGTGTTCCAGGGAAAGCAGAGAGGCAGTTGGGAGGAGACGCTAACTTAGGCCCGCTTTCCCCAAAGTGTGACTCACAAAACACTCATCACTTGAGACAGTTCTTGGAAAAGGTTTCTAGTCAGGCAAGCTCAGGAAACACTTCTGGGGTTACAGTGTACCCCGGGGTACCGAAGGCTCTGCAGGAATGAGACCTGCTTTACATGGTTCAACCCAGCAATCCTCAAGCATATTTGGCTCCATTTGGGGAAGCACACTTTTAGAGGAGCACTCTCTTAGGTGGTGTCCAGTGTTAGCCAGCACAGCTGTGCCACCGGTCTGAGCTGGCTTGGTTAGTTGTTCTGTCTACTTGGATTGAGGAGGGCAGGAGCATGTAGCTGGTAGAGGACATTCAGAAATCTACTGTGTTGAGCCTGAGGAGTATGTAAATTGTATTACAGGAATTTAAGCTGGTGGCCAGATTTTACTGGTCCAATATTTGTTTTGATTTCAAAATAGGGAAGTCTCACATTCACCTAAACTGCAACATATCTAGATGTAGCATCCCACGCTCCAGTCTTCACTGAAAACAGCTACCTCAGTTCAAAAATTCAGCATCATCACTAACTCTCTTTTACCCTCTTTACCCAAGTATGTATTTTATATATATATATATATATTTTTTTTTTTTTGAAACAGTCAGTCTCACTCTGTTGCCCAGGCTGGAGTGCAGTGGCACGATCTCGGTTCACTGCAACCTCCGCCTCCTGGGTTCAAGAGATTCTCCTGCCTCAGCCTCCCAAGTAGTTGAGATTACAGCCGCCCACCACTATGTCCAGCTAATTTTTGTATTTTTAGTAGAGAAGGGGTTTCGCCATGTTGGCCAGGCTGGTCTCAAACTCCTGACTTCAAGTGATCCGCCGGCCTTGGCCTCCCAAAGTGCTGGGATTACAGGCATGAGCCACTGCGCCTAGGCCCAAACATATATTTTAACCTACCTATATGGCACCCAGACCACAGCTGTCTGCCTTCTACTCAGGCAGATTTGTGGGATGCTGTCAGATGCCCTGCTGGATAAGATATGACAGCACTGTATCCACAATACATCCCTCATCTACTGGCATAGCAACTGTCAAAAGAGAGAAACGAGATGCAGCTGGCATGGCTTGTTATTAGTCATCTCTGCTGTCTCCTGGTGATGGTGGCCGCCTCTTCCAGGTGCTCGCTGCCACTGCTTTAATAATAGGCTCCTGAATCTTGCCGTCACTGGTATGTGCTCACTGGCATCAGACAAATGTTTCTCAATAACAGGGCTTTTCTTAAATGAATACTTGTTGGGTTACAGTGACCTGCACTTTGCAGGACATTTACCTATTCTCTCTTGCATTCTCCAATATTCTTTCAAGGTGACCCATAACTGCGTGGCTGACTTGCTTGCAGGTGTTCATAGGCCCCCGGTCTGTACCTCACTTGGTCAAATAATTCAAACAGCCTCAAGGGGTTTGCCCACCACCTGCTGTCCTGCTTCAGTTTCCTTATAACAGGGCTTGTTCTGCTCTCTCCTGCCTCACAGGCTTAGCTGTGACACCTGGCCTCAGAGCTTCTGGTGCTTTCCTACCTCAGCGGGCATCTCGATTTCCAGGAACATGCAAGGTTCCTTTCTGCCTTGAGGTCCCTGCTCACTGGCCCTAGCTGAGAAGCCCATCTCCCTGCAGACTTTAGAACCTAGTTTATATCCTGGTCCTTCCAAGCCATTGCTCTCTCTCCTTCCTCTGAGCTTCCAAAGCATTTGGCAGCCACCATCCAATTACAGGCTATTTGGGACTGTTAACAAATCGTTCCCTGGGAGGGTCCCACTTGCCAGAAGTGGGTTGGAGGCTTCGGGACAGGGCAGGACCAAGACCTTACACTTCTTCAGAATCTCCCTGCAGTGAGTGATGCAGCACAGTGCCACAGCAGTCCTCAAGGGCTTCCCCTGGGGTCCCAGGGAAGGTGCACAGAGTCCCTTGACTTTGATGGAAGCAGTAAACTGCCAACAATCCTCCCATGTAAAGCAGAGTTTATCTCAAAATGAAATGGACATTTGGCTTTGTAGAAATGGGCGTACTCAGACTCTTCAAATGAATTTCAATGAAATTGGGTGCCTAGATAAGTTAGATGTGTCATTGCACCTAGGAGGTTACAGTCTAAAGACATGAATTTTAGGGATAATCTTGAAATATCAAAGTTATACTCTTGGGAAAATAATGCTCCTCAAATACATTGAAAAATTTACTTCAATAAAGATGCCTCTTAGATCAATCTGATCCTCCATGCCATGGTGATGAAAGCTGGCCTATCCTTAGCATTACTTTCCTAAGCAGGGCTAAAGTCCAACACATATGGATCAGATGAGCAGTGAGAAACTTTTTCTCAGACTCGGCCCAGTCCACATGACTCTCAGATGGCCCACGAATCAGACTTCTCCAGATATTTCACCAGGGGCTGAACCAAGGGCACTGTCTCCAGGTGCCCCAGGAGACACAGTCTGACTGACTGGATAAACTTTGAAGTTACCTAAAAGTCTGATATCTAAATGATGGTTTTATTTTTAAAAGGAAAATACACAGCTACACAAACCCAGGGAATAATCAGTGTTTACTTTGGAATAATTAGGGTTGTCTTTTTTCCCAATTTTGCTAGAAGGCTACTTCCAGAAAACAAAAACAGAACAATGAAAACACTCCAGCATTTCCTGTGGCTAACAGAGTTGACAGCAATAGGCAAGCACACTGTTTGGCGTTTAGCTCATCTGCACTGGCGGTGATTGGGGGGCTGGCTCCTTGCTCTAAGTGCCAGGTGTCTGTGAAATCACTCCCCTTCCCCTGCTCTCATTACACACACATCTGATACGCAGATGCACGCACACACACCCTCTCTCATTCCACCTTCCCAGGCCTCACCTGGTTGATAACATAGATGCCGTAGTCCAGCTGCTGGCGCTGCAGGATGGGGTGCAAGTAATACAGCCAGTACTTGAGGTGCTCCTGCCGGTTGCGGAATGGAATGATGATGGCCACCTTGTGAGGAGAGACGCAGTCCCTGGGGGTGTAGCGGCCACCCATCTTCACATTTGGGTTCTGCTTCGCCACGAGCTCCAGGTCCACAGGCATGTTAAACTCAATCAGCATGGGGCCCACTAGAGAGGTGGAAGAAGGGAGAAGTTAGCAGGCCACAGGACTTGCCACTGCTCCACAGGCTGCATCAGACGGCCAGGCTGCAGCTGCAGAGGAAAAGTCTCCTCCTGGGAGGCAACGTGGCCACGGAGAGGGCCCTCTTGCCCAGCATCAGGCACCACATCCAGCACTAGGTGACCAACCATCCCCAGAAATCCCCTTCAGTGTGGGGCAAACCTAGATGGTTGGTCAATCTGTGAAGCACTCGCCTGCCCAGAACCCTCCCCGCTCCGACTCCACTGTAAAATAGAAATAATTTCTACCCAGAGTTCCTGATAGGCTGTTGTAGAAATCAGTGATCATGGATGAGAAGGCAGTTTCTCAAAACCCCTGAGATTGAGACTTAGCTCTGCCACCTCCCAGCTGCGTGGCCTTGAACAAATGACTGACATCATCTCTCTGATTCTAGCCTAAGAATGGGGAAGGATGTGTGTGTGTATGTGTGTGTGTGTGTGTGCACACACATGTGCACACATGTACGTTGGAGACATCAGCGTGGAGGGAGTTAGCTCCAAAGTGGAAGGTAGCAGGAGTGGCATGAGTGACCATGTCTCAGGAAGGGACTCGATGGAAGGTGAACCAAGCTCTGGGAGGGATGGAGGCAAACAGACCCCAGAGGAGACTGAGGGAAAAGAAAAGAAATAGCTGGAAAGAACACAGAAGAATGCTTAGTAACAGAGGGGATAAAGCAACAAAGAGGAAGAAGAAGTAACAAAGAGGGAGGGCTGACTCCCAAGTTTCTGGCCTAGAAGAACATGGATGCAGATGAGGGAAGTAAGTTAGTATGAGAGTGCTTCCCTCAGAAGAAAATTGGATGAGGTGCAGATTGTGGATTGTGAGGTAATGGCAGGTGGGAAGAGGGACGAGGAAAAGGTCACATACAAGGTATGTGGTACGCATGGTACAGTCCAGGCAACACAGGGAACCAAAGCTTTGCTGAGAGTCAAGAGCCAACACTTGAACCCAGGCTCCCCACACTCTCTGCAGACTAGACCTCCTCAAAACGAGTTCCAGAAAACATTAGACCCAGCAAGATGCTTAATGGAAAAACACGTCCTGTGGTCAAATAAGAATGGGAACGCTGCATTTTAAATCCTGCTTCTGCAAAGTCACGACACACACCAAAGGCTCTGAGAAGTTGTGCAGTCAAAAAAAACCCCTCCATTATATTTAACCCACCATTTCCCAAACTTATTTGGCTACAGAACCATTTTTCCAGGGAACACACTTTGGGAACTGTTACTCTAGTGTAACCGGCTTCACCTGTGAAGCAAATGAGCCACAAGAACAAAGGAAGGAACCCAGGGAACAGGTAGCAATACCAACCAGAAGCACAGATCAAAACCTGAAACCCGCCCAGGGCCAGTGAGCAGGCCTCAGCCTGCCCTGTTTATCAATAATGTGTGGCTCTCCGAGCACCCCCTACTCCCGGAATCACTCACCCTTCTGAATTGAACAGGCTGAGAAAAAAAGCTGTGGGCCTGGTTCCTCTCACCAGATAGCTGCCTCTTCCATCCCCTTCCCCAGTACACCACTCACATCTTCCCTCCCTCCACAGCTGACCCAGGTCCACCATCACAGGACCTGTTCCCATTAGTCCGTTTTCTTCTGAGATACAGCCCTGACCATGTTACTTTCCCACTAAAATCTCCAATGGCTCTAAGGCTGTGTGACCCTGCACAAGGGAAGGCCAAGGCCCACAGCTGAGCAACAGGCCCTTCAATGTCAGCTCTGTCTGTCTCCCTCCCCATCCCTTAAGCCATGCCTATCCACACTTTTCTCTTTGCCAGAAATGCTCTTCCCCCTCTCCTCTAACCAGCAAACTTTTGCATTGAGAGGCCTCAACCAAGCTTGGTCCTTTTACTCTCTGTGCTATCACAGAGCTCAGGCAGCAGACCCTCTGGGGCAGGGAATAAGATCCTCAGGGCTCCCTCTATGAAGCCCTGCTCCCTCTCTCTGGCCATGCACCTACCTCCTGGAGGGACAGAGGCCTTGAAGCTCAGTCCCTTGTAAGACTGCCTGCTGAGCCAGCTCCCACCTCCCAGGGTGCCCTGAAGTGAGCAGACATTGTGCTCTTCAGAGAAGACCAGGACTTAGCCAGCGATCACCCTGGACAGGTTTTTCCCAAACCTATCACCAGAATTGCTTGAGGAAGTTAGTACAAATACAGAATCTCGGGCCCTTCCCTTAGAGAGTCTGTGGATTTTGGGAAAGACCTAAATGGCTACCTAACAAGGAGTCCAGATGATTCTCACTGGGCAAGCTGGGTAGTAGGGCTCTGATGGGCCATGTGATGGGCATCTCTGATGTCAAGCTTTAGAGCTTTCGGGCAAAGTGGGCCTTCGGGGATTCCCACCATTCACACCCTTCCCCACAAGGTCGGCCAGGCCTGGGCTGCCCAACACCCAACCCTGGGCAAAGCCCCCTGGGGGGCCCTGCTGCACAGTGAACTTGTGAAAAACATGAAGAAAAGATCTGTCACAGGGCTCTTTTCACTTCAGAGGGCCCCCACAACATCTACAGCCCCCACCCCACCTTTGGTTCTGAGGATGCTGCTAAACATAACCCCATTTTGGGGAACCCAAGAAGCACCTGGGCTGTCACCCTGCCGACTTGCTTGTATCTTCTGAAACCCACCCAGGAAACAGGAATTCACACGTGGCCTGCCTCGCTTCCGCGGGACAGACACCTGCAGGCTGGAAAGTGTCCTGGTGTTGCCCCATCATGCGTTTCAGAAAGGTGGTCCTGAAGTCAAGAGCCCCGGACAGGAGAAGAGATGCCTGGGCCCTGGTCCAGCTCCACCAGTGACTTTCCAGATGATCTTTGGTATCCTGAAAGTGGAGAGTACAGCCACTCTCAGGGTACTGGTTTCCTCATTTGTAAACTGCAGGGATTGGATTGGATGATCTCTAAGGTCTCAGAACGCCCTGACGTGCCCAGTGACACTTGGTAAACCAGGAGGAGTGCAGGGATCCAAAGCGAGACCTTTAGACAAATCCTTGCTCTTACCTTCCCTGCCCTCAGCATGAATGTCCAGGCAGACAGGAGACGTAAGTGTCCCGCATAGGAGAGGTAGAAAGAAGCCTTGATCACCAAGCATCATATTTACCTATGCCTCCTCTTACCTCAATTCCCAGGCTTTCTCAGCCTCTTTCTAGGATGTCCATCTTTGCCCCCTTCTCTTCTCACTCTCCCTACACCCAGGTATTTAGTTTAAGCACATGACAGTTCCCAAACCTCTGTTTCCATCTCATGTCTCTCTCCTGACCTCACAGCCAACAGAACATGGCTAGCCATATGCCATGGGCACCTTAAACTCAACCTGCCCCAAATGGACTCTCATGCAACCCCATCACCATCGCCACCTACAGCCAGACCTGCTTCTCCTCAGGATTCCCTCAGCAACTGACACCACCGTCTCCCCAGGGCAGAAGCTGCTACCCTGGTGGTCCATCTTCTATTTTTCCTCCTCTCTCCCCAACCCCAACACACACACTAACACTCTCTCACCCTCACATACACACACACGCCCACTCACTCCCATGCCGGGGGTGTCCACAGCATGCTGACAATCCACAGAAGCTGATCGAGTACCAAGCCAGAGAGTCTTTACTCTGAAATGTCAGTTAAATACAAATTTGCCCAGTGATATGTGTCAAGACCACTTTCAATTTGTTTCAATTGATACTTTCTGGGTACCTACTGTGTGCCAGTCCAAGGAGGACTGGGTTGAGGTAGGGAGGGAGGATGAACAAGACAAATCCTGCCTTCCAGGAGCTCCCTGCTGAGTGTGTGGCAGAACCTAAATGAAAATTACCCTGGTTTAAGGATGGTCAAGGAGCTTACTCCTCTAATGGCTCTGTGCAGAGCTTTATCACTGAACAGCCTCTTCTCGCTCTCCTGTTCCCTTCTGAACTCGCTGTGCCTCTTGTATAACCCCCATCGTGCTTCCAACACATTGAGACACCTTGACTCCCAATTCTGCCCTTCTTGCCCAATCTGGTAAGTTTTTCTCCACCTTCTCTCTCTGAAGCCTCCACAATTCTAAGGATCTTGCAGCTTACACCTCTGAGACAACAGAGAGCAGCCCCAGACCTGGAATTGAATGACTAATTGGGTCGAGTGCCGGCCAGGAGGCCTTCTGAGTGCCCTGCACACCTCCTGCCACACTGCAGGGGCCATGCTCTGCTACACACCTGGCTCTGTCCCAGTGAGAAACTCCAGAGAGCTGAGACTCCAGGAGGGCAATGACTACCTCTGTTCAGAATCATGCAGACCTGCGACCAGGTTTCAGAGCCACTGCCTGGGGTCGCAAGGAGAGGCTCTGGGAGGAGGCAGAGGGCTGAGGACTTCATGACAGTCCTCAGGATGAGCCAAGGCGCCCTTGCTGTGTGGCGCATGGCGTGTGCTACCACAGGCTCTCGGCCCCGCTGGGCTGGCTTGTGTGTTTTCTTGGCTCTGGAAGCTGGGAGGCAGGGTTACGTAAGCAGATGAGCAGATGTAAGCTGTCCTCGGCTCCCCCAGCTCAAGCCCCGCCACGTGGGCCTCTCGGCTGGGAGTCCAGGTCATGGCCTTGCATGTAAGTCGCTCAATAACTTCAATGTGTGAGCTCAACTCAGACCAATTCCACTGCTCCCCTGCCTGGCACAGCAAACCCAAACACAAATATGCCCCTCCATCAAAGGCCCTGCTAATCTAAGCCAACACCAGCACAGACTCCTGACTGGTTTTCATGCTGGCTGAAGCACTAGTTCAATCCTTTAGCCTCAGCAAAACAGGCTGAAACATCTAGTCACTGCTTGTCAACTGATTGGCCAGTGGGTGGAAAGAAGCATTGGCCTGATGCTTTATTGTGACAATGTTTCACCAGCCCAGGAATGAAATCATAAAAGTAAAGACCATGAAGGTGTTTTTTCATTAAACTAAAGGTAATCAATGTATAGGAATGCCCTTTCTTCCAAGATTAAGTGCTTCTTACTCTTTGAATATTAAAATGTCCTTTCTCTTATGAAATCATCATGGTAGATTTTCATACTGGACTGATTTTTTAAATTTAATTTTAAAAAAATCCTTCCTTGGCAGCCATGGGGTCAGGACTCTAAGTTTCTTTTGAAAATTTCCTGGACAGGAAATTCAAGTATTCAGGAAACATTTGGGAACACGTGGAACTAGGCAGTGCCTAGAGCTCTGTGGTTCTGAGAGCTGGGATGTTGGAATTTCCTCCTGGGTCTCAGACCTGACAGTACACTGCACAGTCCCTCTTCACAAGCCAGCTCCCCCACCAGTGCTGCTCCACAGGCTCATGTGGGTGGGCCGCTTCTCTCTGTACCAATCTTCCAAAGGCCAGGTGCGCACCGCAAGCTGAGCCAGGCATTACCACCAAATTCACCAGCTTGAGAAAAGATTTGCTTGCAGCATTCTCGTGAAATCACGGTGCCCCTTGAGGCCCCTTGGGCTAGAAATGAGAAGCACCATTTACTGTACGTGGCTCACCCGTCATTCCGGGAAGAGTGCAAGCTCTCTAAGTCTCCAAGGGCTTCAATATCACCAAATCTAACAGCTGCCTGGCCTTAGCTCAAACATCACCTCCCCTAGGAAGCCTTCCCAGACCACTCAAGGTTCGTTCTTAAGCACTTCACCCACATCCCGTAAGCATTCACAGCACCACATTCATTCATATTCAAACATGTACCCAGTTAGTATGTATCACGTACCAGGTGATACAGGGCATGCGGGGCCGGGGGTGGGGGAGCGGGCAGGCGGCCGGGTGAGCAAGTAAAGAAGAGGTCTTTGAGGCTGGGTGTGGTGGCTCACGTTTGTAATCCCAGCACTTTAGGAGGCCGAGACAGGCAGGTCACCTTGAGATCAGGGGTTGGAGATCAGCCTGGCCAACATGGTGAAATCCCATCTCTACTAAACCCCATCTCTACTAAAAATACAAAAATTAACGGGGTGTGGTGTAGCTGTAATCTCAGCTACTTGGGAGGCTGAGGCAGGAGAATCTCTTGAACCTGGGAGGTGACAGCTGCAGTGAGCCGAAATCACACCATTGCACTCCAGCCTGGGCGACAGAGCAAGACTGTGTCTCAACAACAACAAAAAAAGGTCTTTGCCCCTAGCAGTCAAGGAGACCAGCAAAGCCAACAGTACTGGGTGAGTGTGACAGGTAACAAACAACAAGCTAAAACTAGCACAGAAGAAGGGGAATCAACCAGGGGTGAGGGAAGAGAGTCAAGGAAAGCTTTGCAAAGCAGCAGCCTCCATCAGGGCCCCTCAGTCCTCTTGGGAGGATTCATCACAGAGCTGTGTCCACTTGGCTGCCATGCACACGGGAGTACACCAACAAATCCTAGTTGTGTGGGTGACGCGCAGCTATCCTCTCCGCTTCTCTGCCACCAGCACAAGTAACAAAGGTGTCCATAAACCTACAAGAAAACTTGACAGAAGAGCAGGGGATGGAGAGTCACCAGAAGGGACTCTCGATTCTCATGTGAAGCATTTCTCACTGAGTTTCAAAATCTAACTCATGAAGGTTTCGAAGGTGCAGGAAATGATTTCTTTTTTTTTTCTTCTTTTTGAGACAGAGTCTCGCTCTGTCGCCAGGCTAGAATGCGGTGGCGCAATCTCGGCTCACTGCAACCTCTGCCTCCCGGGTTCAAGCGATTCTCCTGCCACAGCCTCCCGAGTAGCTGGGACTACAGGCATGCACCACCACGCCCAGTTAATTTTTGTATTTTTAGTAGAGACGGGGTTTCACCATGTTGGCCAGGATGGTCTCGATCTCTTGACCTCATGATCTGCCTGCCTTGGCCTCCCACAGTGCTGGGATTACAGGCACGAGCCACCGTGCTCGGCTGATTTGTTTCTTAAATCAGATGTTTGTGGTATTTTTCTTTATACATTAGGTTATATCTTTAAACTTGAACAATAAATATTTTAAAATATGACCCACAGATGGGAAAGGTGACCCCCTCCTTAGTCCCATTCCTAATAAGGAAGTATCTTCCAAAATAAGGATGTCAAAACACACAATTCAGTGACTAGAAAACAGAATTAGTTTATTCTTAATGCTGACATGATATCTCTTGGGTACACTACACACAAACACAAGTTCAACACCCCCAACACCCACTGTTCTTTCCACCAACTCACCATCCAAGCCACTATTAGGTCCCAGGGAAAGAAACACTTTTTCTTTTTTTTTTTTTTTTTTTTAAGAGACAGTGTCTCGCTCTGTCACCCAGACCGGAGTGCAACGGCACGATTATCGAACTCCTGGGCTCAAGCAATCCTCTCACCTCAGCCTCCCGTGGGACTACAGCACGTGCCACCACACCCAGCTAAGTGAGAAACGCTTTTTCAACAGGAAACAGAACACATCTGTGGTCTCAGTACCCTGCATTTGGGAACAGAGAGAAAAACAAAGAATTTGCTGCAAAAAAAATAGTCCAGGTGCAGTGGCTCACACCTGTAATCCCAGCATTTTGGGAGGCTGAGGTGGGCAGATCACCTGAGGTCAGGAGTTCGAGACCAGCCTGGCCAATATGGTGAAACCAAATCTCTATTAAAAATACAAAAGTTAGCTGGGTGTGGTGGCACTCGCCTGTAATCCCAGCTACCTGGGAGGCTGAGGCAGGAGAATCGCTGGAACCTGGGAGGTGGAGGCTGCAGTGAGCTGAGATCACACCTCTGCACTCCAGCCTGGGCAACAAAGCAAGACTCCGTCTCAAAAAGAAAAAAATAATAATAAATAAAAAAAAACTAAAGGAGACTGCCAGACAAGGTCCACACAGCAGAGCGTAGGTGACCAAGTGGGAAGCTGGACCAACTGGACACAGTGGGGCCAGCTGCTCATCCATTCATCTGTGCTCAGGAACAGTCCTGCCACACGCCTGAACTGCCACCCTTGGTAGTTCTTCTAAAACATGACTTAAAAGTGACCTCGTGCCGGGCGCGGTGGCTCAAGCCTGTAATCCCAGCACTTTGGGAGGCCGAGACGGGCGGATCACAAGGTCAGGAGATCGAGACCATCCTGGCTAACATGGTGAAACCCCGTCTCTACTAAAAATACAAAAAACTAGCTGGGCGAGGTGGCGGGCGCCTGTAGTCCCAGCTACTCGGGAGGCTGAGGCAGGAGAATGGCGTAAACCCGGGAGGCGGAGCTTGCAGTGAGCTGAGATCCGGCCACTGCACTCCAGCCTGGGCAACAGAGCGAGACTCCGTCTCAAAAAAAAAAAAAAAAAAAGTGACCTCGTCAGCAATGACCCACTGACTGACCTCAGTGGAACTGCCATTTCTCATGCCTTGCTCTCTCCCTCATTAAAGCCCCACTCAACCTTCAAAGGCCAAGCACTCAAGCTTGCTTTCAAATCGTGGTAGGTTCCCGTCTATTGCAGGGGCTTTCACACTGTGGAGTGCAGGAAGAATCATCTGCAGAAGTATGTGAATTTGCAGATTCTTGGGTCCTACTTACCAGATTGATTTGATAAGCCTGGGGGCAGGGGCCCAGGAATCTGCACTTTAAGAAGCACTCTAGGTAACTGTAATTTTGATGCAATTCCCTGGACTACATTTTGAGAAACACTGGTTTACAGGTTCACTTATTAACTACCACTTCCTTCCCACCCCCATGAAGCTATTTAAGAATGAGGTCAAGAAAAACAATTTACACTCAGGAACTACTGTGTATTTTCCTCTCTGACAATGTGTAACATGTTTTGCTTTAAGCTTTTGCAAACGGTCAAATACAGTAACTATGTTGGGACCCATGGTTTGAGTATCTTTTTTTTTTTTTGAAACTGGGTCTTGCTCAGTAACCTAGGCTGGATTGCAGTAGTACCAGCTCATTGCAGCCTCAAACTGCTGGGCCCAGGCGATCTCCTGGGCTGTGGTCTCGGCCTCCTGAGTAGCTGGATCACAGGCACGAGCCACACAGCTCAGCTAATTTTTAAATTTTTTGTAGAGATAAGGTCTCACTTGAGATGTTGCCAGGCAAGTCTCAAGCTCCTGGTCTCAAGAGATTTTCCTGTCTTGGTCTCCCAAAGTGTTGGGATTACAGGCACGAGCCACCGTGCCTGGCTAAACATCTATCTTTTCACTCTTCCTGTTAATTTTCTAAGTTCCATTTTCTCTTTATTTATTTATTTTTGAGGAGGAGTCTCACTCTGTCACCCAGGCTGGAGCACAGTGGTGCGATCTCGGCTCACTGCAACCTCTGCCTCCCACGTTTCAAGCGATTCTCCTGCCTCAGCCTCCCGAGTAGGTGACACTACAGGCACATGCCACCACACCTGGCTAATTTTTTGTATTTTTACCAGAGCCAGGGTTCCACCATGTTGGCCAGGATAGTCTTGATCTCCTGACCTCATGATCCACCCACCTTAGCCTCCCAAAGTGCTGGGATTACAGGCGTGAGCCACCTTGCCCAGCCCATTTTCTCTTTTTCTGACTTTAAGTTTATATTGGTCCTTTTTATGGTATGTGTTCTTATAAGCCACCTCAAAAACTTTGGGAAAGAGGTAAAGCAACAATTTTTTGAAGTTCAAACCAAATGTCATTCCCTCTTCAAAGCTTTTCCCAGTCCCCTCTTGGGACCAATCAGTCCCCATTCCATATGCCTGCAAAATCCTTCACAAACCTTGGCTGCAGCCCTGCAGTGATGAGGTACCAGTTGACCTGCCTGCTTCCTCCCTTAGACATCATGAGGGCAGGGGTTGTGTCCTATTCCTTTCTATGCTGGGACAGTTCCTGGCAGCAAGAGCAGCAATCGTGTGTTGAGCTACACTGCACCTGTTCAACTAAGAGATGAGAAGCTGAGCTCACAGAGCTGGGAGCCATCTTGCCTTTGATGTTTTAGAATCTAAGATTTTAGTCCTAAATTACAGTTAAGATCAAGGTGGGGCAAAAACACTGTCATTTCTGCCAGACGAGGTCTTCACAGCAAGCCTAGGTGGCCAAGTGGAAAGCTGGACCAACTGGGCAAAGTGGTGCCAGTTGCTCATCCATTCATCTGTGCTCAGAAACAGTCTGCCACATGAGGCCTTTTGTTTCCAGGTTTAGCACCTGATTCATGAGCTACAGCCACCACCCCCCAACCCCTCCAGCACCCCAACAATTTTAAAATAAGTTTTCTCCAGGCTCTAGGCCTAGAATCTGACACTTTGTGGCAATGGATGGCCTAACCTCCTAATAAAAATGTTGCATTTTTTTTGGCTAAGCCTCACATAGCCACAGCAAACAGGTTCTTCACCAAATGTCACTATTTCCTTGAGAGAATAACCCTAAAGCTCAAAGTCTTACATGGGTCACAAAATCACCAGAAAAACGTCAGGTGGTCACTCAGCCCAGGATGCTGTCACCAAGGGTATCAAGGCCTAAATCTAAGGAAACAGGGCCGTGATCAGATTCTGCCACCTCGAAGGGCCAGGATCCACCTCGAACCAGACCCTAGAGAATCCTGGAAGACCAGGTCAAAGGAGCCTTGGGAATTATGTGTTGGCCCCACGGTTTCACAGGAAAGAAACTGAAGGCCAGAGAGGAAGACAGACTTCCTCAAGAACACTCTTGGATTGGCAAAAAAGCTGTCCTAACTTCCCCTTGAATAATCTTCCAGGGTTCTGATATTCCTGGATGCACCCACACAGTGGACAGCAAATCACAGCACATGTGGCTTTACTGTCCCTGCACTGTACCCATGGGGATTCTGTCTCAGCATCTTTCCCAATTTAGGCACCTGGGAGGCCTCCAACTGATGAAGGTGACATAAAAGTGAATCTTATTTGACATCACTGATCTAAACCATTCTCAAGCATTACTTCTGTACCATATGTGGTCACAGATCCCCAAGTCTGTAGGGCATTAGAAGCAAGGAGAGGGCATGGGAAAACCTCTGGGAGACCCCAGAACAGGCAGCATGACAGTTCCACTTCTGTCCAGTGGGGAAGCCACGGATTGCAAAGCCTTGGGGTCAAGAAAGAGTGACTGGGGGTCACAAGCTTTTAAAGTCCAGTAAACAGTCTCCTAAGTGTTTGGTCTCCAGAGGAAAAAGTCCCAAGAGGAATTTCTGCTTTCTTTGGTCCTCACCCAAAGGCAGATTCCTCCTTCTCACTACTTCCGCTGGAATTTCTGGAAACTGTGGAAACTGTGCCTGCCCACAGATATCACTACCAGGAAAAGGCTCTGAGGCCTACTTGCCTGCAAACCCCATATTAGCCCCAGGAAGATCTTGCTGTGTATCTGTCCTTTTAGAACTACAGCACTTCCAGAAGGGGTAATTTCAGCTTCTCAGAAAGGATTAGAATAGTATAGTATAGGCATCTGGCATTTTATTTTAAGACTTTCACCTCCAGGCTGGGGCAGCCACCTGCCTCCTCTGGGCTCTCCTCTCCACCTGGAGCCAGCCACTGACAAGTAGCCCAGGGGCTGCCACTGGAGAACTCCAGAGTCACACTTACCACTACTCCCTCCAGGGTCCCACGCCTCACTGCCAACTCAGGATGCTGGTGAGGATGCTTTGCTTTGCACCTCCTTAGGCCATTTGTTAGAAGAGATTTAGACATTTGACACACAGTCTACAGGAACTAAATGCAATTTTTTCTTTTTTGAGACAGAGTCTCGCTCTGTAGCTCAGACTGGAGTGCAGTGGTGTAATCTCAGCTCACTGCAACCTCTACCTCCTGGGTTCAAGCGATTCTCTTGCCTCAGCCTACTGAGTAGCTGGGAACATAGGTGCATGCCACCACATCCAGCTAATTTTTGTATTTTTAGTAAAGATGGGGTTTCACCATGTTGGCCAGGCTGGTCTTGAACTCCTGACCTCAGGTGATCCACCCGCCTCAGCCTCCCAAAGTGCTGAGATTACAGGCGACAGCCCCCGCATATGGCCCCCAAATGCAATTTTCAAGGGAAGGCAACACAGTAGGAAGGAATCACAGGCTAGGTTTCGAATCACTCCTCCACCTCTAAAAAGCTACAGGCAAGTTTTATAACCTCTCTAAACTTTGTTGGTGACAGCATAGTTCCTAACACACAATAGGCCTATGACATACATTTGCTGAATAAATATAAGAATAATATTTGTATGTAGACCTCATACTCTAAGAGGAAGACAAGTCATTCTTTTTTTTTTCCCCCAAGATGGAGTCTGTCACCCAGTCTGGAGTGCAATGGTGCCATCCCAGCTCACTGCAACCTTCCTTTCAGGTTCAAGCGATTCTCCCGCCTCAGCCTCCCAAGTAGCTGGGATTACAGGCACCCGCCATCATGCCCAGCTAATTTTTGTATTTTCATAAAGACGGGGTTTTACCATGTTGGCCAGGCTGGTCTTGAACTCCTGACCTCAGATGATCTGCCCACCTTGGCCTCCCAAAATGCTGCGATTACAGGCGTGAGCCCCCATGCCTGGCCAAGTCATTCTTAATAGAGAGAATTCAGTAGAGGATAAGGTGTCATAAAAAGAGACTGTTTGCTGAGGAGGGTCAGCAGAGTTCAACTATACCAGCATACCTAACATATGGAAGAACAAGGGGCATTAACATAGTTACAGAAAAAGAAGAGTGCTGGTGAGAGATTGCACAAAACAATGGGGAAAATAGTTTTATGTTCCAACAAAATACAGCATGAGCAAAGTGAACATATATATAATAGATGCAGAAGGCTGAGGTGGAAAGATTGCTTGAGGTCAGGAGTTCAAGATTGACCTAAGCAACATATTAAGACTCCCATCTCTAAAAAATAAAATAAAATTAGCCAAGTCTGGTGGTGCACACCTGTAGTCCCAACTACTCAGGAGGCTGAGGTGGGAGGATCACTTAAGCCCAGGATTGTGAGGCCACAATGAGTCATGATCACACCACAGCACTCCAGTCTGGGTGACAGAACAAAACCCCAACTCTTTAAAAGAATTGTAAATAAATAAGTAAATAACAGATTCAGAAGATATGTGCAATGTCTGAGACCAGGAAGGGATTAATATCCAGGATGTATAAGGAATTTTCCTGCATATCTTCAAGAAAAATATAAGAACTCCAGGGAAAAACAGGCAAAGGATTATAATGAATAAGGAATTTACCTCAGCGGAATCCCAAAGACCATCAAGCATACGAAGAAATGCTCCAGTTCATTAGTAATCAGAGAAAAGCAAGTTAAAACAAAGAGTTATCCTAGCACATCTATTAGTTTGGCAAAAAATAGGAAGCTGGTTAATGCTGATTATTCACGGAGACACAGAGCCTGTTATGCTCTGCTGGTGGAAATGTAAACTGGGGCAGCCATTCTGGAGCTGTGTCTGGCACCCCTGAATCAACATAAACATGCTCACAGGTTGCCCACAAAGGAAATGTCTAAGGATGTTCCTCACAGCAATATTTGTGAAAGTAATGCTGGAGGCAGTCCAGGAGTCCCTCATTACAGAAGGGAAAAAGAAACACTGGGATGGATGACAATCATGAGGTATTATTCAGCAGTTAGAATCAACACGCTGGACATATACACGGCAACGTGGATGGACCTTAAAAACAAAGGTGCATTCTTGGCACCCAGTTCTTGTTTTCTAATTATGATTCTCTACTAAAAGGAACTAGAGCTCATTGGAGAAGTGACTGACTCTAGGACTGAGTTGGGGAAAGAACAAGAGGACCGTGGAACTTCTTGCTGTGCCTGAAAGTAAAAAAAAAAAAAAAGAAAAAAAAAAAAAGGCTCAAAGAATAATAGTGTATGTCAAAAGAAAACAGGAACCAGGAACCTCTAAAGAGGAATCCCAAGGACCGTCCCCCTGAAGGGGACCTTATTGGCTAAATCTGGGATAGTCCGAACATCAGAATACATAATGATAGTAAAGGATTATGATTTAATGAAGAATCCATAGGTCTGCATTAATATATGAATTAATTAATAGGGGAGAAGGGTAAGCTCTTCCTTACAGAAGAATGCCAATTAACAAACATAGAAGGAATAATGGAATCAGAAAACCATCAACTACCATAATAACTGATTCAAGCAAGAATCATTTGTAGATGCTAAAACCCAGTGGATATCAAGAAAACAATGAAAGGTAAGAAAAAGAATTTGTTTTTAAAGTGGATGAAAGTTTGAGGAATAACAGGATATTTACATAATCTCAAAGTATATGCCCATAAGATACTTTTTAAAGTTTTTTATTTATTTACTTTTTTTTTTTTTTGAGACAGAGTCTCAGTCTGTCACCCAGGCTAGAGTGCAGTGGCACCATCTCAGCTCACTGCAATCTCCGCCTCCCAAGCTCAAGCAAGTCTTGTGCCTCAGCCTCCTGAGTAGTGCACCACCACGCCAGGCTGATTTTTTGTATTCTTTATAGAGATGGCGTTTCACCATGTTATACTGGCCAGGATGGTTTCGAACTTCTGACCTCAAGCAATTCACCCACTTCAGCCTCCTAAAGCGCTGGGATTACAGACATGAGCCACTAGGCCAGGCCAGATAGTTTTAATTTAAAATGGTAAAATAGTAACTATAACGGAGTAATGGCAAATGCCACTATAATGAAATGCTCAACGTTCACACTGCCAATAAGGAACAAACTGACAGTGTGTGACTCTAGATCTGGTTACAGCGAGAAGAACTCAGCATCATTTCAGTGGTGTTCCTGTCAAAAGTGAATAACCTGAATCTGATCATAAGGAAACATCAGACAGATCTAAACTGAGAGACCTTCTACAAAATAACTGGCCTGTACTCTTCAACAATATCACTGTCATGAGATCCAAAGGACTTGGGAATTATTCCAGATTACAAGACACTAAGAGACATGACAACTGAATACAACACATGGTTTTCTTCTACAATAAAGGTTATTATTGGGGCACCTGACAAAGTCTTCCTAAGGCCTGTAGTAGAAATGTTTCAATGTTGATTTCCTGATTGTTTATTACACTATGTTTATATATATATTTTTTAATTATCTTGTTAGGAAATATATACTGAATATTTAAGGGTAAAAGGATATATATATATGAGAGATCTATATATATCTATCTAAAATCATATTAATATCTACCTATCTACAGGTAGATATATACACACACACATACACACACACACACACACACACACACACACACAGAGAGAGAGAGAGAGAGAGAGAGAAGGAAAAAGTAAATATAGCAAAATGTTAACATTTAGGGACTCCAGACGATATCCAGGAACTCTTTGTATTAGTCTAACAACTTTTCTGTAAGTCTGAAGTTACGTCAAACTTTAAAAAAAAAAAAACAAAAACAGAACTGGATGAAAAACATACAATCAAAATGAGCTATAAAATGCCATTTACATGTGTTTTAAAAATGTATATATACTGTGTGACTCCATTTATGTGACATCTTCAAAAAGACAAAACAATAGTAATGAAGATTAGATCAGTGGTTGCCTGGGATTAAGGGTGGGAGGAGAATGTGACTACATGAGGGATTCTTTTGGGGTGATGGAACTGTTCTGTAACCTGATTGTGGTGGTGGATATACAAAAATATATATGTGTTAAAATTTACAGACTATATGCCAAAAGGTCAATTTTATTGTAGCTTAATCTAAAAAAAAATTTTTTTAAAGAAGACATCTATATATAAAGCAGTGGCTTCCATTTTGGCAAGAGGAAAAACATACACAAACTATAAATACAATAGAATAGTTGCCTATGATACACCTGGGAAATAGAAGTGGGAATAAGGACAAAATAAAACAAATACATAAGGCAAGAGAGTCCATGAGTAGACCCCAATGATGATTACTGGCCATGAAAGGAAGCTTGATAGCTGGATGGAAAGGAAGAAAGAAGTAAGTAAGTAAGGGAGAGATGGCAGATGGAGCTGGATATGTCCTTCCAGGGCTGTACAAAGGACGGGGAACCCAACCCCTAGTCCAGACAAAGGTCCCTAAGGCAGGTATACAGTATTGTGGGGATGAATTCATCAACCAGACAGCCTGACCTATCTAATGTTAAATTCACTTCCCTGCTCTGACTGCTGACTCACCAGCTGTTAGCTTATCCTGTGGCTTCCCTTGTAGTGCTGCCTTCAGCCAGAGAATTCTAAGCTACTCAACAACAGTTCTAATCTTCCCAGTAAAGCAGCAATTTTGCATTCCAGCATGTAAGTAAGTCTCCTGGGAGTTTTATTACTGAGTCAGCTGCCCCTCTAATCAGTTTTGGAGCCCTGACAGATTTTCTGGAGCTGCAGTGCTGATTAGGAGTACATCCTTCTCTCTCCAGCTAGAACCAGACCTTGGGCTGTGGAGGGCCCACTGCCCCTATGGGCCATCTGGGCACTCAGCCAGCCATGTACTCCTAGCAATAACTCTCTGGTGTCAGGACTACTTTAAATGTAGCCAGCTCCAATTTCCTTCTCTAAGGAGTGGGGATAATTATGCCTTCCTTTCAGATGTAAGTGAGATAATACATATACATACTATTGCAGTGCTTGGCACTAATAGATGTTCAATAAATGTTACTTTCCCTTCTCCCGACTCCTCAGAACTTCAAAGCTTACAAATTACTACAGCTGCATCAGCACACATGGCTAAATTTTCACATTTCTACTCTTAGCCACTAGAATCAGTGACGGGTTTGGAGGAAAAGTCTGGGACCTTAAAGGGTCCCTGGAGTATTACATAAAGCTTCTTGCAGCATGAGAGTTGAACAGAAATTCTGTTCATCTTTTGCTGTCGAAGCCAAGTTGGTGGCTTTTAAAGAACCAACTTAGAAGAAAACTTAGGAGAAAAATTTTATTTTGGGATGGTGAAGACCTGCTTAAGTATGAAAGCAACCTGAAGTCATAAAGGAAAACATAGATTTAAACACATAAAAATTCAAAATTTCTGGCCGAGCGTGATGGCTCACGCCTGTAACCCCAGCACTTTGGGAGGATCATTTGAAGTCAGGAGTTTAAGACCAGCTTGACCTACATAGTGAAACCCCGTCTCTACTAAAATACAAAATTAGTCAGGCGTGGTGGTGGGTGCCTGTAAACACAGCTTCTCAGGAGGCTGAGGCAGGAGAATCACTCAAACCCAGGAGGCAGAGCTTGCAGTGAGCCGAGATTTCACCACTGCACTCCAGCCTGGGCGACAGAGCAAGACTCCCTCTCCAAAAAATAAAATAAAATAAAATAAAAACAAAACTTCTATATAGCTAAAGATATCAGAAATAAAGAAGAGTGACAGACCATATTTACAAATGATGTGTAATAAACAAGTAAAATCCACAATATAAAAAGCTACTGCAAACATATTTTTAAAACTAATAGAAAAATGGGTTAAAAGAAAAAGGGTGGGCCGGGCGCGGTGGCTCAAGCCTGTAATCCCAGCACTTTGGGAGGCCGAGGCGGGTGGATCACGAGGTCAGGAGATCGAGACTATCCTGGCTAACGTGGTGAAACCCCGTCTCTACTAAAAATACAAAAAACTAGCCAGGCGTGGTGGCGGGCGCCTGTAGTCTCAGCTACTTGGGAGGCTGAGGCGGGAGAATGGCGTGAACCCGGGAGGCGGAGCTTGCAGTGAGCCGAGATCATGCCACTGCACTCCAGCCTGGGAGCACAGCGAGACTCCATCTCAAAAAAAAAAAAAAAAAAAAAAAAGGGTGAAAAAAAAGGGGGGACAAAAAAAGGGTTAAAAAAAGAAAAAAAAAAGTCAGCTGGGCACAGTGGCTCATACCTGTATTCCCAGCACTTTGGGAGGCTGAGGCAGGTGAATCACTTGAGGCCAGTTTGAAACCAGCCTGGCCAACATGGCGAAACCCCATCTCTACTAAAAATACAAATATTAGCCAGGTGGTGGCACACACCTGTAGTCCCAGCTACTTGGGAGGCTGAGGTGTGAGAATCGCTTGAATCTGGGAGGCGGCTGTTGCAGTGAGCCAAGATCAGACGACTGCACTCTAGCCTGGGCGACAGAGTGAGACTCCGTTTAAAAAAGAAAAGAAAATTTATTCACATAAGAAATACAAATGGCCAAGCTAGGCATGGTGGCTCATGCCTGTAGTCCTAGCTACTCAGGAGGCTGAGGTGAGAAGATCATTTGAGTCCCGGAGTTCGAGTCCAGCCTGGGCAACATGGCAAAGACTCCCATTTTGAAAGAAAGAAGGAAAAAAGAAAGCCAATAAACACGTGAAAACTTGCTTAACTTCATCAGTAATCAGAGAAGCATATTGAAACAAGATACCATGTCTGAATACGATACTGGCAAATATATAAAGGTTAGTAACATCCAGGGCTGGTATGAGTGTGAGGAATAAGCACTCTTATACACTGCTAATGAGAAAAAGCCAGAGGGCAAACTGACAGTATCTATCAAAATGTTTAAAGTGCATGATCTTTAAATCTCAAATCAATAACCTAACCTTCTACCTTAAGACACCAGAAAAAGCAAACCTAACCAAAAGCAAGCAGAATGATAGAATTAATAAAGATTAGAGAAGTTAATGAAGCAAAAAAATTAGAACAAAGAGAACAAATAATGAACTCAAAGTTGGTCCTTTGAAAGATCGGCATGCATGCTGCGGCCTGCCTGTAATCCCAGCACTTTGGGAGGCTTAGACGGGAAGTGGATCACGGGTCAGATCGAGACTATCCTGGCTATTAACACGGGTGAAACCCCGCCTCTACTAAAAAAAAAATACAAAAAACTAGGCCGGTGGAGGCATGGCTTCGTAGTCCCAGCCACCGGGAGGCTGAGGCAGGAGGAATGGGCGAAACCCGGAGGCGGAGCTTGCAGTGAGCCGAGATCGCTACTTCACTGCACCTAAAAGCGTAAGATGGTTTCAGACTGGCCCCAAAAAAAAAAAAAGATCGAGAAAATGACGTAAGCTTTACTAGATCTAAGAAAAAAGAAAATAATCAGTAATGAAAAGGGGACTATCCCTACGCCAACTTTAACAGAAATAAAAAGGATCATATGGAATCACTATGACATGTGTGCCAACAAATTAGATGACTTAGATGAAGCAGACAAACTCCTTGGAAGACACAAACTATCAAAACTGACTTAAGAAAAAATAGAAGGTCTTAATAGACCTATAAGAAGAAACTGAATTAGGAATCAAAAAGTTTCCCATAAAGAAAAGAGCAGGCCCAGATGGCTTTACTGGTGAACTCTACCAGATATTTAAAGAAGAATTAATAAAAACCCACCACAAACTCTCTCAAAATACAAAAGAGGAAGGAACACTTCCCTCCTCATTTTTTGAGGCAGTATTACCCTGATACCAAAACCAGACAAAGATCTCACAAGGAAAGAAAACTAACAGACCTTTTCTGACAGTGGTAAACAACTATGAGAGAAGAAAGGGAAGGGGAGGGAAGGGTAGGGGAGGAGAAGAAAAAGAGAGGGAGGGAGGGAGGGAAGGAAGGAGAAGGAAGGAAGGAAGGAAGGCAGGCAGGCAGGCAGGAAGGCAGGCAGGCAGGCAGGCAGGCACCACAGACCACTATCTGTTATGAATAGAAATCAACGAAATACTAGCAAACTCAATTCAGCAACAAATAAGAAGAATTACACACCATGACCAAGTGGGATTTATCCCAGGTATGCAAGATTAATATCTGAAAAATCAATGTATAATATACCATATCAAAAGAATAAATGACACAAAACACACGATCATCTCAAAAGACACAGAAAAGTATTTGACAAAACCCATTATCTTTTCATGATAAAAATACTCAGCCAAACCAGGAATAGAAAGGAACTTCCTCAACCCGATAAAGGGCACCTAGGAAAAAACCACTGCTAACATCATTCTTAATAGTCAAAGACTGGATATTTTCCCCCTAAGAAGACAAGTATGTTGTCTCTCAGCGTATCTACTTAACACTGTACTAGAGGTTCTAACGGGGCATTTAGGAAGAAAAAGAGCTGCTGTGAGAGTTCATGAAAACAATGCATCTGAAGTATTTTTCCCATGGTTGGCAAGTAATAAGTGCTGAACAAGCACTATCTTTTGTAGGGTGATGTAGCTGGTTGTTGATGGAGCCTAGAACCCTGCATCTACAGTGACTCCCGCTGATTACTTTTTCACACTGACCAACTTATCTATTCATCTTGACTTCTGATTTCCTGTTTAGAGACTAGAATTGTTGGAAGGTCTAAAGCACGCGTGTCCAACCCATGGCCCATGGGCCATATGCGGCCAGGATGGCTTTGAATGCAGCTCAACACAAACTCGTGAACTCTCTTAAAATACTGAGAATTTTTTTTAAGCTCATTGGCTATCATTAGTGTATTTCACATGTGGCTCAAGACAATTCTTCTTCCAATGTGGCCTAGGGAAGCCAAAAGATTGGACACCCCTGGGTCTTAAGTTTAGGTGGTGTGGATTTCTCCAGTAAGACAAATCCTGGCTCTTAGGGCCCACTGACAGCCACCCCAGCATTACATAGCTGACCCTAATGGAGGCACTCAATGGTCCTACCACAAAGCCATTTAGCGATGCTGAGCAGGAGTACATGGCTACGTCAGAACTCCAGGCAGGAAGAGACTCCGGAGAGCATCCAAGTCAATCCTTCATCTCATTTTATACATGGGCAAACTGAGGCCCAGAGAGAAGACATGTTTTCTCTCGGATTATTCAATAGGTTGGAAAGAGAGCTAGACTTTAGGGTCTGGCATCCTGGATTCCAACACCAGCCCGGAGGGAGAATAAAGTAGGTTATCTACAGGCTTGTGCTTTAGTTTTTCTACCAACACACCAGGCACACAAGACTGAGCCCGCCTACATCCATCATTTTGTTTTAATGACATATTTTCTCACCTAAGACTCAATCAAACATCTAATGCTCCCTCTTCAGCTCCTTTTCCTAATCATTCAGCTGTCTATAGTTTATGATGGCCTCTTGCCCAGGATACTGATGAACAACGTCCACCTGAAGGGAAGAATGTGAGCAGCCATAAAATCCCAGCGTAACTGACACAGGGAAACACACACTGCAAGTTTCCAGTGCTGTGGATTCAACAAGATAGCCGCCTTCTCCTTGTGGCCTGGGGTACTTGTTTTGGGCTATACTGTCCCTAAGTTGTGGTCACAGCCTCACGCCTCTTCTTCTTCTTTCTCTTGACTCTGCCCCAAGGCAGATGAAAAATGTGCATTTGGACGAATTTTACTATGTGGCCTAAGGGTGCTGACTGCATGCCTTTTGTGCCCAACAGGATGAGTTAGCACTGATCAAAAGACATTCAGAGTACTGATATTACCACATAACTAATCTCATTCACTCCTCTTACCAACTCCTTGAGGTAAGAAATTATCTCCCTCATTTTAAGTAGTAAGAAAATCTTGCCCTATAGGTCTCTAGGAACAATATACTACTAGCAGCTCTGACCTAATTCAGTGGGCCCAGAGTGCCATATTAAGTCACAACTGACTGCTGCAGAATGCAGTCAAAGGAGAAGACGTATGACATAGCTATAAGGTGAAGGGGGTGCCTGTCACAAGTTGAATATGCCCCATCTGCTGGATCTGTAAACTTCTTTTTTTGAGGGGGCAGCCGGGGCGGGGGCTGGGGGGGGGGGGGGGGGGGAAACAGAGTCTCACTATGTCACCAGGCTAGAGTGCAGTGGCCTGATCTCGGCTCACTGCAACCTCCACCTCCCGGCTTCAAGCCATTCTTCCACCTCAATCCCGAGTAGCTGGGATTACAGGTGTGTGCCACCACACCTGGCTAATTTTTGTATTTTTAGTAGAGACGAGGTTTCACCATATTGGCCAGGCTGGTCTTGAACTCCTTGCCTCAGGTGATCCACCTGCCTTGGCCTCCCAAAATGTTGGGAGGACAGGTGTGAGCCACTGTGCCCGGTCAGGATCTGTAAACTTTTAGTCACTGAAATCACTAACTCTAAAATCATTCCATCATTTATGCAATTCAGTGGGCTTCTGAATCTACAAGAGTCTACAAAAGAGGCAAGTACATTGGAGATGACCACAAGGACAGAACTGGCAATTCATATTTGCAGACTTTGGGCTATTGTAACAACTTATTTTTATCCAACATAATTTAAAAGCCTTTCTTCATTAGGGCCCTGCTTCTTGATCCCATACACCAGGGCTATCACATAGAAGTTCATCCACATGAGTTACATGATCAGGCGCCCAGGCTAGCCCAACAGAATATAACAGTTTCTATGGACGGCTACATGCAGTGTTTCCAAAAACTGATCCACAAACTTTTTGATCAACACCATTATTTTTAAGTCAGGTTTTTAAAGCCAGAGCCTGCCTGCCCCATGCTATAGGTTTAGTGCCACATATCAAGGAAGAAGGAAAGAATGTTCTTACTTTCAGGTGGGGTGTTGAAAGAGCCACAGTAAGGCTTCTTTTGTGGACACAGAGTGAATTCAACAGGAACTGCCCTGAGGCAATCACTTACAGGAAAACTCTAATGTCCAGAAAGGCCACATGGTATCCAGCATAGGGAACTACACACACACACACACACACACACACAGGCTGGAAGTGTCAGTGTGAGGCTCCAGCTAGATCCAACTCGCCCTTAGAATCCACATACTTCAAAAGCCAGGAATTTCCAATTTAGAACCTGTGAATGATTCCAAACCTCTTGGAAAGCAATGCGGCAATGTGAATCAGTATTGTTAAGATGACCATATCCTCTGGCCTAGAAATTCTTCTCCAGGAATTTATCCCAGGAAAGTAATTCAACTGAAGCAAAGAGCTACGCACTACAAAAATGTTCATCTCTAGATTATCTACAATAGTGAAACCTGGAATAGTGTATACTAATGGAATATCTATAAGGATACTAGACAGCAACAAAAGATAATTAGGATAATTAAGAACATAACATTTTATAAGATAATGTTGGATAAAAATGGCTGCATGCAAACAGTTTCACTCTACAACTGCATTGGAATATATGCACTGGAATATGTATGCATTTGAAAAGTAATAGTAAGTTCTGTTACAGGAATGGGAGCATGTTCTGTTACAATGGTAAGTAGAATTTTTTTTTAACATTTAACATGGTAACATTGTATTTTCAACTAAAAAAAAAAAAAAAAAAAAAAGGTCCTATAAAGCAAAAGCCAAAATCTTCACAAATAAGTATTATACTACCAATAATAAATAACATATATTCACAACTTATTCTGTGTTAGGCACTGTTTTAAGCCCTTTCGTGGCTACTACCTATGAGGTGGATACTGTTATTGCCATTTTACAAGTGAGAACACCGAGGCACAGAGAGGATAACAACTTTCTTAAATACCATAGCATGATAGAAAGAAACATTCCTTGTGCCATTTCTATGGGTCATCCACCTGCTAAAATTTTTATGTCTGCTTAGACAGACATGAAATCCTTAGCAGAAGCCTCATGGGTAGTGAGCTTCAAAAGGAATTTCAGAGGCCTTTCATGTTGCAGATATAACCAGGTTTTCCCCTCACTCGCCAAACTGGAATCTAGGAGGTAGAGAAAGACAGAAGCTAAAGACCAGCAGGCCCAGCCCACTCAAATTTCAGAAAGACAACAGAGACCAAAGGAGTTAGGATTTGCCTAAAATGATGTCATGAATTAGAAAAAGAATGAAGACCAGAGCTCGGAATCCTCACTCCAGCGGCCTTCAAGGCTTGCTCCTACCCTCTGCAGACCACGAAATTCCTCTCTGCAGCTCTCTTCCCTTTCAACTGCCTCCCTTTGATCCCTCAGTCCAGCTACCCTCAGACTTCCTCTGTCCAGAACAGTCGCAACTGCACCTTCTCTTTCTTTCATCATCTTCAGCTCACTCTGCCTCCACTTCCTTTCCTCTCCTGCCCTGCTGGGTAACGGTATGCAACTTTTGGAATTTCAGCTATAGTGTTCTTCCCATATGACAGCAATGAGAGGAAACTGCAGGTTTCTTTTAGCAGTAGACCCCTGCCCTTCCAATAAGGGAGACTGTTCAAACATACTGAGAGACAGAGATGCTAAAATCAGTGTCTGGAAGAGAAGTCCTTCATTCTGACTCTGGCCCTGGCCCAGACCACCCATTTGGCTCCCTGTACCTCCTCAGTACCCTCAAAGCACCCAGGGTTGCTCCCTCTGACCACACCATATTGCCAGAGTCTGTCTACTACTACTAAGGGACTGCCCAAGAGTGGGGGCCTCTCTTGTTCATGTCTATCTCTCGCACTTCATATAGTGTAGTTACCAATAAAAGTTTGCTGAATGAGGAAATGAGTCCCTATTCTTTCTCTTCCTGGGGGGTCTCTCCTGACTTTAGTGTGAAGACTCAATTCTAGCTATTCTTGGGCAGGCAGAGACTCTGCCCAGAGTACTCCTCTAAATGTCAGGCGCTACCCAACACCTCAATGCCACGTCCCCACACTCCCATAACACAAATACCAGCTTCCCTAAGACACAGCCTTAACTCCACATCCTTTCCCTGTTTTTTTTTTTTGTTGTTGTTGTAGTTGATTTTTTTCAAACTGGCAGTGTCCTGCAACACCAACGACAGCTCTGCGGTTTCAGGATGTCAAAGGCAAAGGCCATTATGCAAAACAGGAAGAAACTTTGAAAGAAAAAAACTTAAGGCATTTTTAGAATATACCCTGTCATGGGGCCAAGCAATGATTGAATCTCCTGCCAGAGACCCTCCCCATGACCTCTAGGACCCCGTGGTGGGGCAGGAAGGAGCCTGACCTCATACCATATCCGTCACACTGCTGACATAATCCTGCCCCTTCCCTCAGTGCAACCTCGCCCTTCTACTCCAGGCTCTGTGCCAAATGAGCCCGGCAGGCAAAACTGCTCCTCAGAGAGAATTTAGCTCCAGTGAGGACATTCTAAAGGGAGTAACTTCAAAGTATACTCCTTGGGAATAGCCTGGCACATTGGCCTGGGGCTTTATTGATCTAACCCACCTGAACCAGCCCCAACTGACACTCACGCTCTGCCTCTCCCTAAGAGAGCTTCTCCCTAAGAGAATTCCTAGAAACCTGAAGTTTCTCACTATGGTCCCTCCCTAGATCTCAGGACCACCTGGAGGTGGGAGAGCTGTGTGCTGTATGTTTCAGAATCTGATTTGCAAGCTTGCTCCCACCTTCCTGTGCGTCACATCTCAATGATGTCAATAGCGCTGGCTTAGCTAGCTGTTGTTCACCCACCACCACAGCCCCAGAGCCATAGTCGTCACAGAAGTCCAGCAGAGGGACTTGGCTGCTAAGGAAACAAATAGAGAAGTTACTGAGAAAGTATCACCCCCACCGATTCTGTTCACAGCAGATTTCTGCTAAGCCAGATCCTAAGAGCCTATCCTGCAGCCTGGCCCTTTGCCCCTGCCCCCAGGCACTTCCTGGACCTAGTTTCTTTTTTAATCAGAATTCTAGACACATCATTCAGCAATAAGCGATACTCATCTGCCAGCACTAAGCAAATCTGGAATTTCCAGTGAGTCTATCCTTTTGTAAGACTGGCTTGAAAACCTAGCCCTTCTCAAAAAACTTCAACACTTTTTTTCCTTTTTTAGAAAGCTCTCCTACAGAAACAATCCAAAAAGTACATAAAGCTTTCTGCACAAGCATCATCACTACATCACTAAGAAAAAGCAAAAACTATATATGTGTGTGTTCAGCAACAGTTGAATGATTTTTTTTTAAGTTATACCATATTCAGGTAACAGAATATGATACTGCCTTTGTGATTTTTAAAGGTATAGGTCAAGTCTGTGACAGAATCTTAAGTGAAAAATGCTGAACACCAGGTTATCTACATGAATCTATTTCAATCTATCTGTCCATCTATAAAGAAAACAGCTATAACACTGGATGTGGTGACTGACACCTATAATCCCAGTGCTTTGGGAGGCCAAGGCAGGTGAATCACTTGAGCTCAGGAGTTTGAGACCAGCCTAGGCAACATGGCAAAACCCCATCTCTACAAAAAAATACAAAAATTAGTCAGACATGGTAGTATGCACCTGTGGTCCCAGCAACTAGGGAGACTGAAGTGGGAGAATCGCTTAGCCCAAGAGGTCGAGGCTGCAGTGAGCTGTGATCACTGCACTCCAGCCTGGGTGACAGAGCAAAAACCCTGTCTCAAAAAGAAAAAAAAAAAAAAAGATATTAGCTATATTCTTAAACATGAAAAAGACTGGTAGAAAATATGCCAGTATGTTTCTTTTGGGTGATAGGAATTTGGGTGTGCTTTTATGTCTCTTTCAACTTTTCAAATTATTTTCAATGAGCCTGCATTACTTTTTACTTTTAAAATGAAGGAAGAGATTATCCCCACTCAAAAGGCAAAGACCCATACCCCTATCCCCAACATCCCTGCGAGGCAAGTTGTTCTCTCTCTCTCTCCCCCTGGGCTTTGTGAAGGGCTCTGGAGAAGCAGCAGGTGGGGGCAGTGGATAGAGAAGCAGCTACATAACACACCCAGACCAGACTTTAAAATCACTGCCAAAGAATTCAGCAACAGCCAATTATATAGCCCCTAGCCTTCATTTGTGTAGGGAAGGGGCGGGCTGAGGTCGAGCTACAAAGTGGAACCTGAAACACTGAGTGTGTGACTCACCCCTCCGTCTTCTAAGGACAAATCCCTTTAGGCCACATTCACCCAGAATCAGCTCCCCACTGAACCCTGTCCCCTATCCCCAAGCCCCACTGTCCAACCTGGAGGTCTCTGACTTACAGAACAATGTCCTGAGATCACTCCTCGAGCTAGTGACCGCCTCACCTCACCCTGCAATGGCCCAGATCAACACAGAGGCCCCCACAACTCAGGTCTCAGGTCTCTACAGTCTCAGTCACAGTCTGGCTCCCAGGAACCCTCACCAAGTTTAGGGACAGGAGTGGACCCTGTGAGTCTAATCCCATGCCTTGTTAATTCCCCTAGGAGCCAGGCTCTGGCTGGTTGGCCTTACAGTGACCTCACTGCCCAGGGACCATACCAGTCTATACCAAAGCCAATTGTAAAATTGTCACCGTGCCAGGCCCTCAAAGGATTTAAGCTTCAAGGGCAGACCATTTGTCCTAAGACAACTGGATTGCTGCTCCACTGGATAAGAAAAACTGGAATTTCCAGGTAGATGTGGGTTCAAGCAGAATTCCAGTCTCTGCTTCTTCACAGTAAGAGCAGAGAACAAAGAGTAAGAAACAAGGTACAGGAGGCACTGGGTAAACAGAGAGCGGGGAAATCAGCAGGTATAACTATTGAATAACCTCTTTCACAAACACACACACATAGCCCAGCTGAGTGCAAAGGGGATGAGCCTGCCGGCCTTGTTCCCTAAGTCTGGATGGTCCCTAGGGTGGAATCTGTGGAAGGCTCAGACTGCCTTGCCATTAACTGCCCCATCATTCCCAACCCATAAATTAACTTAGTCTCAGCCTCGAAATCCCTACCCTGCTGCTACCCAAAGACCATAATACCCAGTGATATCTCATTATAATCATTATAAAGCAGCAAGTTAAAGATTACCCAGCAGAGCTAATGCATAGCTTCAGAAATTAGAGGAAAATTTTCACAAAACCAAATAAAACCAGGGCTGGAGAATTTTGATATGAACTTGGAGTTTCTGAAAGAAGAAAGGAAGAAATGAAGGAGGGAGGGGAGTGATAGGGAAAGGGATAAACACACACTTTGGTTCCCTTAGATGACGTCAGCACTGTTTAATTATGCCTCCCCTGCCTAAATTAAGAGTTCCTGAAGAGGAGGCATTTTGTTTTCTTCTTTGTAGCTCTAGTGCCCAGCATAATACAGGAACATTGCTGGAACTGAAGGAATGAAGTTATCAGACCCGCCTTAGCCATCATGAACATCTATACAAAACCACCATACAAGACCTTCAGAGGGACCCAGAGACACACCTTGCAGGGATCTTCCTCTGAAACTCTAGGGCATATCAGGTCACCTCTGAACCTGTGCACTAGCCAACTACTGAATAGTAACCTCCAGGAAGAGCACTAGAGAATCCCACCATGGGATGCTACAGTTCTAAGAAGCTGCAGTTTGAGACCAATCCCACATTTGGCTCTTGTTCCCCATTCCCCAAGGAGTTTCCACTTGGGCCATCAGAGGCTCCACTGCAGGTGGAGGAGGCTCCTTGCATTTGCTCGAAGTCTGGAATGAATTACAGCAGCCAGGGATCACTTTTATTGCCATAGGCTGTGTCTAAGAAAGCGACCAAGTTTCACCATGAAAGCAAACCAGATAGTCATGGAGGGTATTTCTCAATCTCAGACTGTTAGACAAGGAATGTCTGTGTGTATGTCAATACGTTATTTTCCACAAAAAACACAACAGGACAAAACTGGCTTACAAGACTAGTTATCTGAGCCTAAAGCTTCAATCCCCAGGAAGAAGCTCCACCCTAAGCCGGAAGGTGATGAGGTTCCAAGGCTCATCCCCAAAGGGGCGAGAAAGAGTCCTTTCCCAAGTCTCAAAGTGCACTCTGTCCTGGGCAGCCTGCTTGTGTCCACATGTGTGCGTATGAGGAAGGTGGAAATGTGCTGGTAGAGAAACACCTTAGAGCCCAGCAAAGACCAGCTAGGGCACAAACCCTGGCAGAGGCTCAGCGACAGCCCCCATAAAAGCCAGGGAAACTGGCTCATGGGCAAGTGCTCCTCAGGTGCCCTGGCTACCTGTAGCTGCTGTTTGCTGGTCCAAGTGCCCATCTCTAGATCAGAGTCTTCCCTTTTGAACAAATGAAGAGGATCTCCTCAAAGCATAGGTGGGCAAGAGCGGCCTCTGAGGCTTAAGCAGTCTAACACTCACTCCCCTGCCCGCTGAGGGGACTGCACCATCCATCCCAGGCCCCAGCTGAGCCTCCAGGCCAGCCATGCCTCTCTCACTAGTTCAGCCTCAGGTACTGCCCACCTCCCGCATCACCCAACTCATCTCCGGACTGGCCATGCCACAGCTGGTCAAGTCCCATTGAGCTGCTGCCCAATCTGAGTAGAGATAACCATGACGGGGGAAGAAACCCAAGGCCACTGTTCCTCCCATTTCAGCAGGCAAACACCCAGGTGGCCAGAAAAGAGGGCCTTGCTGCAGGGTTATAAGTAGATGCTGCATGGCCCCCCTGAGGACCTGAGACAGTGTTAGGAAAGAAGGACAGCATAGCATCTGCAGGCCTAAACTGCATGGGAGAATTCCCTGGAGAAAGCTGCAGAATCCTCAGGAAAGGCCCACCTTCCCACTGCATCACTCCCTCCTACAAGCCTCACATTAGCCCACAGCAGGGTGCCCAGTGTGAGGGCAGGGGATACTATGGCTCCAAACCTGCAGCCTGCCCCAGGTCACACTAACCCAAGTCTATCTGAAGACTATTCCAAGGCCTTGACAGCTCCAACGGCAACCTATCAGCCGTCCAATCTGGTGCCTTATGTCCTCCAGGGTAGGGCCTGCCCATAACCCACACCTGTCAGCCGAAAGGAATCTCAGCATCTGGCCCAGACCCCTGGACACCAGAAAGTAAAGCCAAGTCGGGGAAAGGAACTGCAAGTAGTGAAAAGGCCACAACTCTAAACCCCACGGATGCTTTCTCCCACCAACCTCAAAACCACCCGCAAGGGCTTTGGCTAACACCTGCCCATGAACAGATGGGCTCAACTCCCCCCACCAACACACTCCCAAGGAGACTTTCTGCTTTCTCAAGGCCTCATAGCCAGGAACCTCCACTCTGAGAACTGTACCTAACCATCCAAACCTACAGGCCCTATTAAAATGAAGAGAAGACCTCTCGACCCCCATTTCTGGGGCTGCCTCAGCAGCAGCCTAAACGTCATGGTCCCTTGCATGTCACACGAAAGCAGCCAAACTAGAGAAGGCACTCTCTCCTCGACCTCCAAAATGTTCTCTCTCAGGAGGTCCTTTCAACTAGGCAAATATAGTCCATTTAGAAACACCAGTAACTGGTGACAAGCCGATCACTAGCAACACCATTACAAAACAAAACTAAGCAGAGCTATGGTCACCACCTTGTCTCTTACGCTTCTGAGAGGAAGATGTGATACTCAAATACCAATCTAATCAACTCTGCAGTACTTTTCTTTAATTTGTTAATTATTTTTTCTTTCTGTGCAATATCCAGGCAACAACCAAAAACAAAAGCAAAAAACCTGGCCTTTTTCTGGCCTGGAGACTCAGTCTCTCTCCCACATCACTCTGCCCTTCAGAGCCATTTCCGTGGAAGTCTGAAAAAATGGAACTTTATAAAGGTCCTAAGCAAGTATTATTACTATATTATTATTATGCGGTGTATTGAGTGCCCGTACTTTTTTTTTTTTTGAGACAGAGTCTTGCTTTGTCACCCAGGCTGGAGTGTACTGGCATCATCTTGACTCACTGCAACCTCTGCCGCCCAGGTTCAAGCAATTCTCCTGCCTCGGCCTCCTGAGTAGCTGGGACTACAGGCGTGCGCCACTACCCCCAGCTAACTTTTTTGTCTTTTTGTAGAGATGGTGTTTCACCATATTGGCCAGGCTGGTCTTGAACTCCTAACCTCAAGTGATCCACTCCCCTCAGCCTCCCAAAGTGCTAGGATTACAGGCGTCAGCCACCGTGCCCGGCCTGAGTGCCTGCATTTAATGTACACAATCTCATTTAGTCTTAAAAATAACCCTGTAAGGTAATCATTGACAATCACATTTTACACATGAGGAAGAGATTTTGAGAAACTCGATAGCATGCCTCAAGTCAGACACTTAGCAGCAAGGCAGAGTCCATTTCATTTTATGGGACTAGTCTGCTTCCCAGAATCATCATCAAATGCAAAGGAATTTAATTATCTGCTTAAAAAAATAGGCCCCCATCATTACCACAGTTCATGTCTGACCGATTCCAAGATGTCCTTCCCAAACTTGACATGAACTCATTGACGCAATTATTGGCAAAATTGAGCAAGAGTATGTAGTAGCCAGGGCTCTGTGGGAAAGTGACAGAAAACTCCTGTCGACAAGATGTCATCCTGCCTGCCAGGGCCCCTCACTCACAACAATTCTCTAAAACCTGGCATTAGAAATGAGAGAGGACCTGTGTGGTAACCCTGGAAGCAACCGGTGGTTGCCTTGGGCCTGTGGGCCTGTAGGTTACAGGTCAAAGAGAAGTCCCGACTAGGCGCAGCCTCCTGCTATGACGAATGCAAACCCACCTACTCAAGCTATCTGCCTAAGCTGAAACAGAGGCTAGAGGTCAGAGTTCAGATCATCTGGGCAAAATAATTGAGACTCAGCCTGCTGCCGGAAGTACCAGAAATGGGCAAGGTGGTGTTGACTGGTTATATTTTAGCCCTCTAGCCCCTGGAGCACACAAGCTCTCTGCCCTTGGGAGAGATTCCTGCTCACCTAGGTTTTGGGTACCCATACCGGGAGGAGGCTAGAGGGAAGGGCTCTCGGTGACGATCCACACAGAGGAAGAAATGAACACACAGTGACAATTCACTGAGGGCTTACCCTCATTAATTAAGCCCTTATTTACATTGTTCACATAATCTTCCAAAACAACCCCTTGAAAGGGTGACCACTTATTATCCCAGAAGAGAAACCTGAGGTTCACAGAGAAGTCACTTGGCACAAACGATCAGGAGAAAACCCCACTCTCAGGAGAGTGGCTCTATGGCAAGACACGTGAACCGAGAGGTCAGTCTCCTTCCCCACCGGGAGCCTCACGTCAGTCCCCGAGTGGATTACTCGAGGTCCCTACCAGAGTTTTTAGTGCAAGGCTGCTCCAAGCCCTAAGCAGATCCAAACTCCGAAACTTCCTGAGCCTCGGGCCAGAGCAGGGAAGTCTCCAAGGCCTTCTCTGGTTCTGGGGCTAGAGGGGCCTCGGGACTTCCCTGGGCGGTCCCGGCCCCAAGCCGCCTACATGATTCCCCAGGGACCCACTTCCCAACCCTTCTCTCCCATCCAGTCCCGAGCCTCTGGGATTTAAAACTCTAATCCAGAACAGGGAGGCTGGCTCCCGTAGAAGAGCCAAAGAGCCAGCCTGAGGGAATGTCTGGGGGATCCTGTCGGGGAAATCCGGGGGAGTCTCAATCCTCAGACTGGCGCCGACCCGAGTCCTTACCGAGCAGCGGGGACTCCTCAGGGCAGGCGGGCAGCGGCAGCGAGGTGGTCTGGGGCACTGGGACCGAGGTCAAGTTGCTCGCGGGGCCGGGGCCAGAAGCCGCGACTGGGCTGGAGTCGCCAGCCGGGCGCGGCTGGGAGGAGGCGCCTAGAGGAGGCGGCGGCCGGGCCCCTCTGGTCCCGAGTTCCCCGGAGGGCTGCCCGATGGCGGCGGCACCGTTCGAGCCGCCCTGCAGCGATGTGGAGACTCCGACCAGCTGGGGCAGGCGGCTCAGGTCGCGGCCAGCCAGGTAGTAAACTAGGGTGACGCCAAGGTGCAGAGCGCAGACGGCCACGAGCAGGCGGCAGGCCCGCTGCAGCGACGCGCCAGGCATCGCGGCGCTGCCGCCCAGGAGCGGCTCCCGAAACCTCATCTTCCCGCCGCCGCTTTAAGAAGGGTGTGGGCTACAGGAGGGGAGGCGACCCGCCCGCGGGCCGCCAGCCAGGCGCTGCCCCACAGCGGCGACCGGGGGAGGGCCCGGAGGGAGGGCGGGCAAGCGCGGCGCCAGGGGGCGAGCGGCTGAGAGCTGAGACTCCTCCGGCCGGCCCGACCTGGGAGCTGCGAGAGGGCGCCCGAGGCGCGGGCGGGGAGGGGCGGGGCCCCGGCGGAGGCGGGGGCGGGGCCGGGCGCGGGGTTTTCGGGACGAGGGCGGGAAGGCGGGGCAGCCCGTGGCGGGACGGGCCCGCTGGGCGGGGCCTCGGGAGGGTGGGCAGCGGGCGGGGCGGCCTCGCGGGGTACCCGGAGTCTGACTCGAGCTCCGACGTTTGGCCGCGCACCGCCCTCTTCCTCTTGAGCCTTTGCGGCGGAGCTTCGGTCGCGTTGAGCCGCGCCTTCTCTTCCTCCTCCACGCTGCCCTCAACAGGCCGCGCCACTTCCTGGGGTGTGAAGGGACTCGGGTGCGAGCCTGGGCCTGCAGCGCGGCGGCGGAGAGAACGGAGAGGACAGCAGGCGGGTGGTTGGTTGTCTGGGGTGGTTGGGGCCGCGGCGGCGTTCCGGCCAGTGGGCCTTGGTGGGCAAGGAAGAGAGGCAGAAAAAGGTTACCCAGGAAACGGGCTTCGACGTCGGGCGAGAGGTGGCACGTTCGAAACCCCCTCCCTAACTCAGCCCGGCTGGACCCCGTTGCTTAACGAGGGGCCTGCGGCAAAGAAAGTGGACAGGTTGCCATTTCTGTGCCTCCCCATCAGGGAATCTGGGCGATAAGGGGTTCGCAGACCAGACCAGCTTGGTTTCAGGTGTGTGTGTGGTGGGAGTCCTGTATACTTTGAGGAGGAGAGCAGCAAGAAGCCTCTAACTCCCAGGCCAGCGTGCAGGAGAGCAGCCGGCGTTACAGTCTACACTGGGCTACACACGGTCCCATGAAGTAGGAGTTCTCCCCATGTCATAGAGTGGGGCCCCGGAAGATTAAGAAACTTGCCTAAGAGCCCACAGCTGGCAAGAGGCAGAATTGTGGCTCCAAAACCCGCATTTTTCCACAGGTTTACCCTTTGTTGATTTGCAAATAAGGGATGAAGGCTGTGTGGGTCAGAGACTTAAGCACTGAAGCCACTTGACCTCGATTTGACCCAGAGGCCTCAGACCCTGAGTGAGCAGAGACTCCTCACCCCGGAGAAAGACTCATGGAGGTGCTGTCAGTAATGTGGATAGGGAAGCTGTGGGCTCTGGCAGCCAACCAGCAGGGAATAATAGTAGCTACCTTATTTTGAGAGTTTACTATGTGCTAGTACTACGCGCCATGAAGTAGGTGGTGTTACGGTGTCCATTTCACAGATGAGAAAATGAAGGCATATGAGTTGACACTTTGGTTGTGATCATACAGAATCAACTTTCCTCACTTGACTTCCTGGACACCAGATCCTTCTGATCTTCCTCACTTCACTGGCCATTTCTGTCTCCTCTCTGGACTTCTTCCCAAGTTGTTGAAGGCCCTGGCCGTAGTCCATGATGTTCTTTTGTGTCTACACTCCCTCTGAGTGATTTATAATATCCATATGCTGATCACTGATCTGTCTCCAGCCCAAATCTCTTCCCTGACCTCCAAATTCAACTGCTTATTTTACTGGCATCTCAAACACAATACATCTTGCCCCCAGCAACCTACTCCTTACACTCCTTACGCTCCACTCCCATTCTTACCTCCTTCGGAGAGTGATACTCTTGTTCATTCAGTTCCCCAGAATCTAAAAGGTGTCCTTGATGTGCTTCTCTTACTCTCAAATGCCATTTGCAAGCCCTCAGCCAGCCTTGTCTGTGCTACCTTCAAAACATCAAAATTCACCAACTCTGATGTAACCATCCTCGATCAAGCCACCATCATCTTGCCCTGGATTATATAGCAGATACTAATTGGTCACCCTGTTTCCACCTCCTCCATTCCTCCTCCCTAGTCTGTTTTCCACAGAGCATCCAGGAAATCTTTGTAAGCATAAATCAGATCATGCCATTTGTTCAGAACCAAATCCGTAGAAGCCCTGTTCAATCTGGTTCCTATCTCCCTCCCCACCCACATCTATCACTACCATGCTGGACCTGCCTTAGCCACACTAGCCTGAGAGCTATTCCTTGAACTTGCCATATTTCTTCCTGCCTCAAGGCCTTTGTACTTGCTGTTCACTTTGCCTGAAACACTTGTCCCCAATATTTCATTCAATTCAGGTCTCTTAAATGTCACCTTATGACAGAGACCTTCTCAGACTACCTTATGCAGAATGGCCTCCTGCCTGAATCTGCTTAACCTGCTTGTTTTGTTTTTTTGTTTGTTTGTTTTGAGATGAAGTCTTGCTCTTGTCCCTCAGGCTGGAGTGCAATGGTGCAATCTTGGCTCACTGAAACCTCCGCCTCCCGGATTCAAGCAATTCTCCTGCCTCAGCCTCCCGAGTAGCTGGGATTACAGGCACCTGCCATCATGCTGGGCTAATCTTTTGTATTTTTAGTAGAGACGGGGTTTCATCGTTGGCCAGGCTGGTCTCGAACCTCAGGTGATCTGCCCGCCTCGGCCTCCCAAAGTGCTGGGATTACAGGTATGAGCCACCGTGCCCAGCCTTAACCTGCTTGATTTTTTTCAGAGTGGGTATCAACTACCCAACATTATGCATTTCTTTTCTGTTGTCTTGCCTCCCTCATTAGAAGATTAGCTTCATGAGAACGGGAAATTTCTCTCTTGTTCACTACTGTATCTTCAGCCCCTAAAACTGAGCCTGGCACGTACTTGGCGCTCAATCGATATTCTTTTGGGTTTTTTTCTTTGTTTGTTTGTTTTTTGAGGCAGAGTCTCACTCTGTCGCCCAGGCTGGAGTGCAGTGGTGTGATCTCAGCTTACTGTAAGCTCCGCCTCCCAGGTTCAAGCCATTCTCCTGCCTCAACCTCCCAAGTAGCTGGGACTACAGGCGCCTGCCACCATGCCCGGCTAATTTTTTTTTATTTTTAGTAAAGATGGGGTTTCACCGTGTTAGCCAGGATGGTCTCGATCTCCTGACCTCGTGATCCACCCGCCTCAGCCTCCCAAAGTGCTGGGATTACAGTTGTGAGCCACCGCACCTGGCTGATATTTGTTAAAATACTTTTTAAATACCATGATCATCTTGATGTGGGAAGGGGAAAAGGGAAAAAATATTGCTAACTTAGTTCAGAACATAAAGTGGAGTTCTCTAAGGAGTTGGTAAAGGTGAAGCTGACCCCAGCACCCTGTGTTTAGGGGTAAAGTCAGCCTGGCCCATGAGTGAGGGTGGGTCAGATTAGTTCCACAACTGAAAATTAAGTGGAAGGGGAAATGGGGATGTCTTCCACTGGTATAGATGATGGCCAGGAGATAGGACTGCAGGGGGTATTAGGAATCACAGACCTGTCCCAGGACACTCTGTGGCCAGAAATCGAGGAAAAGGAACAACACTTGCTGATTGCCTATCCCTCAGGAACTTGCAGAGTCCACTGAGGCCTGAGCACTAGTCTCAGCAGCCCCTGATCCACAGGCAACTAGAATTAGTAAATTACAAATAATACAGATGGCCCAGAAACCTTTGGGACAACATTATCTAGCAGTCCAGACATGAACTGGTGCTGGTGAGACAGACCCAGACAACCTTCCTCCCCACTGTCTCCAGCTCTTTTCCACTCGACTTCGTCAGGTGAAAAATTAATCCCATCCAGTGAGACAAATGGAGGAGGAAGTTGCAGTGCTGATTGGCCAAAAGCTGGCAAGGGGGCTTGGCTGTTGGCCCATCCATGTGCTCATCTGCCCAGAATCACCAGCTCCCTGCCTCTCCCTGCAGCTGGCCTTCCTCTGCCCTCCCCTGGCGCCCTCTTCTGCACCTGTCAGGTTACATTTCTGTTTTTACCCTCATGGATCAGAAGGGCATCAAATAGTGCCTGGCACATAGTAGACAGTTATTTCAGTCATCTATTGCAGTGTAACACCTACCCCAAAACTTAGTGTTTTAAAACAACACTTTCTTGCAGTTTTGCAGTTGACTGGGCAGCTTTGGTTCACATGGTGTCAGCTGAGGCACTGGTACAGTTGGAAGTTCCAAAATGGCTTCACTCATGTGCATGGTAGTTGGTGCTGGCTGGGGGCTGGAAGCTCAGAATGGGTTGGGTCATGGGGCTTTCATTCTCCACTTGGACCTCTCCACAAAGGACTCTCCATGTGGCTGCGTGGGTTTCCTCACAAACTAGAGGAAGCATTCCAAAAAGGAGCACGTCAAAAACACAGAAGATGCGGATCCCTTAAAGCCCAGCCGTAGCATCACTTCTAGGGCATTCTTTTGCTTAAAACAAGTTTATAGGGCAGTCCAGATTCAAGGGGAGTAAAACTGTCTCTGCCTCTTGTTTTTTCTTTTTTTTTGGATTAGATCTTCCTTTGTCAACCAGCCTGTAGTACAGTGGTGTGATCGTAGCTCACTGTAACCTCAAACTCCTGGGCTCAAGTGATTCTCCTGCCTCAGCCTCCCGAGTAGCTGGGACTACAGGGATGCGCCTCCATGTCAAGCTAATTTTTAAATTTTTAGTAGAGATGTGGTGTTGCGATATTGCTCAGGCTAGTCTCGAACTCCTGAGCTCACGCAGTCCTCCTGCTTTGGCCTCCCAAAGTGCTGAGATTACCAGCATGAGCCATTTCACCTGACCAACTCCATCTCTTGATGGGAGGAGGGGCAAAGAATTGTCAGGCACCTTTAATCCACAGTAGTTTGCCCAATGGCCACAAATTATGTAGATTCTTCCCACAGGTAAAATACATTAGTGTCTTCCTAAGATCCCCCAAAGGTTCGACTAATTAAGACTTCAGGTCCAAAGTATTATCTAAATCAGATCCAGGTGTTACTGACCAAAGAGCAAAAGCACTCACTGCCCACTGTTCTAGAAACCAATACTGTGACACCAGGTTTTTAAGAAAAGAAAAGCTTTATACTGCAGGTAGGCCAACAGGGAGATAGAAGAGTCCAGCTGAAATCTCCCTGTGGTGACTTTAGGTCTCCCTGGGCTGTCTCAAGTTTCCCTGGGCTGGCTTTAAGGTAGTGTTTTTATCAGAAAAATTTTTGGGGGTGGATTCTGAGATTAATAAGTAACTGGTGGAAGGAAAGGGGAGGTCTGGAACGTCCTCAGGCATGCACAATTATTTCTTCATGCCTCTTCATGAGTCACATGTGCAATTCAGGGGGATTTAGAATGTAACATGTGGTGGAAATTTGTGACACCAGAAAGCTCTTTCTGTGCAAGAGCCCAGTTGCCCTATTGGTTCCAACTAATTTCAGCCAGTTCTTTTATCTCAAGCAGAGGGAGTTTTGGCATTTCAGCACATTGATTCTTTTCTTATCTGCCATCCTGCAAACTCAGGAATTTGTTAGTCATTGGTTTCTTTAACTCTTTGGGACACAGTTTCACAGGTATATTCCTCAGGTTCAGGGACGGGAGGTATGGATAGCCGGGTGCAGTGGCTCACGCCTGTAATCCCAGCACTTTGGGAGGATGAGGTGGGAGGACCACTTGAGCCCAAGAGTTTGAGACCAGCCTGGGTAACATCTCTAAAAAATAAAGATAAGGCCGGGCGCGGTGGCTCACGCCTGTAATCCCAGCACTTTGGGAGGCCGAGGCAGGCGGATCATGAGGTCAGGAGATCGAGACCATTCTGGCTAACACGGTGAAACCCCGTCTCTACTAAAAATACAAAAAATTAGCCAGGCATGGTGGCGGGCGCCTGTAGTCCCAGCTACTCGGGAGGCTGAGGCAGGAGAATGGCGTAAACCCCCGGAGGCAGAGCTTGCAGTGAGCCGAGATCATGCCACTGCACTCCAACCTGGGCGACAGAGCGAGACTCTGTCTTAAAAAAAAAAAAAAAAAAAAGATAAAAGAGGGACCCGTGGATTATAAAGACAAATTACCTTATTCCTTTTTTTTTTCTCTCTCCCTTTTCCTGAGAAATTTAGTTAAAAAGTCACTAGGTAGGGTTGAGCAACATAAGAGTCCAAACAGCATAGACAGGGTGTCAAAGCCCAACCAGGATAGGGAGGGGTAAGGGAGTGGCGGGGAGGATAACAGCCCAGCAAAGAGGGTCAAAGCTTAGGAGAGTAAAAAGGTCCTCAGGACCTGAGCATGGTAGGAAGTCTCCTGTGAAGGGCAACTGAGTACGGGGTGTTGAAGCCAAGACGTGATGAAGAGAGTGTTGAACACAGGAACACTGATTAAAAAGTAAGTATATGGCCGGGCATGGTGGCTCACACCTGTAAACCCAGCACTTTGGGAGTCCAAGGCGGACAGATCACCTGAGGTCAGGAGTTAGAAACCAGCCTGGCCAACGTGGTGAAACTCCATCTCTACCAAAAATACAAAAAGTAGCTGGGCTGGGTGGCACATACCTGTAATCCACAGCTGCTTGGGAGGCTGAGGCAGAAGAATCACTTGAACCTGGGAGGCAGAGGTTGCAGTGAGCTGAGATTGTGCCATCGTACTCCAGCCTAGTCTACAGAATGAGACTCCGTCTCAAAAAAAAAAAAAAAAGTAACTATATATAGATGAGAGTTACCCAAGTTTCTGACAGTCAGAGGAGTTACAAATATAGACAGGGAAAAAACTAAACTGAATCCTTTGATACATTATTTAAAGTTGAGAAATTGGTGTGAATTCATGATTTTCGATATAGTGAAAAATGATGAAATAAGAATGGTGTGTGTGTGTGTGTGTGTATGCGTGTGTGTGTATTGTCTGGGAGCAGAAATTTTCCAAGGCCATGAGCACATCTAGCAGCCAAGTCTTGGTTTCTAAACACCATTCTCCAATAAAAGGACTTAGGTATTCTTGGAGAAAAGGCTGATTGCTGATTCCAGGGATTGGCTAGGAATATTACAAGATGAACTTGGAAAGTCTTGTGTCAGAAAGTGAGGAAGAACTCAAAGAATGATAAGATTATGTCAAAAAGGCACAGAAATCAGTTTGAAGGGGCTCCCATTGGCCAAATATAGAAAAATTTGATCATGAAAATAAATATTGATAGATACAATTTATTACCAGTTGAACAAAGTAAACCATGAGTCCATAGTGATATAAATAAGTGGAATTTGATGAGTAACAATATATTTACCTAATTGCAAATACTGCCTTAAGAAATACTAATAATTTTAATGGGAAACATTAGAGAAATCCAAATTGTGAGACATTCTAGAAAACAACCATCCTGAGGTCTTCCAGAATGTCAAGATAGTCAAAGATTGAGAAAATGTTCTCATTACAATTGAAGGAAAATAAAGAGAAATAACAACTAACTATCCTTTTCTTGGGGTTACACTACTGTCCAAAGAGCGTGTAGTGAGGGCAGTACTGCCAATGTCTACACAACACACCTGCATCAACTAGAGCTTTGCTTTAGCTTGGTGCAATTTTTGGAAAAATGAAAAACTGAAGGAAAAAAACTAAATGCAACATGTGATTCTAAAGTGGATCCTTCTATTATAAAGAATATTCTCTGGGCATGGTGGCTCACATCTGTAATCCTAGCACTTTGGGAGGCCGAGGCAGGCAGATCACCTGAGGTTAGGGGTTCAAGACCAGCCTGGCCAACATGGCGAAACACCGTCTCTACTAAAAATACAAAAATTAGCCAGGCGTGGTGGCATATGCCTGTAATCCTAGCTACTCAGGAGGCTGAGGCAGGATAATCACTTGAACCTGGGAGGTGGAGGTTGCAGTGAGCCGAGATTGTGCCACTGCCCTCCAGCCTGGGTAACAAGAATGTGACTCCGTCTCAAAAAAAAAAAAAAAATATATATATATATATATATGTATATTATTGGGGGCCAGGAGCAGTGGCTCATGCCTGTGATCCCAACACTTTGGGAGGCCCAGACAGGTGGACCACTTGAGGCTAGGAGTTCAAGACCAGTCTGACCAATGTGGTGAAACCCCATCTCTAGTAAAAATACAAAAATTAGCTGGGTATGGTGGTGTGCACCTGTAATCCCAGCTACTTGGGAAGCTGAGGCAGGAGAATCACTTGAACCTGGGAGGTGGAGGTTGCAGTGAGCCAATATCATGCCACTGCACTCCAGCCTGGACGACAGAGCAAGACTCTGTCCAAAAAAAAAAAAAAAATTATAATCTTATGGACCCATCATCCTATATGCTGTCCATTGTTGACTGAAATGTTGTTATGTGGCACATGATGGTATTTGAGAGTAAATTTCTCATGTATATAATTAAAGTCCTAGTGTGGTTCATGCCTCATGCCTATAATCCCAGCTCTTTGGGAGGCCAAGGCAGGAAGATCGCTTGAGGCCAGAAGTTTGAAACTAGCCTGGGTAACATAGCAAGACCCCTGTCTCTACGAAAATTTTAAAAAATTATCTAGACATGGTGGTGCATACCTGTAGTCCTAGCTATTCGGAAGGCTGAGGCAGGGAGATCATTTGAGCCCAGGAGTTTGAAGTTATAGTAAGCTATGATCAAGCCACTGTACTCCAGCCTGGATGACAGTAAGACCCTGTCACTAAAAAATAAAAATTAAGTTAAAAAAAGAATATTATTGGGATGACCAGTGAAACTGGGATGGGGACTAAGGATAAAATGATAATAATGTAGCCATGTTAACTTTCTGTGTTGATGATTATATTGTGGTTACACTGGAAATATACACAAAAGGGTTTTGGAGTAATAGGGCATCATATCAGAAATTTACTCTCAAGTACCATCATGTACCACATAACGCTTCAGTCAACAGTGGACAGCATATAGGATGATGGGTCCATAAGATGATAATAAAGCTGCCCTGTACAGGTATACTATTTTTTATATTTTACACTGTATTATTACTGTACCTTTTCTAGGTTTAGATATGTTTAGTTACACAGTTACCATTGTGTTACAGTTGCCTACAGTGTAGGCAGTAACAGTAACATGCTGTGCAGGTTTGTAGCCTAGGAGCAATAGGCCGTACCATATAACCTAGATGTATAGTGGGCTGTACTATCTAGATTTAGGCTCACTCTATGATGTTTGCACAATAACAAAATTGACTAACGACATATTTCTCAGAAAAAAATCCCCATGATTAAGCTGTATATGACTGTAGTCTAAAAAAATTATTTGTACTAAACTTGCAACTTCTCCTTAAGTGACTTTTTCCCCACACATCTAACATATAATGGAAATACAAGGACAAGAAAACCACAATAGACACTCCCATTTAGAATAGGAGATTAATAAGAGGCACATAGCAGTCATTAGCAAATCTGAGAACTAACCATGCACTTGTCACCAACTCCACCTGCTCCAGGGGCAGGGAATGTGATTCTCTGTGGCTCTTATCTCTACCCTTGGATGGAGCTCTTGGCTCCATCCTTTGAGTCATTCCTCCTTTTCCAAAAGAAATAGGCTTTGTTCACAGTCGTTAACTTGTTCAAGATGCTTCACTGGGTACCCAGTGTGCTCTTTTCATGTTGAACTATTGTCTGTTTTAGCTCAAGCCACTACTGCTTACACTGGTACAATTCTTGTAGGGGAAAAAACTGGACTTTCCATGAATTTTATTTTTAATCAAACCATACCCCCAAATCTCGAGATAAGCCCTTCCCTCCTTTAGGCTGTGAATTACAGTGCTGTGGACCAAACCTTTAAGACTCTTAGAAGCACTTTAGTCTACATGAGAGGTTTAGGAGGCACTGTTTTAAGTCTTTCTGAGATCTCAACAGTCTTACAACCATAAAAAAGAACAAAATTATGTCCTTTGCTGCAATATGGATGCAGCTGGAGGCCATTATCCTAAGCAAATTAATGCAGGAACAGAAAACCAAATACCACATGTTCTCACCAATAAGTGGGAGCTAAACATTGAGTACACACGACACAAAGGTGGGAACAATAGACTCTGGGGACTCCAACAGAGGTGGGGGGACAACAGTTGAAAAACTACCTATTGGGTACTACCTACTGGGTGATAGGATCAATAGAAGCCCAAACCTCAGCATCATGCAATATACTCATATAACAAACCTGAACCTGTACCCCTGAATCTAAATTTCTTTTTAAATTGCTACCCATATATTAGTATATGCCAATAATATACTAATAGAGTGCAAAAAATAACTAATATAACATTTGAGAAACAACAACAAAAGTCTTACAGCCACATCCTTGACCTTAAGTCCCCATTTTACAGGGAAGATCTTGGAATTAATATTCCCTCTAGGTTTTAATTTACTTTGAGCATTTTTTTTCTGGCTGTAGATAATGCCCTGGACCCTCTATAGTTTCTCAAAATTTTGCTTGAAACAAAATAGTTTCTTCTTCCTGTACTTTTTCACAGGCAGCTAAAGGGGATAAGTTGGCATTTTGAACATTTTGCCTAGAAATCTCCATACCAAGGCGGCAAGTTCAATTATTTTATCCGCGTTACTACGTTACCGCTATGTCACTTAGGTCCTGAATAACCTCCCAACAACTTCCTCACTGTGCTGTCATCCTCCTTCCTACACTTCAGGACTCTGAAGCTTCCTGATTCCAAAGTCAATGTTATATGTTTTAGTTTTTTGTTATGGAAGCTCCCCACTTCTGGGTGTTAATTTGTGTTAATTATCTATTGCAGGGGTTGGGAAACTAGTTTGCATGGCCAAACCTAGCCCACCATCTGTTTTGATAAGTGAAAATGCATTAGAACTCAGCCATGTTCTTTTGTTTGTGTATTTTCTATGGTAGTTTTCATACTGTGATGGCAAAGTTTAGTAGCAACAGAGATCATCTGGCCTGCAAAACCTAAAATATTGACTATGTGATCTTTTATGGAAAGTTTGCCAATGCCTGATTTATTGCTATGCAAAACAAAGCAACAAAAAAACTACTCAAAATGAATCTCTTAAAACAACAATTTATTATTTCTTACAATTATGTGTGTTACCCATTAACCCAATGGTTTTCTGCTTCACAGAGTGTTGGCTGGGGTGGTAGAAAGTCTGGAGGTACAAATGACCTCACCCACATGGCTGAAAGTTGGTGCTAGTTGCCAACTGGAAGCTCAGCTGGAACTGTTAGCCAGGTGTCTCACTTCTCCTCCTCTAGGTGGGCCCCCACAGAGTTGGTTGGGTCTCTTCACAGCTTTGCAGCTGGGTTCTCAGAAGGAGCATTCTGAATGCATAGGAGAGAACAGAATACTTTGTTGTTGTTGTTGTTGTTTTGAGACAGGGTCTCGCTCTGTTGCCCAGGCTGGAGTGCAGTGGTGTGTGATCTTGGCTCACTGCAACCTCCACCTCTTGGGCTCAGGTGATCCTCCTAACTCAGCCTCCTGACTAGTTGCTACTACAGGTGTGCACCACCCTGCCCAGCTAATTTTTGTATTTTTAGTAGATATGGGGTTTTGCCATGTTGCCCAGGCTGGTCTCAAACTCCTGGGGTCAAGTTTTCTACCCATCTCGGCCTCCCAACGTGCTGGGATTGCGGGCATGAGCCATTGTGCCTGGCCCAGAAGATCTCTTCAGGCCAAGCCTCAGAAGTTATACAGTGATACATAGCTACATTCTATTGGTCTGCATAAGTCACAGCACCAACCTAGGTTCAAGGGGAGAGGAAATAGACTCCACATATTGATAAGAGATGTAGGAAAGAATTTGTGGCTGTTTTTAATCCATCACAACACAAATAAACTGCCTGTCAGGATAGTATTACCATCTATATGAGTGCTCAACTATACTTGTTCTCATGACCCGAAGTGGGTCTGCTTCCTCCTCTCACCGCTTTATCCCAGCCTGTACAAAGGTGCCATAGCACTGGGTCCAGGCCCTGCTCAGTGACTTTGGTCATCCATTTCCAGCAACATCTATACCCAACATATATATCGAGACTGTAGACAGGATATATCTACAGTCTGCTGGGATGGGTTATTTGCCTCAAGGGCTGCTTTCTCAGATCCTAGAAAGGCCAACAGAAGCCTGGTAACTGCCTTCAATTGCTGTATCTTAAAATTGTTGGAATATCCCATAACTAATTGCTAATTAGTTATTGCCATAATAATGCTGCTTAGCAAATAACCACCAAATTGAAGTGCTGTACAATAATAAAGCATGTATTTCTCTCTCAGGTGTCCATGGATTGGCTGGGACAGCTCTGATTAAGGATGTAGTAGCTCTGTAGGTTGGCTAGGTTAGTCTATGCCATGTGTCTCTATGTCTTCTGTGATACCCACCAAGGGCATGTTTTTCACATGGCACAAGATGGGTGAGCAAAATGCCCCAATATTTCATAAGGCCTGTGGTTGGAGTGGTCACTTCCACCCACATTCTATCAACCAAAACAAGTTGGCCAACCCAACATTATCATCTTCTGCCTCTAGTGGGAGAAATTTCAAAGTTACATGGCAAAGGGACTGGATATAGGGAGTGGTAAAGAATTAGGAATAATGCAACCCTCCATGACTTTTTCTTTTTCTGGCGCTAGAATGGTGGTTGGGAATTGTGCTCCAGAACAATTCACAATTTGTAATATCTCTGGTCTCTTTTCCTCCAGTTTCCTGCTGTTCCCAGCCTGCACTATGGACTTCATCAGATTTCAGCATTAGAGAGAATATGGAAGGACATCAACCTAACTTCATCCAGTGAGGATTTCCACACACCATACACTCTCTGAGAGTTCTCCTGGCTTTGTGTGCACACCACCAGTGACAGGGAGCTCGCTATGTCATGAGGCTGCCTGCTCCCTTGTGGCTATCACTGACCCAACTATTAAGCCTTCTTATACAGACAGTCCCTGACTTGCCATTAGACTTACGACTTTTTGATTTTACAGTGGTGCAAAAACAATATGCATTCAGTAGAAACTGTATTTCAAATTTTGAATTTTGATCTTTTGCCAGGCTAGCAACATATGAAGGCCAACCTTTTGTTTTTAAAATAGGCTTTGTGTTAGATGCTTTTGCCCAACTATAGGTTAATGTAAATGTTCTGAGAATATTTAAGGAAGGCTAGGCTAAACTGTGATCTTTGGGAGCTTAGATATGTTAAGTGCATTTTCGACTTACAATATTTTCAACTTACGATGAGTTTATTGGGATGAAGCCCATTGTAAATAAAGGAACATCTGCATTAAGCTAAAATTCATGTCTATAACTTCGTCAGTAATATCAAGTCTGTTCCTCAGAGCCAGAGAATAAACTGAATCATTTTCCACATGATGGTCTTTCTGCTGTTTAAAGAGATCAGCCATGTACCTTCTCCCAAGCTGAAGACAACTCCTCACCAGGCTACCTATCAATTCTACCTTTTTTTAAAAAGAGATGGGGTCTCACTATGTTGCCTAGCCTGGTCTTGAACTCCGAGCTCAAGTGATCCTCCCACCTCAGCCTTCTGAGTAGCTGGGATTATAGCACACACCACCATGCCCAGCTCCATTTCCATTGTTCTTCATGCTTCCTTGTTAAGTTCCTTCCCTATCCTGATTATTATTCTTTGATTGAGCTTTGACTCCCTGGGCATTTAGTAGGGTCCATAACTGAATGCAGCATTCCAGCCAGGGTCTAAGCAACAGAATAGAGCAGGACCATCATCTCCGTAATGTCAAATATCATACTTTCATCAATGTCTTCTGAAACAATGGTTTTGACTATGAAAACAGTCAATTATAACACTGCTCTGCCATGGCCACCACTGCCCATGATTATTTAACACCACTGCTACAGGACCGTTCATGCTGCTGCTGCCTCCATGAATAATTTCTACACCACTCCTGCTCTTAGCATCGCTCCTAAGAATTCAGAGTCTTCAGTGGGAATGACTGAGCCAATTCACATGCTTGAGCCCTAGCTGCCAGGTAGGGGAGGAATGAATCTTCCCCTTTCTGCCTCCATGGTGGGAGCTAGGGCATTGCAGCCCTCCAGTACTACATACACTGGAAAATTCTTCCTAAATAAGATGGGGGATTGCATGCTGAGTGGACAAGTATAATGGCAAAGGTTCGCTCCAGTCATTTTAAAAAGTTCAATTTCCCTTTAATTGTACTATTATCCAACCCATATTTTCCTCTTTAGTCACAGGAATAATATGCCACAGATTGTAAAAGGCCGGCTCAGTTTGCCAACAGACTATCAAATGCAGCTCTGTGATCTGGCAGTTTAGGGACCTGTTAAAAAAGGAAATATGATAGTCTTTGCTCTGGCTTGTTCTGAGAAATCTCCACTTCCTTTACATCTTTAAAAGTCTATTCTTGGCCAGGCACAATGACTCACGCCTATAATCCCAGCACTCCAAGAGGTCGAGGCAGGAGGATTGCTTGAGCCCAGGAGTTCAAGATCAGCCTGGGCAACATAGTGAGACTTTGTCTCTATTAAAAATAAAAAAATTAGCCAGGCGTGGTGGTGGTATGTGTCTGTAGTCACAACTACTCATGAGGCTGAGGTGAGAGGATTGCCTAAGCCCAGGAGGTTGAGGTGGCAGTGAGATGTGATTGTACCACTGCATTCCAGCCTGGGGGGCAACAGAACAAGACCCTGTCTTACACATTACACACACACACACACACACACACACACACACACACACACTATTCTTAGATAAGAGTGTAGTTTGCAGAATCAACTTCTTCCTGTAATGGACAGGTATTGATTTTGTCTGCTTCCTCCTTAATATTACTCCTTCTCTTAGAGATTCCCACTCTTCCCTATGTGATTAGAAGAGGCTAACTATGGGGTCTCTATGGCCCAGGTGACTTATATCTGGCCAATCAGAACACTATACCCTTCTGGCCACAATTGATTGGTTCAGGGATCAACATATGGCCCAAGAAGGACTAATGAGCAATGTCCCTTCTTCTCCCAGGACTTCTGCTGCAAATGTTGAGTAAAAGACTTTTCCTTTCATCTGGAATGGCCAGTCTGGAGTTAGCAAGGGTGCTATATTAGTTTCCAAGGACTCCTCTAACAAATTGTTACAGACTTCGTGGCTTAAAACAACAGAAATTGATTCTCTTACAGTTCTGGAGGCTAAAAGTCCAAAATATCAAGGTGTCAGCAGGGACATGCTTCTTCTTTTTCTTTTCTTTTCTTTTCTTTTTTTTTTTTTTTTTTGAGATAGGGTCTCACTCTGTCACCCTTCCTAGTAGCTGGTATCACAGGCATATGCACCATGCCCAGCTAATTTTTTAAAAAAATGTTTGTGGAGACGAGGTCTTACTCTGTTGCCCAGGCTGGACATGCTCCTTCTGAAAGCTCTAAGGAAGAATTCTTTCTTGCCTCTTCTAGCTTCTGGTGGCTCGCAGCCATCCTTGACATTCCTTGGCTTGTAGTGGCATCATTCTAATCTCTGCCTCCATCTTCACATGGCCTTCTCTCTGCCTATGATTTTCTCCTGTTGATGTGTCCTCTCCTCTTGTAAGTAAACCAATCACTACACTTAGGGCTCACCCTAATCCAGTATGACCCCATCTTGACTTAACTAATTGCATCTGCAAAGACTGTTTCCAAATAAGCTCAATTCTGAGGTTTCGGATAGAAATGAATTTTGGAGGTACGCTATCTATCTCATTACAGCCATTATGTGGAAAGAGCCTGTCTGAGAATTAAGCCAACAAGGAAGCTAGAGGGTTGCGCCCTGGTGTGCTGTATCAGACTCCCCCTGGGCTGACCAGTTATGTGACCTGGTGAATTACTCCTCCCTTTTTCCCCCCATAAGCTGATTTGAAGTGACAGAAAGAAACTGATTACCACTCCTCCTTTTGCAAAATTAGAAAAGCATTTACACATGACTAATGTTCCAAACTTCTCCCCACTGTATTCATCCTCCAAAAGTCTCTGACAAGGATTGAGCAATTTCATTTGGAAATTCTCTTAGTGCCTTAGATTTACTTCATTTGGCTAGGAAACTAACTTATTTTGAGAAGCGAGATGATCTCTTACAATGTCTTCAACCATTCCTTTCTTATAATTTTTATTGTGGAAAATTTTAAAAATATACAAAAATAGAGAAAATAGTGTAAGTCTCCAAGTTCCCATCACCTCACTTCAAAAAAATCAGTATTTAGCCATGTTTATTTCATCTATACCCCCAACTTCCCTCCACCTCCTGCAGGATTAGTTTAAAGCAAAATTCAGATAACGTGTACAGTAGTACCTGCTTATCTGTTGCTTTCTGATGTCTCAGTTACTGGAGGTTAACCGTGGCCTAAAATATTAAATGGAAAATTTCAGAAATAAAAAATTCATAAGTTTTAAATTGCACACTGCTCTGAATGGTGTGATGAAATATTGCCCCATTCCTTGCCATCCTACCGAGGACATGAATCATCCCTTTTTCCAGCTTATCCATACTGTGTACCTTTCCTGCTTATTAGATAGTTACCCATTAGTAGCTATCTGTTTTGGTTATCAAACAGATAACCAAATTTTGGTTATCAAATAAAAAAACATAGGATGTATGTAGGGTTCAATACAATCTGCAGTTTCCAGCATCCACTGGGGGTCTGAGAACACATACCCAAGGATAAGGGTGGACTATTGTAATTAATTTACCCTCTTCAACCACTATCCTGAGCTTAAAATTCGCTCATAACTGCATTTGATAAGCTCTGTTGCCTGCAAGACAAAGCAAGGTACTTTACACATAGGAAGTGGACAATTGAGGTTTGCTAAATAGAGTCCTTGCTCTCAGAATTTTCAATCTAATAAGAGAGAAAAGACAAGAACCTCCTCCAGGTGCTCACCAAACTTTAATGTGAATCACCTGGGGAGCAGTTAAAAATGCAGATTCTGCTCAAGTAGGTAGGAACTGCATTCTGGAGTTCCAACAAGCTCTTGGGCAATACCAGTGCTGCTGATCCATGGATCACACTTTGAGCTGCAAGGCCCTAAACCATCATGCAAAGGAGATAATGATTGAGTGCTGTATAAGGTAGAGATAATGGGCCACACTGTTTAAGACCTGGCTTGTTAAGTAGCTTACCACAGTTATCCAAATTAATTTTTTAAATATTCCAGAGTGAAACTAACATCGAGCCAACCACCAGGGAGCCACAAAAGAAATTTTATAAACTCTGGGAAGAGAAGGCACAGTTACCTACCAGCTCAGGAAACATATATGACAGACAGCAAACATGTCTAGCCAACTCAGGGCGACTCCTTTCTCCACAAACTTGCCCCTCTTTAGGAAGGGTCCTGTGTAGCCATGTCGGTACTGCTTGCTCCCAGCACCCAGCCACAGCTGTCTGAGCCAGGGGTGAGCATCTGACCCAAGTTGGTCTAATCAGATGATTTCTCCTGAGAATTTAGATTTGAGATTCCGGAAAGCTAGTCGGCCCCTGGGTGTGGCTGGAATTGAGATGATGTAAACATTCCACCTTCTGCCAATGCACAGAGAAGCAAAGAAAGCTGAGAGAACGAAACAGACCACAGAAAGAGAAGTGGACATAGAAATGAAAGAGAAATGCCCACGTTCCTGAGGCTTCCTTGCCCCCATTCTGGTCTTTCCTGAAGCCTATTAGCATTTGGTTTCTGTGCCTTAGAACTCAATCCCCTTATATTAAAAATCTTCCAAGTGTTGCACCAGTGAGTTTCAGATCTTCAAAAGCAAAGAGACTGGCTGGGCGCAGTGACTCACGCCTGTAATCCCAGCACTTTGGGAAACTGAGATGGGCAGGTCACTTGAGGTAAGGAGTTCGAGACCAGCCTGGCTAACATGGTGAAACCCCGTCTCTACTAAAAGTACAGAAATTGGCCGGGGGCGGTGGTGGGCACCTGTAGTCCCAGCTACTCAGGAAGCTGAGGCATGAAGATCGCTTTAACCTGGGAGGTGGAGGTTGCGGTGAGCCGAGATTGGGCCACTGCACTCTCCAGCCTGGGCGACAGAGTGAGACTCTTTGTCTCAAACAAACAAACAAAAAGGAAAGAAACTGAGAAATAAACACAGTTCTACAACAAGCAGGACGAAGTCAGAGAGGAAGAGAAGGGTAAGAGCCTAGAAATGCAGGTCAGTGTGGGTCCCCCAGGTGGGTAGGTAGGAGACAGGCTATTCCTGATAGGAATGAAGTTTCAGGAACCAGCAAAGAAATGTCCTTTCTGCAGGCAGAGTGGAAGCCACCTGGTTCATGCTCCCTGCCTGTCTGGAGAGCCTTACCTGGGAATTCCCCTCAGCCTTCCTGTTTGTGTGGGATCAGCCATGCCAGAATGCACCTTGTTCCAGTCAAGCTCTGGGGCCATGGTAGCCCTGCTTTCCTGCCACCTGTGGTCACAGCCTGGCCCTCCCAAGTGACTTGGGGAGCTGTTCCCAGCTGGCTGCCACTCTGCCATTTCCCTAATCAGCATGCCACTCCCCAGGTCCCCAGCCTGGGGATGTGTGGCTTGGCTGAGCTGCAGGTGGGTCCTGAAGTCCATGGCGATGATCTGTGCCTGGTCCTTTTGTTCCAGGTAGACGACCAACTTGTCCTGCCTTTTCCAGGACCATCCTAGTTTTAAAACAAAAAGTCCCAAATCCCAAGAACCCTCTCAGTTCTGGGGAAACTGGTAGGGTTAGTCACTCTAATTATAGAGCCCCCAGGTCCTCAGTGGAAACTGCCTGAGCATTGTGCCCTGAAGATAGCATCCCAACCCTGAGGACCCCAGACCTCCAAACCCTACCCTCTTAAGGATTCCCACACAACTAGATATTCCTGAAACCCCCATATCTCTCCATAGGCCTGTGTGCAATATGAGTCAGATTAGATTCTGAAGCCTCCCAGTCTTGAACTGGGTGACCTGGGCATGTTGTCTAACTTCACAGTGTCTTATCTGGAAAGTAATACCAAAATAGCACATGTGCCTCATGGGATCATGGGAGTATTGCCTGGGAATTCCCCTTGGCTTCCTGATTGTATTAGGACCAGCCATATGCCAGAAGGCACCTTGTTCCCATCAAGCTCTGGGGCCACAGAGTCCCTGCCAGCTGAGGCTATAGTCTGGCCCTATAGAAAGTTTTATTCTCTCAGCTTTAATTTTTAAAATATTCTGACCATATAAAAGTCAGCAGTTACTTTCACACCCTTACCCTAATCTAGTCATTGCCTCCTCCTTCCCATGGCCCACCTCCCGCTCTGTTGGGTACATGTCAGAGCACCAGTGATATGACCCAGTTTCTGCACAGGCAGTGGGAGGACCCAGGCTGCCTGCAGAGGCTTCACCTAGTCCTTCCTCTCTCTGGCCGTAGATCAGGGCCCGACTTCTGTAATCTCCAGGCTGAATCCCTGCAGGGGAAAGCTCATGGAGCTAGTTTGAAGGGCCTAGCAGGAAAGGGGCTGTCAAAGGACTTCAGTCACTTGGCCAGCCCTCTGATATGAGCAGAGGACCCTGTGTCTCTGGTCCCCATGTTCTTACACCTGTCAGCAAGAAGTTCCAGGCCAGGAGGGACTGTCCCCTAAGAACCCTGCAAATACGGAAGAGGCATGAGCACGTTTTGTGCATGCACAGTGCGGGCAGCTGATGGAGTCCTTGCAGCCAGCTCTCCCACCTGACAATTGTCACATGGGGGTGAGGGCTGTCTGCTCACAAAGGCAACCTGGCCCACATAGATTTCTTAATCGCTGTTCACCACAGAGAGGTGTATACACTAATGCGGGCATTGTATGTCCCAATGACAGCAAATCCCAAAGCCCTGGTGCTGGGTTTCAGGCCCTCTACGGAGAAAACCCCAGGAGTGCATGGAAGTCTCACCACCTCTTCTATACCAGCCACACTGAGTTGGCTCTTAAAGGCCTCTTGTGACTGTACTTTCTCTCATCTTTCCCCACTTTGATAAACGTCCTGGGATTAGCCCTTCTGTGTTCATTAGATGCGCAATTTGTGTCTGTCTGAAAAGCTACGTCTGAATACTATTTGGCATGAACTGAAGAAATGTGATCTGCTGCGTTCCCCTCTAGCCAAATCTCTGGAGCTAGCCCGCCTCCTGCCAGCAGGGCCTACAGCTCTTCAGCGGGGTCTGGCAGCCTCACACGTTTGCTGAAGGGAGTGGTTGCACGCAGGAAGGTGGAGGAGGTGCCTGGGGTGGGACCAGGAACCCAGAGAAACAGAGGCAAAGCACCTTAGCAAATTGGCCAATAGATCTAGAGCCCCTATAATAATTTAGGGACATCACAGATGCCTGTAGTGGGCCCCAAACCCTAGGGACAGGAAAAGCAGGTCCCCCACGCAGCTCAGGAGCCTGACTGGTTACCTGAGCCCAGTGTCCTGGGTATAAACTGCAGCAGAGGTGATTCGAGAGAGTCCAGGGGGTAGCATTCCAGATCCCAGGTCTGGGAGGGATTCGTGTTGAGCTCTTGAGACGTGTGTGTTTCTGTATGATGAAATAGGAGAGAATGGGTAGTAGGGTTGGGGAGGGCGGTAGAATAAGCTATACTGAGGCTATTCAAATGTTTCCTGACTCCATCAGCACAGGTCCTGGAATTGGGAAGCCAGAGCTTGCAGCTATGGCAATCAAGGGCCCAGTTAAAATATGCTGAGGAGCGTAGGGGAAGATAGAATTTAGTTGGTATGGATGTGGGTGTGTCAACAACTTTCCCTAGCCCATATTCTCCAACCCAAGCCTTCTGCTGTGACCCCCTCAGCACTCTCCCTGCTCCTCTCTTAGGGCCACATCACTTCTCCTTGTATCTCATCACTCATGTCTTCGTCTTCTCTCCACCTCTTCCCGACCCTCCCCAAGTCAGGGATCCCAAGGCAGGACACCAACCTTTTGTTCCTGAGACTGAGCATTGAACTGGCCACCAATGAGGCATCAATAATGGTTTCCTGAATAAAGGAATAAATGAGAGAGGCTGGGAATTCAAACTTCAGTGGCCACAGGTTCACAAGAAGATGGCAAATGACAGATTAGACAGAGGTAACAATGCAGGAGATCAGCTCAGGAGTGAAAACACCATCCTCAGAGTGCACTGGGCAAAGGAGTAGGTAAAGCCAGCTCATGACAGGAACTCGGGCATTTCAGCAGCCAGAATCCATCTGATGAATGGCAAATGGTGTTTCACATTGTTCCAAATAGTCAGCAAACAGCTTTTGAATCCCTACTTTGTACCATACTCCATAGGATGCCATCTGTTTCCACAAACAGAAGAAAAATATGTGCACTCCTAAAAAGGTAGGAGCCATCTGTGCTCTAACAGAGGTGTACAGAGAGGGTTATACAGATTCAGAAAGGAAGAAGTTAATTTCACCTGGAGAAGCAAGAAAGGTTCCTGGGGATGGGGGTGATGTTAGACCTGAACCTGGAACAAGGTCTGCAAATGCATCCCAAGTGTGCTGTTTCCCCTACACACACACACAATCTGTGTGTCTATGGTGGATTTTTGCAAACTGATCCTTTTACTTTTTACTCTTTAGACTTGTGGGTGAGGTTTGTGAATGGAGAACAGTGGATGGTGTGGCTGAGAAAATAGGTTGAAGCAAACCTGGATTAGGATTTTGTCAGGCTAAGGAATGTGGGCTCAGGCCTGCAGAGGGAGAGGGACTTGCATAGCTGTGTTCAGGAAGACATTCTGGCAGCAGCGCACAGGGAGGGCTCGGGTGGAAGACAGGCAGACCAGTCAGATGTCTGTCCCAGGCAACAAGTGACGAGGCTTCCTCGGAGCTCCTGCCACACTTGGCTGAAACATCTGTTCAACACTCATCCCACTGTCTCTCTTGGAGCTGCCTTTTGACAGCATGACAGCCCCACAAGCCTGCGGGTTCCCCACACACCAAAAGACAGCAGGAACTGTTTGTGGTCCCAGGCCTGACATGGTTCTTGGCAGGTGCTCATTATATATTTGTGGAGTTACTGAATAGGGCAGTGAAAAAAGCACAAGAGGCATACAGAGAAGGGCACCGATTTCCGGGATAACATCCTGTTTAGCAAGCGCAGTTCCCAAGGCCTGGGCATTGACACAGCTGTCTTTTGGTGTGTGTGGAGAAGTAGAGGCATGTGCAGGCAGCTCAGGCGGAGCAGGAGCCACAGCTCCCTCCAGTTGGAGTGGGAACTACTGTCATTCTATGTGTGTGTGTGTGCATGTGTATGTGTGTCTCAGAGACGGGCTTGGACAAAGTGTTTGGCTCTTCAGAGAGACCTGGACAGACAGATGGGAGACTTCGTGACTTACTATCCTAAGATGTCTTAAGAGGTATATTAAAACTCTCCTTTTTTTGTTTTGTTTTTTCATGAGACAGGGGGTCTCACTATGTTGCTCAGGCTGGATTCGAACTGCTGGGCTAAAGCGATCCTCCCACTTCAGCCTCCCAAGCAGCTGGGGTTCAGGCACATGCCATTGCACCCAGCAAAAGCTCTTTTTTGGTTGCAAATGAGTAGAAACTCAACACAAGCAAGCTTAGGGAAATTTGGATATTTATTGGCTGGCCCATAGGATGCATTTGCGGGTAGCTGGAACCAGCAATTTCAACAATGCCAGACTCTAGCATCTGCTTGTCTCTCCACCCATTAGCCTCATTCTTGCAGCCTGGCTTCCTCAAGGCTGGAAACACGGCAGCCAGTAGCCTGGGTCTCACATTTGAGAGCTTCCTCACCCAAGAGGCACCAAAAGCTTCCTTTCTCAAGTCCCAATGTCAAAAGTCCCAGGAAAGGACTCTGGTTGACTCTCCTTGTGTCAGGGACCTGCCCTTGGCCTAGGACTAAGAACAGTAGATAAAGAAGCAGGGTCATGTAAGAAGGAAATATCTTCCACCAAAGCCTCATTATTGGGGTGGGGAAAGGAGCATTTTCCAAAGGCCTCTGTCCTTTACTTATGTTAATTTGCAAAACTCCAATGGGTATTACCATTGTAATCTTTATTATCCTTGAGAATTATTACCTCAGAAAACCAAGGCACAGAGAAGGTTAAGCAACTGCCATAGATCACCCAATTAGTAAATGACTAGAACTTTTTTTTTTTTTTTGAGATGGAGTCTTACTCTGTCACCCAGGCTGAAGTGCAATGGTGCAATCTCGGCTTACTGCAACCTCTGTCTCCCGGATTCAAGCCATTCTCCTGACTCAGCCTCCAAAGTAGCTGGGATTACAGACATGCGCCACCACACCCAGCTAACTTTTGTATTTTTAGTAGAGTCGGGTTTTCATCATGTTGGCTAGGCTGGTCTTGAACTCCTGACCTCAGGTGTTCCACCTGCCTTGGCCTCCCAAAGTGCTGGGATTACAGGCGTGAGCCATCGCGCCTGGCCAAATGGCTAGGGTTTGATAAATGGCTAGCTAATAAATGGTTAGGCATTGATGGAGTTCGGAGTTGAATTCATTCAATTGAGCTTCCCCTATATCTTCCTGTTGTGTTATAGTGCCTATTCACTATGGGAGGGAAAAAAGCAAGGTGCAGGGATGTGAGGAAGGGACAAAGATAATTCTCCTAGAAAAATACAAGGGCTGGACTGAGGAGCCTGTGGGAAGTGATTGATTCAGTGTCACCAGGGGAATCAGGAATAAGAAACCCCACCACCCATCAATCTCATTGGAGAGATCTGAAAAGGGAAATTTCTTGCAAACTTCATCCTTCTTCCATCTTAACTTACTTAAAGTAAAATTTGATGAAGCCAAGAAAAGCAAATAAAAGAACAATGAGGTCCCATTTTCACCTATTAAAAATTTAAGCAGGAAGGTAATAGTCGTGCTGGCAGGGGTGGGGAAATGGCTTGCTTCTAAATGGCTGGTGACAAGATAAAGTGGTCCAACATGTGAAAAACTATTTGATCATGAGGGTTAAGAGCTACAAAAACTTTCTTTACCTTTGACCCAGTAATCTTACCTTTTAGAAACAACTCCTGGAGTCACAAAATAAAATGCAATTAGTGTCGCGTGCAAGAGATACATCTAAAACAGTGTTCCTCAGAAAGAGCGAAAGTAAAAGGACAGGAAAAAATAGAAAACAAAAATAAATGCTGTACATGCAAATACATGCAGCAAGAAAACAGAGGTTACTGCCAGGCGCGGTGGCTCACACCTATAATCCCAGTACTTTGGGAGGCCAAGGCGGGCAGATCACCTGAGGTCAGGAATTCAAGACCAGCCTGGCCAACATGGAGAAACCCCGTCTCTACTAAAAATACAAAATTAGCTGGGTGTTGTGGCGCACGCCTCTAATCCCAGCTACTTGGGAGGCTGAGGCAGGAGAATCGTTTGAACCCGGGAGGTGGAGGTTGCAGTGAGCCGAGATTGTACCATTGCACTCCAGCCTGGGCAACAAGAGTGAAACTCTGTCTCAGAAAAAAAAAAAAGAAAAAGAAAACAGAGCTTACAATGTTAATATCAGACATGGCTGAATTCACCAAAAAAAAAGAAAAATCAGAAAACAAGGCCGGGCGCGGTGGCTCAAGCCTGTAATCCCAGCACTTTGGGAGGCCGAGACGGGCGGATCACAAGGTCAGGAGATCGAGACCATCCTGGCTAACATGGTGAAACCCCGTCTCTACTAAAAATACAAAAAACTAGCCGGGCGAGGTGGCGGGCGCCTGTAGTCCCAGCTACTCGGGAGGCTGAGGCAGGAGAATGGCGTAAACCCGGGAGGCGGAGCTTGCAGTGAGCTGAGATCCGGCCACTGCACTCCAGCCTGGGCGACAGAGCGAGACTCCGTCTCAAAAAAAAAAAAAAAAAAAAAAAAAAGAAAACAAGACACAGAAGAACACCTTGTAATGATAAAAGCTGAAAGCTATGATGAAGATGTTATGCATTTTTATGCATAAAATAATATAGCATCAGAATTCATAAAGCAAAATATGGGAAATACATGGAGAAATAGATATATAATAATGGAAGGAAATTTTAATTCATTTCTCTTAGCCCATGACTCATCAGTAAACCACACAGTAAGTAAGGCTATAGATGACTTGATTTGTTAATTAACAAGGTAGATTGAATTAAAATATATTAAACTTCAAGGTCAGGCTTGGTGGCTCTGGCCTGTAACCCCAGCACTTTGGGAGGCTGAGGTGGGTGGATTGCTTGAGCCCAGGAGTTTGAGACCAGCCTGGGAAACATGGTGAAACCCTGTTCTACAAAAAAATACAAAAATTAGCTGGGCATGGTGGCACCACTGTGCCGTGACACCCTCAGGGGGTCTACATGGGCAGCAGCAACTCCATATCCTTTGGTGTGTTTTTCCTCCTGCACCTGGCAGATGGCACCCTTCATGCCTGATAACTTAATCAACTAATTCATTAATCCGTGACAGACCTGTCAACAATTACAAAAATAGCTCTAGAGAAACATGCAAAAATGCAGTGAGGGCCCAGGAAGAGGAGCATCTAAGCCTCACTGGCTTGGAGCTGGACTTTGAGTGAGTAGGAAAATGACTTGGGGCTGAAGAAAGATAAAGGAGTTTAGAGTAGAGCTTGAGGCCCCTGCAGCTTCTTGTAAGGCTGAACCACTATTTTCCCCAAGGCCATGCCCAGTGGCTGGAACACAGCAACTATGAACCTCCTCTAGAGGGTTCTCTGCAAATCCTCCTCTCTGCCTCAGCCTTCCCAGCCTTAAATCATTGGTCAGAGCTTTTTCCCTAAGGAGCACTGAGATTTGCCAGAGTCCTAGAGTGAGCAGTAATGGAGCAGAAATTAGGAGCCAAATGAGTTATAGTCCTAGCTTTTCTATTCTTAACTCCTGGGCTTTTATGGAGCTCTTAGGGTTGAGCTGCATTTTAAAAGCCCACACATGGAACACATGGTAGGTATAAGTGACTCACCATTAGAAAAAATTAAGTTAGGGCCCCAAGTCATGGCTGACACTAGAATAAATTCCAGATGGCTTAAAGATTTGAATGTAAAACATGAAATCGTAAAAATAGTAAAATAAGAAAATAGGTGAATATTTATAATTTTGGAAGGGAGGGAGAGTACAGAAGATCATTTTAAGTTTAACACCAAAGGCAGATAAGAAAGAAAAGATTGACAGCAGTGCAAAAAAAGTCCTGCACCAGAAGGCTATTTCAAAAGTGCAAAAATAAAAGTAGAAATAGAGTTAAGAAAGAACTGTACCCTAATGTTAGAGTTATTGGATACAAAGAAAAGAGGGACTTGGGCTACTTATTGGGGTGGTTAATTGAGCAACCGTATCTAGAGTATTTGTGTCAACTATCCCCTTACTTCTGACACTTGTACTAATCAGCCAGCTGCAGTGGAGATTTTCTCCACACCAAGCCAGCGAATGCCCCAGTAAGAAACTGGATATGCTCAAAGACACGACGGGTTCTCTTCTTCCCGACATACATCCCCCATGTATTTGTCCAATCAACACATTCTTCTTCCCACAAAGTTACTTTCTTTTTTTTTTCCTTTTTCTTTTTCTAGTTAGAGACAGTATCTCACTATGTTGTCCAGGTTGGTCTCAAACTCCTGAGCTCAAGTGATCCTCCTGTCTCAGCTTCCTTAGTAGCTGAGATTATGAGCACACTACTGGCCCAGAACCTCCCACAAAATTATGACATTCAGGCTCAGGAAACAGAACAGATGAGAACAGGAATGCACTAGATTCATACAGTGACTCATACCTGTAATCCCAGCATTATTGTAATCCCTCATAGCTGTAATTCCAGCACTTTGGGAGGCTAAGATAGGAGGGCCACTTAAGCCTGGGATGTCGAGGCTGCCGTGAGCCATGATTATGTCACTGCACTCCAGCCTGGGTAACAGAGTAAGACCCTGTCTCAAAATAATAATAATAATAATAATGCACAATTTAAAAATGAACAAACAGATTGGGCACAGTGGCTACCACTTGTAATTCCAGTACTTTAGGAGGCCGAGGTGGGCGGACCACAAGGTCAGGAGATCGAGACCATCCTGGCTAACACAGTGAAACCCTGTCTCTACGAAAAAAAAAAAAAAAAAAAAAAAAATTAGCCGGGCTTGGTGGCATGCACCTGTAGTCCCAGCTACTCAGGAGGCTGAGGCAGCAGAAATGCTTGAACTCGAAAGGCAAAGGTTGTGGTGAGCCAAGATCGCACCACCGCACTCCAGCCTGGCAACAAAGCGTTACTCCGTCTCAAAAACAAAAACAAAAGCAAAAAACACAAATATCTAGAGTTACTAAGCGATTGAGTAAAATTAACACTGTGAAACAGAGCCATCAAAATCCATCTGTAGGCCGGGTGCAGTGGCTCACACTTGTAATCCCAGCACTTTGGGAAGCCAAGGTGGGAGGATCGCTTGAGCTCAGGAGTTTGCAACCAGCCTGGGCAACATAGGGAGATCCCATTTTTACAATTCTTTTTTTTTTTTTAATTAGCCAGGTGTGGTGGCACACACCTCTAGTCTCAGCTATTCAGGAGGCTGAAGTAGAAGGGTCACTTGATCTCAGGAGTTTGAGACTGCAGTGAGCCACAGTCTCACCACTGCACTCTAGTCTGGGCGACAGAGTGAGACCCTGTCTCAAAAATGAAAAATTAAAAATCCACTGTGGGAAACCAGAATATGCCATCCCAAAACATGCCACTTTGATGTAAGGATTATTTTGAGTTGAAGGCCCTTGAGAAGATTTACAAAGATAAAGACCCGCTGTATCAGGAAAGACAAAAGTTAACCACCAGAGACAACTTTAGAGCTTAACAACCTGGAGATGGCACCAAAGGAATCTACATAGCAAGCTCTACTGAATAGCCTGTAACTGCCATTTATTTGCTGTTCCACAATTTGCTGCCCTTAGAAAGTCAATGTCCTTGTCCCTTGTCTTGCCACTTCTCTAAAAATTACTGTTCTTTGCTGAAGATGCTATATGAGCTGGAATTCCAAGCCATCTCTTTGAGGCCTGTTCATTCCCTGGGTATTTCCCATGTGTATATGAAATATACATGCTAATACACTCATTTGTTTTTCTCTTGTTAATCTGTCTTTTGTTATAGGGGTTCATTCCAACTAAGAATTTATAAGAGTTGCTGAAAAAATTAATTTTAGTTCCCTACGCTGCCATCTGAAAAACAAACACCTAAGAATGAGAATTAATGAGTATTTACAGAGCAAGGCTTTAGATTAAGCATAGTTAATATCTCGACAAGATATGTGAAAAGATATTTCATTTACTAAAAGGAATTAAGCCAGGCATGGTAGCTCACACCTATCATCCTAGCACTTTGGGAGGCCAAGGTAGGAGGATTGCTTGAGTCTGGGAGTTTGAGACCAGCCTGGGCAACATAGCAAGACTCTATCTCTACAAAAAAATTTAAAAATTATCTGGGTGTGGTGGTGTGTGCCTGTAGTTCCAACTAGTCAGGAGGCTGAGGTAGAAGGATCCCTGGAGCCCAGGAGTTTGAGGTTGCAGTGAGCTCTGATCTTGCCACTGCACTTCAGCCTAGGTCACAGAGCGAGATCCTGTCTCAAAATAAATTAAAAAATAGAATGAACTAAATATTGATTTAGAATTCAGTTTCCCAAATAAAAATTCAAAGGTCTTAATAACAAAATAGATACAGCTGAAGAGTGAAAAATAGAGTTGAAAGATCAAGCAGCTAGGAAATTCAGGAGACTAAAAAACAGCCAGGTGTGGTGGCTCACTCCTGTAATCCCAACACTTTGGGAGTCTGAGGCGGGCGGATCACCTGAGGCCGGAAGTTCAAGACCAGCCTGGCCAACATGGCAAAACTGTCTCACTAAAAATTAAAATTAGCTAGGCATGGTGGTGCATTCCTGTAACCCCAGCTACTTGGGAGGCTGAGGCATGAGAATTGCTTGAACCCGGGAGGCGGAGGTTGCAGTGAGCCAAGATTGCACCACTACACTCCAGCCTATCTCAAAAAAAAAAAAAAGAAATTCTTATAAAATGTAGTTCGAAAGAACAGAGGTGAGAAGCATAAAAGAAAAATTAGGAAGTATGGAGGATGAATCCAGAAGTTCTATCATACTATTTAACAGGAATTCCAGCATAAGAAAACAGAGGAAATGGAGGGGAAAAAATAAAGAAATAAATAATGAAATATTTTCTGGAGGTGAAAAAACACAAAAGCTTTCACATTGAAAGGACCCCCTGAAGACCAGGAAGAATAAACAAAACAAAACAAAACAAAAAAGACCTACACCCAGATTAACTATGATTAAATTTCAGAATACCAAACATGAAGGAAATACCAAGCAACTTTGTTTTATTCCCTTACATTTGTAAGTGAATTTTTCTAGGAAGAGGATTCACAACAATTATTCAATTCTCAAGTAAGTAACCAAAAGGAAAGTTTAAGAACCACTGCCCTCCCTGAAGCTCCGCCAGCCGCGGCCATGAGTAGCTTTGGAGCTGGCAAAACCAAAGAAGTTATCTTCAGTGTGGAGGATGGCTCTGTGAAAATGTTCCTGAGAGGCCGCCCTGTGCCCATGCTGATCCCAGATGAGCTGGCACCCACCTATAGCCTGGACACACGCTCGGAGCTGCCTTCTTGCCAGCTCAAGCTGGACTGAGTCTATGGCTACCGTGGCCGAGACTGCCGGGCCAACCTTTATTTGCTACCCACCGGGGAGATAGTATACTTTGTGGCCTCTGTGGCTGTGCTATACAGCGTGGAGGAGCAGAGGCAGCGACACTACCTGGGACACAACGATGACATCAAATGCTTGGCCATCCATCCAGTATGGTCACCATCGCCACGGGACAGGTGGCGGGCACCACTAAGGAAGGGAAGCCGCTGCCACCCCACGTGCGCATCTGGGACTCAGTTTCCCTCTCCACCTTACACGTGCTGGGCTTGGGGGTGTTTGACAGAGCCGTGTGCTGTGTGGGCTTCTCCAAATCTAATGGGGGCAACCTGCTGTGCGCAGTAGATGAATCCAATGATCACATGCTCTCGGTGTGGGACTGGGCCAAGGAGACCAAGGTGGTGGATGTTAAGTGCTCCAACGAGGCTGTATTGGTGGCCACCTTCCACCCCAGAGACCCCACTGTGCTTATCACCTGCGGGAAAACTCACATCTACTTCTGGACCTTGGAGGGGGGCAGCTTGAGCAAGCGGCAAGGCCTCTTTGAGAAACATGAGAAATCGAAGTATGTGCTGTGTGTGACCTTTTTGGAAGGTGGCGACGTGGTCACGGGGGACTCTGGGGGTAACCTCTATGTTTGGGGCAAAGGTGGGAACCGTATCACACAGATGGTGCGCTGGGCGCCCATGACGGTGGCGTGTTTGGGCTCTGCGCCCTGCGGGACGGGACGCTGGTGTCCGGAGGGGGCCGTGATCGGCGGGTGGTCCTCTGAGGTTCTGACTACAGCAAGCTGCAGGAAGTGGAGGTCCCCGAGGACTTTGGCCCTGTGCGCACTGTGGCAGAGGGCCACGGAGACACACTGTACGTGGGGACCACCCGCAATTCCATCCTGCAGGGCTCCGTGCACACGGGCTTCTCGCTGCTGGTCCAGGGCCATGTGGAAGAGCTGTGGGGCCTGGCCACACACCCCAGTCAGGCCCAGTTTGTGACCTGCGGGCAGGATAAGCTGGTGCATCTGTGGAGCTCAGAGTCCCACCAGCCCCTGTGGAGCAGGATCATCGAGGACCCTGCCCGCTCAGCCGGCTTCCACCCCAGTGGCTCTGTCCTGGCTGTGGGTACAGTGATTGGCAGATGGCTGCTGCTGGACACGGAGACCCATGACCTGGTGGCTATCCACACAGACGGCAATGAACAGATCTCAGTGGTCAAATTCTCCCCAGACGGAGAGTACCTGGCCGTGGGCTCCCACGACAACTTGGTGTACGTGTACATGGTGGACCAGGGCGGCCGCAAGGTCAGCCGCCTGGGCAAGTGCTCGGGCCATTCCAGTTTTATCACCCACCTGGATTGGGCCCAGGACAGCAGCTGCTTTGTCACCAACTCCGGGGACTATGAGATTCTGTACTGGGACCCGGCTACCTGTAAGCAGATCACCAGTGCAGATGCTGTGAGGAACGTGGAATGGGCCACAGCTATTTGTGTCCTGGGGTTTGGGGTGTTTGGGATCTGGTCCGAGGGGGCGGATGGCACTGATATCAACACTGTGGCCCGCTCCCATGATGGGAAGTTGCTGGCTTCAGCTGATGACTTTGGCAAAGTTCACCTGTTTAGATACCCGTGCTGTCAGCCTCGAGCCCTCAGCCACAAGTACGGTGGACACAGCAGCCACGTGACAAATGTGGCCTTCTTGTGGGATGACAGCATGGCCCTGACCACGGGGGGCAAGGACACCAGTGTGCTACAGTGGCGGGTGGTCTGGTGAGGCCAGGGAAGAGTCAGGTGTCAGGGCAGGAATTCTATTTTCGGGAGATGTCTATTGCCGAGTAGAGTAATATATACCCAGAGTATGTCTACAGCAGAGGGGTTTATGGGGGCGGGAGGGTAGACTGACAGAAGTCTCTATTTATCCGGGTGGGATGAGGGAATCACATTGCTTTGGGGATCCACTGGTGTTTGGTTTGGGGTGTTTTTTAAGTTTTTTCTTTTATATCATCCAGAAATAAAGACACGTGCACTATGGTGGAAAAAAAAAAAAAAAGAACCACTGCCCTCTATGAAGTCAGCTTCTCCAAGAAGGTTATCTGGAAAGAAGCTTAACCCCTAAGTGAGACCTTCCCCCAAAGGTTGCAAAGGTTGCTCCACACATCTAGTTCTGTTTACTCTTTTTTTTTCTTCACACCTGAAGAAGGAAAGTTTAGCCACACTCAAAACCTTACTGTCCTTAGTTCAGACAACACATTATTACACTTTCTTCTTTCTGGGAAAAACATGTGCAAAGATTTTCCCTCGGAAATGTGCCTGTTTTTAAAAGTCTCTAAAACTCAAGAGTGCTAGCATTTGCTACTCTGAAGATCTAGCCAGGAAAATGGGGGCAAAGGGAGGGCCATGAAAGCCCACTGTGTCCTTTTAGTGTTGGGGACCTGAAGACATGGGCCTGATCAGTGTACAAGGCCAGGACTGGGAGGCTGGAAACTTGGGTTAGAGCCCTGGCTCCATGACTTCCAACTGTGTCATCCAGGCCAATCCCTTTTACTATTTCCTTGTCAGTGAAATAGGAACATACTTGTTCTGTCTCTCAGAATAGTTCTGGGGCTAAGATGGTAAAACAATGAAGACACTCTCTGAGACCCCAAGTTCTAAACCAAGGGTCACTTAGGCAAGTGCCTTCCAGAGCCAGATAGCTAATGCAACTTTGTGAATTGGCCACATTAGAAAATGGTGGGGACCCACAAGTGATTTATGATATGGTTTGGCTGTGTCCCCACCCAAATCTTGTCTTATACTTCCCATATGTGGAGGGAGGGAGGTAATTGGATCATGGGGAGCAGTTTCCCCCATGCTGTTCTCATGATAGTGAGTGAGTTCTCACGAGATCTGATGGTTTTCTAAGCTTCTGGCATTTCCCCTGCTTGCACTTCTCTCTCCTGCCACCATGTGAAGAAGGTCCTTGCTTTCCCTTCACCTTCTGCCACAATTGTAAGTTTCCTGAGGCCTCCTCAGCCATGTGGAACTGTAAGTCAATTACACCTCTTTCCTTTATAAACTACTCAGTCTCGGGTATTTATTTATGGCAGTGTGAGAACGGACTACTACAATTCATTGTTGGACATGCTGAATCTAAGGTGCATACAGGGAAATATGGTATTTCTAAAGTATGCTCTAGGAACCTTAGTTCCAGGAGACATTAATATCCCAGGAAAAAAGGTGGGGGACTGTTGAGGGTTGTTCAGGTTCCCTAGAAAACAAAGCCTGGGGCAATGATTATATGCTGATGCTTTAAATGAAGGCACAAATCCAGAGCCTCAAGAGTGATGTAAAAGGGAGGGCTGGGAAATGATGCAAGATGCTTGGAGGAGCCAGAGGCTCCTGGCAGCAGCTGGCTAGCCACAGAACGCCAGAGTTGGCTGCAGTGGCAACAGTTAAGGAAATGCAAAAGGCTAGGATCTAGGACTTAGGCAGGCTAAGAGAACCTATGAAAACACATAGAATGTGTCCAACATAAATGTCAAACAAGATTAAGAAACTCTAGGTACTACATGCCCCGTCTTAGAAATCTGCAATGCATATTAGCACATTAACAGTTCTAGAAGTATCTCAACAAGGAAACCAATTTCATTCTATTTAATCCAGCATTTCCCAAGCTTATTTGACCGCAGAACCTTTCTTTCATGCACTGCTCATCTGTAGAACTCAGTTCTGGTCAGCTATGAATACTGGAATTTGGGGCTCAGGAAAGAGGATAGATTGTAGATATGAATTTGAGATTAATAGTGATTAAAACCAGGAGAATAAAGGAGATCATCCTGGAAGAGTTTCTAGAATGATCCTAAGCTTGAGTCCTGGCATACATCAATATTTAAGGGACAAACATGGGAAGAAGATCCCTGAAGAGAGAAAAGAGAGAAACCATTGTAGAATTAGGAGAATCAGAAACCATCACTCAGTAGTAATGATGGTTAATTTCAGGTGTCAACTTGACTGGATTAAAAAATTCCTAGAAATCTGGTAAAGCATTATTTTGGGATGTGTAAGTGTGTGAGTCTGAGTGAATTCGGTGGAGAAGATCCACCCTTAATGTGGGCGGGCAGCATTCAATCTGCTGAGAACCCAGAGAACAAAAACAGAGAAAAGGTGAATGTGTTCATCTGTCTGCTGGAACTGGGGTACACTGTTCCTCTCCTCTCCTTGGACAACAACTCGGGGGCTCCCCGACCTTTTGATTCCAGGACTTATACCAGAGGCCCCTGGGTTCTCAGGTCTGTGGCCTTAGACTGAGAATTATGCCTTCAGCTTGCCTGGGTCTGAGGCCTTTGGATTTGGATGGAGCCACACCACCAGCTTCCCTGGTTCTCCAGCTCGCAGACAACCTGTGGCAGGACTTCTCAGCCTCCATAATCATATGAGACAATCCCCCTAATGACTCTCCTCTCATATGTCAATGTAAACTAAAAATAAAACCCTAACCCCCCCAGCCTACTGAACAGATCCCCTCTTGGCCAAGGGGACACCAGAAAAACCTTAAAAATGGAGTTCCCGGTCATGACAGGATAGGTCAGACAAGCCTCATTATAACCCCCCTCTTTTGCAATGTAGACAGAACCACTGATCTGCATTAATATCAAAATTGAGACCATAAGGCTCGCAGAATGGACTCTTTGTAGGAATAAGAGACCCGACAGGTCACCCTGACCCGGTGTATTGTGTCTTGCTCTTGCAGCCCGACTCTGGCATAGCATCCCATGATGGTTAGCAGACTTCTTAACTAATGTATGTTAAAATTAAACCTAAACATTCCTTCATGCTGACTCCAAGATTTTAAACAAAGCCTTACTCCTTTACCCAAATGCAAATTAAAGAATCTCTCAATCTACTTACGACCTGCAAGCCCCCACTTCAAGATGTCCCACCCTTTTGGGCCAAACCAAAGTATAATCTCCATGTATCGATTTATGACTTTGCCTGTAACTTTTGCTTCCCTGAAATGTATAAAACAGAGTTGCGTTCTGAATGCCTTGGGAGCACTTACTCGAGGCTCTGGGTTGGTGTTTTCCCCAGGCTGCAGTCACTCATACTGGCTCAAAATAAACCTCTTTAAAATATATTATATATTACAGAGTTTTTTTTTTCCCATTGACAGTTTCTCTCTATAGATACAGATATAGATACAGTAGACATTGATATATATTGATTCTGTCTCTCTGGAGAACACTGACTAATACAATAGTTAAAGCAGAAAGGAATTTATGACCAGGTATACGTGAGCACAGGACACCCCAGGCTTGAGTTACTAAGAAATCCATCTTCCCAATCAGGCATTACCCTAGAGCTTGTTAGAGATGTAAAATCTTATATGTCATGGCAGATCTACTGAATCAAAATCTGCATTTTATCTAGATTTTTCAGGCCATTCATATGAACATTAAAGTTTGAAAAGTTCTGGCTTACAATATTACTAGAGGGCTGGAGGAGTGGACTTAAAATGGAGCTTCCAGAAATAATTGCAAACCCTCAGAATCATCACGGGTCTGCCATCACTGATCATGAAAGAACCTGCCACCACTCCTGCCACAGGAAGCTACTGGGCCAGAAACCAGTACTGGTTGGGGACTACAAAATCAATCCGCCACAATCCACATCAGCAAAACTAATGCCCTACCTGCATCCTCTCTCTCCACTTAACTTAGTTTCAGATTCAAGTCACATGCAAGTTTATAGAATGACAATTCCTAAAGCTTATTTGGAATGCCAGCTGCAACGGAGTCTAGGAAGTGTTGCATCCCAGCGCTAATGCACTGGAAGGAGATGGGAAGGGATGTTATGTGAACCAGTCCATAGAATCCACCATTGGTGGTGTTGTGGAAGCTCTAACATGGGCCTCTTGTTATCCCTCCATATCTGTTCTCCCCCTCATTCATGGTAATACAATTTTTAGCTAAATAAGGACTACATTTCCCAGCCTCTCTGCAGATAGATATGACCATGTGACTGAGTTTAGGTCAATAATATAAAAGTGGAGGCCGGGCGCTGTGGCTCACGCCTGTAATCCCAGCACTTTGGGAGGCCGAGGCAGGTGGATCACGAGGTCAGGAGATCAAGACCATCCTGGCTAACACGGTGAAACCCCGTCTCTACTAAAAATACAAAAAATTAGCCGGGTGTGGTGGTAGGCGCCTGTAGTCCCAGCTACTTGGGAGGCTGAGGCAGGAGAATGGCGTGAACCCGGAAGGCACAGCTTGCAGTGAGCCGAGATGGTGCCACTGCACTCCAGCCTGGGTGACAGAGCCAGACTCCGTCTAAATAAATAAATAAATAAATAAAGTGGAAATGTCCCAGCACTTTGGGAGGCCAAGGCGGGTGGATCATGAGGTCAGGAGCTCGAGACCTGGCTAACACAGTGAAACCCTGTCTCTACTAAAAATACAAAAAAATTAACCAGGCGTGGTGGCACGTGTTTGTAATTCCAGCTACCTGGGAGGCTGAGGCAGGAGAATGGCGTGAACCTGAGAGGCAGAGGTTGCAGTGAGCTGAGATCACACCACTACACTCCAGCCTGGGCGACAGAGTGAGACTCTGACTCAAAAAAAAAAAAAAAAAAAAAAGGCGGGGGGGGGGGGGAAATGTCACATAGCAGCTTCTAGAATTCTTTGAGAGAAAGTAGGAGCATGTCTTTTACATTTGTCTTTTATCCTCCCTCCATTGTGCTGTTTGGAGCATGAGATGGAACCATCTTAGACTAGGAGGTTGAGGGCTACACCCTAGGAGCTGGCAGAGATTTGAGTTAGAAAGAACCTGAGGCCAGGTACAATGGCTCACATCTGTAATCCCAACATTTTAGGAGATGAAGGCGGGTGAAGCGCTTGAGTCCAAGAGTTCGAGACCAGACTAGGCAACATGGCAAAACCCCATCTCTACTAGAAATTAAAAAAAAAAAAAAATTAGTCGGGCACATGCCTATAGTCCCAAATACTTGGGAGGCTGAGGCGGGATCGTTTGAGCCCAAGAGGTCAAGGCTGCAGAGAGCCATGATCACAGCACTGCACTCCAGCCTGAGCAACAGAGCTAGACTTTGTCTCCAAAAAAAAAAAAAAGAGTATAATCAACAGGCAATAGCTGATAGAAAAAGTAAAGGCTGAGTAGTGGCCCCTGGATTTGGCCCCAAACTGTTGATGACATTAGCAAGAGCAGTTTCAGTGGAAGGGGCAGGGCAGAAGCTAGACTAGAGAGTGCTGGGGGAACGAGAATCAAAAAAGTAGAGGGAGCAAGTACTGTCAACCATTTTGAGCAGCATGATATGGTGGCCAGGAGACAGTGAAGGCTGTGGGCTCCATGGAGGGTTTTCCTAGCTTTTCTCTACTTTTAGGACCAGAGCAGACAGAGCAAGGGTGGCCTGGGATATCCAACGTCATTCAGTGTTGCAGCCCATCTGGTGGCCTTGGCCTTCATAATCCTGGAAATGCTGATGCTGTCTCAGAAACAAGGGGAGAGTGGGAACCTGGAATAGAAAACACGTCTGAAGAAAAGGAGGCTGGAGGATGATTTAGGCTCAGCCAGAGTAGATGCTGTTAAGTCCTTCCCTTTGGGCTGCTCCACACTGGGGTGCCTCTGGGCATCCTTCAGCGAGAGGCCCCTACCATCCCCTCCCTCCCTGCCTCTGGTGCTGCTGTGGCTTCATCCCAGGCCTGCAACAAACATGCCCAACAGCCTCAGCACATCTGCATAGCCGACGTCAAAGCAGACCACAGTTTGTCCTCTGGGGAGGAAAGGGAACCACAGTATGTGTGTTGGTTTCTCTTGTATCCTGAAAGCTCTTTCACCCTTTTCTGTGCTCAGTCCCCTGGCTAGCTTTCCTGGTGTGCCTCTGGGATTCTTCCCCTTGGCACCTCCTCAACCACGCCCTGCGATCCCAGGCTTATCCATTTCTTGTCACCCTGTGCTCAGCCGGGACCCCCTCCCTGCCTTTTCACATCCCTTGCATTACTCCCTGAACACATTAGTCACCTACGTCCTCTCCTTCTTTAACTTTCTTTCCTCTCAAATGATAAAACCACCTTCCCAATCAAAGATTTATTGTGCAGGGAAGCTTCCCCAGCTCCCCACGGTAGTGAGATTAGACAAAGGCGAACCACATGGGGGAAACTGGAGAAGGCAATGGTCCAGATTTACACCAGAGCTGTGGGGAGCAGAACCAGCAGTCAATCACAGAGGATCCTCCCTGAGTGGCTGACTCTTTATGAGGACACAAAGTGTCCATTTATCTCCTATCTTGGGAGGAAGTGAGGGTCCTCACCAGGGCCTGGTACTTGCCAGTCTGCCAATTGCTGGGATGAATCTCAGGTTTTATTAGCCCCTCAATGGTCTCAGGTATCCAGGGAGAAACTGAGGGTCCCAGGTCTGAGCCCAAGTAGGGGTTGCTCTCGCCTTGGCAGCTCCCCCTCTCCAGGATGTGCTCTTGCTACTCTGGAATATGACAGCCTCTACAAGGAATACTGGGCTTACAACACGGAAAGTGTCTCCAAAAACTTGTAAACATCCCTCAGAAACCTCTCCTGCTCCCCACTCCTGGGCCCTATCAAAACCCAGCTTCCAGCATTTTAAATCAAAATATAGCAGCCACAGAAAGCCTTCAGGATTGCTAAGAGTTGAGCTGAGCAGATTCAAATAGCAGTAGGTCTGGTACCCTACAATGGTCTTGTCCTCCTCTGACCAATATGTCCTGGATGAGGAGGAAGAATTCAGCAAAAGGAGCAAACTTCCCTCAAGGTGCTTAGGAAAAAAATACACACTCTGGACACTGAAAAGCTTGGGGCCGATCCTATCCCTGCCACTGCTGACTTTGGGTTCTTTTTTTTGAGACAGGGTCTCATGTTGCCCAGGCGGGTGTCATGAACTCATGGGCTCAAGTGATCCTCCTGCCTCAGCCTCCTGTGTGGCTGGGACTATCGGCATGAGCCCACTGTACCTGACTCCTCTGGGTACATTTTTAACGTCTTTGAGTTTCCACTTTCTCAATTGTAAAATAAGACTTATAATTCCTTTTACATAAAATTATAAAAAATTAAATGAAATTATGCATGCACCGTTTCTGACTTTTATTAAGTTACTAACCTGCTTGAAGGTAAAGTTTCTGAGTAACTTCTTATTTCCCATTTCAGAAATTCTCTCCTCTCTACTTTCGGCTTACCTTTCTCTTCTTTTATTATTTTCTTCCCCAGCACCTGGAAGGTGTCTTAGGTCCCTGCTACTCAAAGGTTCAGGGCAAGCAGTATCACTTAGGACCTTTCTGGAAATGCAGAATCTCAGGCCCTGCCCCAGACCCTCTTTGAATCTGAATCTGCATTTGAATAAGATTCCCAAGTTTTTCTCTGTGCATACTGAACTTTGAGACACGCTTATACTAGATCATCCCTTGCATCTTTAATTTACAACATCAAATAGCACTGGTTTCAATAATTCACACCAGGAAACAGGAGTTTCCCCCCAGTAAATTGCATACTACTTACTAATATCTCCTTAATTATGACACTGGAGTAACAATAAATCATAATATTAATGAAAATAATAGCACAATGTAACATGTGTTTAATGCTTTTGGTATTTACAACATGCTTTTATACCAACATAGTCTATCTGATTCTAGAATATGGAATGGTTATCAATCAGTGAATGAATGAATGAATGAATGACTTGGAGCTATTTGGTGGAGAGAAACTGGAATACAAGAGGGTTTTGAGGTTATATCAATGAAGAATTTTGCTCAGCTGCTAGTAAGAGAGATCCAAGTTAACGGTGGCCTAAGTAAGACAGGGTCTTAGTTTTCTCCTAGGAAAGGCTAGGCTGGTATGGGGACTGTATCTACAAGGTCTCTAGATTAGAATTATTTTGTCTTCTGCTCTGCTATCCGTGGCACATGACTTTACTCCTTAAGATCACCTCATGGAAAAAAGATGACTGCTAGGGCCTTGCCCATTAAGTCCATGTCCCAGGGAGGGTGAAGGAAGAATGATGGGGGTAAAGATGAAGTGGTACTTGCTACCTGAGTTAGCCTCTTTTGTACAGATTTCTCAAAACGCCACCCAATCACTTCCCCTGACTTCTCATTAGCCATCCCAATCTGCAAGGAAAATGTAGTCTTAGCTAAGACTAGGCACATTGCTGCCCCTGATATAGGAGTAAGGAAGGTGGGATGTGGCTATTAGGAAGAAAGCTAGCATTCTTCCTATGGCATGACTGACAGAAGCATGAATGAAAGGGAGGTATTGACATACAAATCATGTTCAGTGTGCCAAGGCCTTTCTGGAAGTGTTTTATATTTCTCCTTATGTAATAGCTCAACAAGGAATAGAAGAGTCAGGACAGGATGGAGTGGTCTTTGCCGGGCTGCTTCTGGGGAATAGGAAAGTGCCTTTCACCAATGTATTAACTGAGGGCCCAAAGTGGGGTGAAGTGAGAAACCAGGACCCTCAGCTGGCCCAACTCAGCTGAAGTATTGCTCTCTCTTCAAAGGATGCTGGTTTCATGATAGAGTTATCATTACTCATGCTCTTCTTCCTAGATGGGATGCTCCCCTCACTCTACCTCTGAATTCCCAGCTCCTTCTACCCAACTCTCACTCAGTCCTTCAGTTCTTAGCTCATATGTTCTTTTGTTTTTTTTTTTTGTTTTTTTTTTTGAGACGGGGTCTTGCTGTGTCACTCAGGCTGGAGTGCAGTGGCTTGATCTCTGCTCACTGCAAGCTCCGCCTCCCAGGTTCATGCCATTCTCCTGCCTCAGCCTCCCAAGTAGCTGGGACTACAGGTGCCCACCACCATGCCCGGCTAATTTTTTTTATTTTTAGTAGAGATGGGGTTTCTCTGTGTTAGCCAGGATAGTCTCGATCTCCTGACCTCATGATCCGCCCACTTCGGCCTCCCAAAGTGCTGGGATTACAGGCATGAGCCACCATGCCTGACCAAAGCTCATATGTTCTCATAACCTTGTTACATGTTCTCATAAACCTGGAATTTGGTAGGGTGTGGTGGCTTACGCCTGTAATCCCAGCACTTTGAGAGGCTGAGGGAGGAGGATTGCTTGAGCCCAGGAGTTCAAGACCAGCTTGGGCAACACAGTGGTATCCTGTCTCTACAAAAAAAATTAGCTGGGTGTGGTAGTACACACCTGTAATCCTAGCTACTTGTGAGGCTGAAGCAGGAGGATTGCTTGAGCCCAGGGGGTCGAATTTGCAGTGATCCATGATTGTGTCACTGTATTCCACCCTAGGTGGCAGAGTGAGACCTTGTCTCAAAAAATAAAAACCAAAAAAACCCTGAAATTTACCTGTATAGCACTTGTTTGAGGTCTGTTCCTGCCCCAGTCTTTTATTCTACCTCCAAGTAGAAGGTCCCTGAGGGGAGATACCATATCTACCCTATTCATCGTTGAATTTCAAGCACCTTGTACAGTACCCAGAATATAGTAGTTGCTCCACAAATATTTTCTGAATGAAAAAATATATTTTATAATAAGGTTCATACTATTTCTTAGCAATCTTTGGATTGTAATTAACAAAAATCTACCTAAACTAGTTCAATCAAGAAGGGGAACTTAATTATAATGATACTGGAACATCTTATAGAGACAAGGGACTAGATTATAGCCTAGCCTCAGGAATGGAGTAGAATTAGAAACTCAAATGCCACTGGGAATCTTTCTGACTTTTGTTCTCTCTCATAAAACCGGATTCTTCTGCTTGTTACTCCTATATAGTAAGGAAAATATGGCTGCCAAGAGCGCCTAACTGTTATATGTTGTTGGGCCAATCAGCTGGAGGGGAGTTAATATAGCCCTGTTTTCTCTCTCTTCAATATTCCAGCATGGCTCAGGTGCCTGACCCTGGACCAATCAAGTGACAAAGGGTCAGGGTCATATTGTAGAAACATGGCAGCTCCCACTACAACTTTATGGTTTGGGTATGGGAGAGTTGATTCCTGGAAAAGAGGTTTTAGGAAGACAAAAAACTGGGAGTCCATTGGAGGGGGCATCACTCATCCCTGCCCCAGCACTGGCTCCTTGACCATAGCTCTAGAATTTCATTAGATTGATGCCTGGATCCCTAGCACCTCCACTGGGTCTTGAGGGCCCTTGCCAGAGGCCTCTGATAGTTTCTAATATCTGGCTTCTAATTCTTTGTTTACTCCCCTGAACCCTTTTCCCCCAACAATGCCAGTATTTAGAGATACCATAGGTGCTTGAAACTTCACAGGGAGGAAGAGGCAGCCTGGCCTCCTCAAGATCCAAGAGATCTTGCTGGGCTTTATTGCCTGCAGAAGGTGACAGTGGAGTCAGGAGAGCTGTGGGACAAGGACAGACCTCAGGTGAGGGCAGCTCTCTTCATGATTTCTCTCAACTAGCATCCTATTCCTCTTACATCTGGTCATCATGCAGCTGTGAGGGATTGGCCACCATAACCATCTGACAAATGAGGAAACTGAGGCCCTTAAAGGGGGCAAGACATGAAGATGGTCATTCAACAGATGTCTCAGTTCATTTTGTGTTGCTATAACAACATCTCAGGCTGGGTAGTTTATAAAGAAAAGAAATTTATTTCTCACAGTTCTGGAGGCTGGGAAGTTCAATATCAAGGTGCCAGCATCTGGTGAGGGCCTTCATGCTGCATCATCCCCTCATGAAAGGTGGAAAGGCAAGAGGGGTGAGAACAAGAGTGCAAAAGGGTGCTGAACTCACTTTTCTTACAGATCCAATCTCTCAAGAACTAATCCACTCCTGAGATAATGACCTTAATTCACTCATTAGGGCAGAGCCTCCATGACCTAATCACCTCTTATTCAGCCCCATTTCCAACACTGTTGCATTGGATATTAAATTTCCAACACATAAACTTGGGGGACACCTTCAAACCATGGCAATAGATAAATAGCAAATAAAACACTTGAACTTAAGTTTCCCTTCTTTATGCTCCAGCTGTAGGGACTGGATGAGCTTAACATCTCTTCTGCAGAGACAATGCTGTGTTCAACAGATACAGACTACGTTTCCCAGGATCCCTTGCATGTAGGTATGTTGCGTGATTGAGTTCTGCCAATGGAGAGAGGTGGAAGAGATCATACCACTTTCACATTTGGCCATGAAATATTCTACACACTTAGGCTGAGTACAGTGGTTCATGCCTGTAATCCCAGCACTTTGGGAGGCCGAGGCAGGTGGATCACCTGTGGTCAGGAGTTTGAGACCAGCCATGGCCAACATGGTGAAACCCCGTCTCTACCAAAAACACAAAAAATTAGCCAGGCATGGTGGTAGACGCTTATAATCCCAGCTATTCTGGAGGTTGAGGCAGAAGAATCGCTTGAACTGTGGAGGCAGAGGTTGAAGTGAGCCAAGATCGTGCCACTATACTCTAGCCTGGGTGACAGAGGGAGACTCCGTCTCAAAAAAAAAAAAAAAAAATTTCTACACACTCTCTCCTCTGCCTGTGAGGCTGGAAGCAAAAGGCTCTGGGAATGGTGAAACCTCCTAATGGAAGAAGGCCAAATCTCTGATTTCACCACTTGGATGAGAGTTACCCAGGAGAGAGTTCCCTATCAAGATCTGCATTGGATTTTGCTGAAGCAAGTAATCAATCTTACTGTTAAGCCACTAAGATTTGAAGGCAATAAGTTCTTATGCCTAGCCTAGCATACCCAGACTAGCACATCTCTGACGGAACCCCTCTTTTCCACAAAGAGTTAGACTTGATCTCCCACAGCACTGTATCTTCCCCAGCCCTCCCCACCTTCTCCCCTGACAAAGACCCAAAGTACAGTTTTGCAATTAGGAACACAGACCTTAAGTCTCCTCAGAACTGAGGCTGAACTCCAGGTCCACCTCAGAAAGCAGGTTTCTTGACCTCTTTAAGACTATTTCTGCATCTGTAGAGAGGGTACCCATGTCAAAATGTGGTTGTAAGGATTAAACGAGATATTATATAATCAATAGTTCACAATAAGATGATGCCACTCTCTGGGGACAGGGGGTTAGACATTTGTAGGGCCACTTTTAGTTGTAATGATGACTGTGGAACCCTTCTGGCTAGGGATGCTAGAGGTACTGTGACACTTAGGGCATTCCCATGCAATGACAAGTTGTTGCTTGGTCCCCACACCTTTCAAATGGTCCATCATTCATTTGTCTGACATTACAATTACGTGAGCCTAGAACCTAACTCTTACATATAATCATAAAGTATTGTCGTGTGGTTTTAATTTACTTTTAATTGATTTATTTTTATTTTTTAATTGCAATGGGGTCCCTCTGTGTTGCCCAGGCTGGTCTTGCACTCCTGAGCTCAAGCAATCCTCCTGTCTCAGCCTCCTGATGCTGCCACACCCAGCTGTGTGGTTTTAAGATATATTAAATAGTCCAGGAATATCCAAGGGTGTGGACAAGGATGGGGAAGACAGAAGGGATATGGCAGAAACCCAGGTCTGGCAGGAGCAGATCTATCACCACCACCATGCCCAAGGAGTGAGGGGTGGGAGATGACTAGAACCTGGAGGAAGAGTGTATGTTGCAGAGTGGGCGGAGTGTTGCAGAGAGTATTCATTTCCTAGGGCTGCCATGACAAATTACCGCAAACTTGGTGACTTAAGACAAAAAAAAAAAAAAAAAGATTCTCAAATTTCCAGAGTCCAAAAGTTTAAAACCAAAGCAAGGTCACAATCCTTTCAAAGACCCCAGGGAAGAAATCTGCTCTTCCAGCTTCCAAGGGCTCCTTGGCTTGTGGCTGCATAACTCCAATCTGTGCCTCCATCTTCATGCAGCCATCTCTTCTTCTCTGATTTCTCTTCTGTCTCTTATGAAGATACTTGTGATTAGATTCAGGGCCCACCCAGATCATACAGCATGATCTTATCTTGAGATCCTGAATTACATCAGCAAAGATCCTTTCTCCAAATAAGGTCATGTTCACAGGTTCTGGGAGTCAAAACGTGGGCATATCTTTTTGGGGGCTTCCATTCAATCCACCATGGCTACTGTATTAGTCTGTTCTCACATTGCTATAAATACCTAAGACTGGGTAATTTATAAAGAAAAGACGTTTAATTGACTCACAGTTCTGCAGGCTGTACAGGAAGCATGATGCTGGCATCTTCTTGGCTTCTGAGGAGGCCTCAGAAAACACAATTTTGTAGAGACAAGGTGTAACTATATTGCTCAGGCTGGTCTCAAACTCCTGGACTCAGGTGATCCCCTGTTTCCACCTCTGGATGGAGTTATGAGTCACCTATACCTGTAGTTCTCAACGTTATGTGACCTAAGGCCCCTTTCTTATAATAAACATTTTGCAACACCACCTTTAGCATACATAGATAATATAACCAAACTACATCATGATTTCATAAAATTAGGCCATAATATGTCACAATTAATGTAAAGGTGAATTAAAAGAAATGTATAACACAAGGATGTATATTTCAACATGTAAATGCTTGGACAGACCCCTGCTAGAAGATATAATAAGTAGTCATAAGCTTGTACCTTACACAGAATCTCCATGAATGTGTAACAGTTACAAGTGCAGACTGATACAGGTGTGTTACATAAACAGGCAAGTCACATGGCCAGCGCAGGAGCAAGAGAGAGAGGGGAAAGGTGAGACACTTTTAAACCACCAAATCTCGTGAGAACTCACTATTTTTAGAACAGTACCAAGAGCATGGTGTTAAACCATGCATGAGAAATCCATTCCCATGATCCAATCACCTCCAGGCCCCACCTCCAACATTGGGGATTACAATTCGACATGAGATTTGGGTGGGGACACAGATCCAAACCATATCAGCCACCTTGAGAGCAGCAGTGATCTTAGTTTGAGGTATATAGCCAAGGAGGTAGCCAGAGAAATAAATGTCCCAATCTTCCATTCTTCCGTTGGTCCATCTCCTACCAGGACTCTCATAAACCAGAGGGCATGAACATGGTTGGTGAGCCAGGCTTCCAGGGCTAAGAGCAGAGTAGAAAGGGAAGGAGCACGTATCTGGAGGGACAAACAAAAGATAGTAGCCCACCATGTAAATCAAGGGAAGATTGGGTTTTTATTTAGAACTTTAGTAAGAGAGTTCTCTTGCAGTAAATCATAACTGAATGACAATGGGACTGGCAGTATTTGAGCCAGTCATGTAACACACCTGTATCAGTCTGTACTTGTAACTGCTGCACATTCACAAGGATTCTGTGTAAGGTACAAGCTTATGACTATTATATCTCCTAGCAGGGGTCTGTCCAAGCATTTATATGTTGAAGTATACATCCTTGTGCTATACATTTCTTTTCTTTTATTTTCTTTTTTGAGATGGCGTCTTGCTGTCTCCCAGGCTGGAGTGCAGTGGCATGATCTCGGCTGACTGCAACCTTCGCCTTCCAGGTTCAAACGATTCTCCTGCCTCAGCCTCCCAAGTAGCTGGGATTACAGGCATGCACCACCACACCCAGCTAATTTTTGTATTTTCAGTAGAGACAGAGTTTCACCATGTTGGCCGGCTGGTCACAAACTCCTGACCTCAGGTGATCCACCAGCCTCAGCCTCCCAAAGTGCTGGGATTATAGGTGTGAGTCACTGTGCCTGACCTATATGTTTCTTTTATTTCACCTGTATGTTAATTATGACATTTTATGGCCTAATTTTATGAAATCGTAATGTACTTTGGTTATATTATCTGCATATGCTAAACGTGGTGTTGTAAAATTTTTTTTGTAAGAAAGGGGCATTGGATCACATAACATTGAGAACTACAGGTGTAGGTGACTCATAGCTCCACCCAGAGCAAGCACTAAGTGTTCAATGCATAGTATCTATTGTCACTAAGGCTGTTATCACCCTTCACTTCCAGGCACCATTAGGTTTACTATCTTGGAGACCAGTCCTGCTGTGAGTCATCAGAGAGGAGCAGGCACAGCTTGCAGCCAGTTCCCCTGGGGAGGGTGGCACTGAATGACGCAAGGCTGGGTCCCAAGAAACCCTGGCCCTGATGCTGCTGCCCCCTCTCTAGGAGCAGGAAGTCTCCAGGGGAAAGGATTATTTCTCTAGAGCCCTGGAAATCCCAGATGAACCCTCCTACTAGGTAGATCTACAGTGTTCCCTCTGAGCATACCAGCATCCCAAGCTTTCCCCTAAAGCAGGGGGCTGGGCCAGGCTTGGCTCCAGAGCTGCGAACCAGTCAGCCTGGACAGAGCTGACATCAGCGGTTAGGCCAGGTTGGGGAAGGCTAGGTTTAGCCCCCAGCAGCGGGGCTGTCTCACCCACAGGAGAGGGGAAAAGAAGAAGAGGGAGCAGCAGAAGAAGGGAGGAGGGAAAGCAGGAACAGGAAAGTGAGCCCAGGGAAGTTTGCTCAGGACCGGCTTTTGCTGTAGGGTGGAGAAATTTCTCCAGCTGTAGTGTAGCACTACACTTCAGCCTGGGAGCAGGATTCCTCCAGCTGTAAAGTGGAGTAATCTGATGCACGTTATCTCCCTGCTTAACAACTGACATTCAAGACCCCTGCCTACATCTCCGTCTTTATTTTATCTCAGGCCATTTCCTGCCATGCACCGACCTTCCCATAGAATCACTTATAGATCCTTCCAAATGCCATGCTAATCCATTACTATATGCCTTTGGGTATACAATTCTCTATTTGAATTGCCGTTCCATGATTTATCTAGCTGGAAATTTCCTTAAAATATCACCTTCTCCATGAAGTATTCCCCTATTCTGATAAAATTATTCTTGCCTCTGTGTTAAAATCTAGGTGTCTAAGATACATTAGACTGACCATTCATTAATCTAGTAAGTGTTCTCAAACTTCAGTGTGCATCAGAATGACCTGCAAGTCTTGTTAAAACACAGATTACTGGGATCCAACCCCAGATTTCTGGTTTCATTTCTGACCTGCGGTGGGGTCAAGAATGTTCACTTCTGGCTGGGTGCAGTGGCTCACACCTGTAAATCCCAGCACTTTGGGAGGCTGAGGAGGGTAGATCACTTGAGGTCAGGAGTTCGAGACCAGCCTGGTCAACATGGTGAAACCCCACCTCTATTAAAAATGCAAAAATTAGCCGGATGTGGTGACTGGCGCCTGTAAGCCCAGCTACTCAGGAGGCTGAGGCAGGAGAATCGCTTGAAACCGGGAGGCGGAGGTTGCAGTGAGCCAAGATAGCGCCACTGCATTCTAGCCTGGACAACAGAGTGAGACTCTGTCTCAAAAAATAAAAAAGAATGTTCACTTTTAACAGGTTCCCACGTATTGTTGATCCCGCTGGTCCAAGGATTACACTTTGAGAATCACTGATTTACTACAAGAAATTCTCAACCCTCAGTATGGTCAGTGCTTACTTATTAATTTATTTAGTGAATGTCTACTGAGGGCCTGCTATGTGCCAGACATGGACCAGGTGTTGAGTATTCAATGATAAGCAAAGCCCACATTGAACTTGCCCACACAGAACTTGCCTCCATGGAGCTTCCAGTCAACTATGAAGACATATTAAGCAAATAAAGATACCATTAAGTATATAATAACAGGCCAGGAGTGGTGACTCATGCCTGTAATCCCAGCACTTTGGGAGGTAGAGACAGAGGATCGCTTGAGCCCAGGAGTTTGAGACCAGCCTGGGCAATATAGTGACACCTCGTCTCTACAAAAAATTTAAAAATTAGCCAAGCACGGTAGCACACACTTGGAGTCCCAGCTACTTAGGAGGCTAAGGTGGGAGGATAGCTTGAGCCCTGGAGGCAGAGGTGTACTGAGACAGCACCATTACACTCCAGCCTGGGTGACAGAGTGAGACTCTATCTCAAAAAAAAAGTACATAATACTTTGGGAGGCCAAGGCAGGCAAATCACGAGGTCAGGAGTTCGAGACCAGCCTGACCAACATGGTGAAACCCCGTCTCTACTGAAAATACAAAAAAATTAGCTGGGCATGGTGGCATGCACTTGTAATCCCAGCTGCTCAGGAGGCTGAGGCAGGAGAATCACTTGAACCCAGGAGGCGGAGGTTGCAGTGAGCTGAGATCATGCCATTGCACTCCAGCATGGGCAACAGAGCAAGACTCTGTCTCAAAAAAAAAAAAAAGTACATGGTAACAAACTGTGATAATTGATCTGAAAGAAAAGAATATTATGAAAAAGAATAATAACAAGAACCTATTTCAGATTGTGTGGTCAGCTAAGGCCTTTTTGGGAAGGGGACATTTATACAGGTAGACATCCAGCATTGTAAACAAACTTCTATGAGGTGTATTTATTGCACTGTATTGTTACCTAGGTTGAAGTTGTCCAGCTAACCATCAGACTGTGTACTTCTTGAAATCTAGAATCTTGTCAATATTTCTGCCCTCAGCATGCTGCACAGAGAAGGGCCTTGGTAGCTAGTGAAAGAATGAATGGAAAGTTGGAGGGATCATGGGAAGAATGAACAAATAAATAAAGGAAACATCAGGTGGCTGTATGAGTGCATACTTGCATGGATGGATGATGGATAGGTAACGGAGGGATGGGTGACTGTCTCCAGCAGCAACACTGACAACCAGGATTCCTGGTGGTAACAGTGAGACAAGAGTAGAAACTGATAGAAACTTAGCTGATTCCTTTACTGTATTTCCAAATCCTGTCCATCATTTAAGGTGACCACTAATGGCCTCTCCTCTCCGAAAAGCCCCTTGATTACCATTGCTAAACCCTACTCTACATGTGAATGAATTGCTGTCACCTCCTGTACTCCCACACATGCCACACCGCACTTAACATTGACAAATATAACCGCCTTGCACTTGCCACCCACTGATCACCTGTGGTGCAGGTTTCTCAGGGCAAGCCATGCTCTCTGTGTCAGTCTTAGAAGGGAAAAGGGATAAAGAGAGGAACAGAAGAAAGTTTCTCTCCTACATCTGAGCCAAAGAAGATACAGAGCTCAGTGGGCGGTGAGGAGATTCCTGCTCTGATAATTCATCACATGACTTCAAAAAAGCACTTTAAATGACATATTTTCTCTAAATCTGTGTCTTAGGCCTCCTAAGAGGAGTTTATTTAGAGACCCAGTTTGAGTCACAATCAGGAGTTAAAAAAAAAACACCCAGGGTCCCTCTGGGATATTTAAAAAAATGGACAGAGAAAAGAAAATTATACACAGACCACTCTCTTCCCTTTAAACAATCTCGCCTGAAAATGAACGCTCATCTGTCTTTGCATTCCCCACCTGAGGACGAACGCTCACCTGGCTTTGCATTCCCCACGTGAGGACGAACGCTCAGCTGGCTTTGCATGCCCCACCTGAGGTCGAACGCTTATCTGTCTTTGCATTCCCCACCTGAGGGTGAACGCTCACCTGGCTTTGCATGCTTTAAGACTCCCATACACTTGTTTGCAGTCTCATCGAAGCTGTTAGCTACCAAAGCCCAGTCCTGCGTCAAAGGATCTTGAATTCAGAAGAGAATTTCCAGAGGGCTTGAAGGAGGGAATAGAGTCCCTCTCTATTCAAAAGAGGGCAAGATAAAGAATCTGGGACATGACAGTCCCCAGAGATTGAAATAAAATACTTAATTGTGAAGGGCCTGAATAGACAATTCCTAAAAGAGGGCAAGGAATTAACAAATATGGGCATGAATATCTAACCCCAAAAGTAACGAAAGAAATGCAAATAAGGCAAGATTGTCTATGTCTCCATGTATATATGTATACACACATACACACATTTTACACCGTAAGACTCTATGTGTGTCAGGATGTCCTGAAATGGTTTCTCATGTGACTGTAACTGGTAATACGCTTCTGAAATCCTCGGGCAGTAGGTCTCAAGTGTCTCTAAAATGTTCATATTTTTCCCCAAAAAATACAGGAGGAAAGGATTTGATATCAATTTATCCCTAATTCTGATAATCTATCCTAAGGGAATCATTTGAAATACAAAAAACAAAACGGCAAAAAGAATACTGATCATGAACATGAATCACAAAGATGTTCATCTCTGTGTTATATGTAATAGCCAAAGGCTGGAAATAGCCTTAAAGTCCAGCAATCAGAAAATGGCTATTGGTTAGACATTCATAGAAAAAAAAATTTTTTTTTTTTTTGAGACAGAGTCTCACTCTGTCACCAAGGCTGAAGTACAATGGCACAATCACAGCTCACTGCAGACGTCACCTCCCAAACTCAAGTGACCCTTTTGCCTCAGCCTTCCGAACAGCTGGGACTAAGGGTATACACCATCATAGATAATTTTTTATTTTTTGTAGAGACGAGATTTTCCTATGTTGCCCAGGTTGGTCTTGAACTCCTGGGCTCAAGCAATTCTCCCATCTCAGCCTCCAAAGTGCTGAGATTATAGGCATGAGCAACCGTGCCTGGTCTTAGAATATTCTTTATCAATGTCCCCTTACGGGTTCTGCAGGGTTCTTCCCTGGGGAATGTGCTAGCAGGCTGTTGTCTAGGGTGCAGGCTCCAGATCCTTCAGGAAAGTGCCTTGATTGAGTCTCTCAAATCCAAAACCTAGTTCTCAGCTTCTCTGGGTCAGAAACTGGATTTTCTTAGTGTACCAGAGAAGAGTGCTGGTTTCTTTTGTCTTTTCCCCTTCCGCACAAATCACATGGGCTGGTTATTTTCCACCCGCTTCTTCAGATCCATGGTCCACCGTTTTCCACCCTGCTTTGTGCACTGGGAGGCCGCCTTTCTGCAGAATATACTTAACTATCTGCCTCCCATTTCAGTTCTGCAAATGGGAGGCACTGGAAAGAACATGAGGGCAGGAGAAATATGCCAGAGTATTTATTGCCCTAGCTCCCCCTCTGCCAGACCACAGGTAAGAAATGGCTACATTTCTCCACCTAAATTCCTGTCGAGCTGTCCCTCTCCCATCACTGCAGTTTGTATTATTGCTCCTTTGGGCCTCAGGGTAGCGATGCTCTGCCACATTTCTAGTCCTTGAGTGCTTTGCCATTTCTTATTCACTACCTTAGCCTTGCCGGCACTTTCATAAACAATGTCTTCATTAAACCCTTCAATGACCACATTGAGTAACCTATCTGTTTTCTGCCGAGAACCTGGCTAATTTAGCATCCATGGGGGAAAAGGGAGGGCAGGGATTGGAATTTACTCCAGAAAAAATGCAAAGAGAAAGACTGAGGCTTCTGACATACAAAATTGGAATACATAGAAAAACAAAAGCCTTTGCCAGGCGTGGCGGCTCACGCCTGTAATCCCAGCACTTTGGGAGGCCGAAGCGGGCAGATCACAAGGTCAGGAGTTCGAGACCAGCCTGACCAACATGGCGAAACCCTGTCTCTACCCAAAATACAAAAACTTAACAGGGTGTGGTGGCAGGCACTATAGTCCCAGCTACTCAGGAAGCTGAAGCAGGAGAATCACTTAAACCCTAGAGGTGGAGATTGCAGTGAGCCAAGGTCACGCCACTGCATTCCAGCCTGGGCGACAGAGTGAGACTCCGTCTAAAAAAATAAAAATAAAAAATAAAAACAAAAGCCTTAAATACTGGCTATTTAAGTTATTGCTTCAGATTTTTCTTTAGTTAGGCCCTTTGTCATTTTTCCCTATTAACCAGTGGGTGGGACACTGTGAAGGAGACTACATGAGTTAGGGAGAAAGAATATAGAAATCACAGTTTCTCTGCACATTCTCAGTCGAAGTGTGATAGAAATCTGTCACCACTCTCTGGGATGTGACTAACTAACTTAGAGGATCATAGGGTGGAATATTAATTATGATTACAGCAAACGTTAATGAGTAAGAGCTTATAACGTACTGCTAAGTCAAAAAGTAGGGCATGAAACGTATGGTCATTATGATCTGTCAACTGTGTTAAATATGTACACAAATATACGTAGGAAAAAAAACTTGTAAGACATTCACCAAAATGTATAAAGTGGTGCCTTTAGATGGTGGAATTAGGGGCAGGATTTTTTTCCTTATATTTTTGTGTATTTTCTAATTTTTCTGTAATGAACATGAATTACTTTCATAACTATAATTTTTCTTTTCTCTTCTTCCTTTTTTTTTTTTTTATGAGAGAGGGTCCTGCTGTGGTGCCCAGGCTGGAGTGCAGTGAGTGGTGTGATCACAGCTCACTGCAGCCTTGACCTCCCAGACTCAAGCAATCCTCCCCTTCAGCCTTCCAAGTAGTTGGGACCACAGGTGCATGCCAACACATGTGGCTAATTTTTTAAAATATATTTTGTAGAGATGGGGTCTCCCTATATTGCCCAGGTTGGTGGCAAACTCTTGGGCTCAAGTGATCTGCACACTTCAGCCTCCCAAAGTGATTACAGGTGTGAGCCACCGTGCCCAGCCTCTTTTTCCTTTCTGATTTTTTTTTTTCTTTTTTGGCAGGTCAGTTGTTACACACTCCTTAGCAGATTCAGACTTTCAGACTTATATGGAACACCATCCTGCTTATTTTATTCTTTGTTTTTGCTTTATTGTTTTTTTTCTTTTTGAGACAGGGTCTCGCGCTGTCACCCAGGCTGGAGTGCAGTGGTGAGATCTCAGCTCTCTGCAGCCTCCGCCTCCTAGGTTCAAGCGATTCTCCTGCCTCAGTCTCCTGAGTAGCTGGTATTACAGGTGCATACCACCACGCCCAGCTAATTTTTGTATTTTTAGTAGAGACAGGGTTTCACCACATTGGTCAGGCTTGTCTCAAACTCCTGGCCTCAAGTGATCCGTCCACCTCGGCCTCCCAAAGTGCTGGGATTACAGGCCTGAGCCACCACACCCAGCTTTCTTTTGTTTTTTAAGAAAACACACACATTATGTTATACTCACGTTATCAGGAACAAATGAGACCAACCCTGGCAAGTCCCAGCCAAGCAATCTGCCTCCAGATATGCCTTGGCCAGGTTAGACTCTTGGAGTTAACCCTTCAGAAAGCAGGAGGCAGAGATCCTTCTGATGAGGGCTGCCTCTAGGAGTGGGACTGCTTCAGCGGATCCAGCTGAACTGTCCTGAGCAACTATTGTAGAGGTATGGGGAGTACTTAGTCTTCCAGTTGAGGCCAGGTTGGGCCACTGTGCAGTGGGCTGATGGAAGACAAGTTGAGTCCGAACTAGCCCAGTCCTTGAGGAGCAACCACGTGACTCTATCACCATGATATGCACAGGTTGTGACTGGTGTCCTCAGACTGGAAAACACAGTAGGGCTAGCTCAATCAGGATAGGAGAGAGACGCATACGTTAATGTTTCTCTTCCTATCTGGATGAATGTGGTCCTGCCTTTGGGCCTTTCCTTGGGCCCTCCCTGCTACGTGAAATGCCATCTCTACTAGCCCATCTCTGTCAACTAGATTCCTGCCTAATTTATTTATTTAGGTAGAATAGCAAGAAGTCTACATCCTGGTGATCCTGGGCATTGAGAGCTCACCTCACCTTCTCTTGGACTCTGGAGGGCACGCACAGATGGCCCCTGCTGGGGGATGCTTCACACACAGACCATCTCCTAGAAGCAGGGGCAGGGCAACTGTTGTCAGGTGGTGTTGGGATCTCTTTATATTTAGTGTTGTGCTATGGTTATTGATGTTGCGGTTTTCAGTTTCCTTCCCTCTTAGTTACCCCCCACCTGGGCTAGCCACTCTCTACCCATCACAGGCCCAAGTGTGTGAGAAGGGGCTTCTCCTAGGTCCTCACCAAGGCCCCTTCCCAAGGCCCAACCTGCCCGCAGTCTCACCAAAGCCAGCAGGTCCCAGGTCTGGGCCCAGGTCCAGTCCCAGGCAAGGGTGTTGTGTCTGCTTCCTGATGGTCAGGCTGCCCTGAACCCTCCAGGTACATTGGCCCTAAATGTGTCTGCTTCCTGATGGGTCAGGCTGCCCTGAACCCTCCCTGCACTTTCTCCTGTGACCAGTGTTGAAGATCAAGAGGAAGAGGAAGAGGCCAAGAATTCTCCACACAGAGCCCTGGGCTCCGAGGCCCCGTGGCTGGTCACTCATCTGGTCCACAGCAGAGGTGGTGTCTCTAGATGAGGATAATGGGAAGCATCCTTCGCCATCCCCCGCTCCCTTCCTCTGAGCCGCACCCATTACACTGAGCCAGTCATGGCAGACATCTAGGCAGGAGGGACCACAGGGGTAGCCTCATTGCCTGTCCTTGCTCCCTGCACACTGCATACCTGCAGCCTAACCTGCTGAATCACAGTCATTGCTAGGTGAGGGCCAGGGCAGGAGAGAAGACGCTTCACTTGTTGCCGCTACCGGTCTTTCTATACCTTATCTTCCTGTTCCTTCTGCCTGGCCTAGTATGGAGCCCACTAGGTCAGCCTTTGACCAAGATACCACACAGAAATATGTTTTGGTTCTGTTTACATTCTTGTCAGAAAGCGTGCTATTTTAAGGCAGCGCCTCTCAAACGTGAATGCGCATAAGGATCACCCGGGAACTTGCCACAGCATAAGTTCTGATTTGGTAGTTCTAGGTCAGGACATTCTGCATTTCTAACAAGCTCCTGACACCGCAAAGATGGCAGGGGCTCAGGCTTATATTCTAGGTTCAGATGAGGTCTTGCTTGTTCTGTGAAGATTATCAGAGCGCTGCTGTCAGAATTAATCACTTCGTCCATCATTTCCTGAACACCTGGCTCAGCCGTTGTCCCAGGTGCCAGCACAGTCTGCCCACACCTGCTCCCCAACTAGTCTGGGGGCTGCTGGGACACGTAGTCTTTGTAGCCTTACTCCCTAGCATGGTGGATGCTCAGCAGTTTTTTTGAGCAAATTAATGAACAAATTAATGGCATTTGAAGGCGATTTGTAAAAGGTATAGGTTGTTTATATATGTATATATATATAGAGAGAGTGTGTCACTCTGTCACCCAGGCTGGAGTACAGTGGCACAATGTCAGCTCACTGCAACCTCTGCCTCCCGGGTTCAAGTGATTCTTCTGCCTCAGTCTCCTGAGTAGCTGGGACTACAGGCGTGCACCGCCACGCCTGGCTAATTTTTTGTATTTTTAGTAGAGACGGAGTTTCACCATGTTGGCCAGGCTGGAAGGGTGTTAATATTTAAGACATCTCCAGCTGGGCACAGTGGCTCACACCTGTAATCCCAGCACTTTGGGAGGTCGAGGCTTGTGGATCACCTGAGGTTAGGAGTTCAAGACCAGCCTAACGGACATAGAGAAACCCCGTCTCTACTAAAAATACAAAAATTAGCTGGGTGTAGTGGTGCATGCTTGTAATGCCAGCTACTTGGGAGGCTGAGGCAAGAGAATCACTCAAACCCAGGAGGTGGAGGTTGCAGTGAGCCAAGATCATGCCACTGCACTCCAGCCTGGGCAACAAGAGCGAAACTCCATCTAGAAAAAAAAAAAAAAAAATTAAGACATTTCCTAAACCATGTTCCTTGGGACACCAATTCTGACACCAATTCAGAGGGGTGTTATTAGATATTTGTTAAATGTGATGGGGGGAGTGGGAAGTTTTTGTAATCACTTAATCCAAGAAATACTGGAAGAAAAATAGACTCCTGAAAAGCTTCTCACAGCCTTTAATAGACTAGTGGTCAGTGCCAGTGTCCCAGAGAGAGATCCACTGAGCAGCATTTCCCTCACTTCCTTGACCATGGAGAGTATCTCTTGAGAAGTATCTTGCAGAGCTAGTACGCTGGGGAACAAAGGTGAGGGGCACAGTGAGCACTCTAGTGTTCACCCAAGTCTTCTAGATAATTAAGTTACAAAGGTCTAGAGGATTAACAGTCACTTGATGAGGGGAGAGGGATGTCAGAACTGAAAAGAAGAGGAGGATGTTTCCTTCACAGACTGACTCATCACACTTTGGAGTTTTGTTTTGTTTTGGGGGGGTTTGTTTGTTTGTTTTTGAGATTTGGAGTTTTGCTTTGTTTTGTTTTGTTTTGTTTTGGGGGGGTGGTTATTTGTTTGTTTTTGAGATGGAATCTCACTCTCTCACCCAGGCTGGAGTGCAGCGACATGATCTCGGCTCACTGCAACCTCCACCTCACGGGTTCAAACAATTCTCCTGCCTCAGCCTCCCGAGTAGCTGGGATTACAGGCACCCGCCACCATGTCCAACTAATTTTTGTATTTTTAGTAGAGACGGGGTTTCACCATGTTAGCCAGGCTGGTCTCAAACTCTCAACCTCTGGTGATCTGCCTACCTCAGCTTCCCAAAATGCTGGGATTACAGGTGTGAGCCACCGCGCCCCGCTTCTTCAGAGTTCTTATCACACCGCTGTGGGGCTCTCTCTGCTCTTCCGAGTTCCTCTGGGAGGGGAGCACAGGAGAAATTCTGACTCCCTCTTCTTCCTCTGACATCTGCAGTAGCTAAGAGAGGGAGGTCAGGAAACCTAGAGAGAAGCGAACATTGAAGACTGCTTGATGCTCAGTCCGCTAAAAGATGAAGGACTCCAGAAAGTATCTGGAGATAAAGTGTCTCCAGGAGGAGCTTTATTCCAGCTAGAAAGCAGGGGAGGATGTTTTTTAAACGGCCATGTAATACAAGTCTATAGCCGAGATTAGGATTGAAATGAACTGATTAAAAGAAAGGAAACATTAGACAAAGACCCCAAATGAATCCCAGACTTCACTTACCTTAAAACACTCATTCTCAGCTGGAGTGAATTTTGTTTCCCATTGGACATTTGACAAGGTCTGGAGACATTTTTGGTTGTCACAACTGAGAAGAGGTGCTACTGGCATCTAGTGGGTAGTAGCCAGAGATTTTGCTAAATATGCCACAATGCACAGGGCAGCCCCTTATAACAAATAATTATTAGGTCCCAAATGTCAGTAGTGCCACCATTGAGAAACTTTGCCTTAAAAGTTGTTTTTAAATACCAGCTTTAATTTACAACTTACAATGGTGCACAAATTCAGCTGCTATACCACAAAAAAATAGAGAGAAATTTATTCAGTATAAAAAAATCCAAATTAACAATTTGATCACCTCCTTTGAGAATGTAAAAATATATGTGTGTGTGTGTGTGTGTGTGTGTGTGTGTGTGTATATGGAGATCCAAATCTTAGTCAACAATACTATTTTGTAAATTTAAAACACATCGCAAACAACACTTGCTACTTTGCAAAGAGAGAAGTAAAAGGATTCACGGCAAATATTCCCTTTAATTTAAAAATTAGCCGGGCGCGGTGGCTCAAGCCTGTAATCCCAGCACTTTGGGAGGCCGAGGCGGGCGGATCACGAGGTCAGGAGATCGAGACCATCCTGGCTAACATGGTGAAACCCCGTCTCTACTAAAAATACAAAAAACTAGCCGGGCGTGGTGGCGGGCGCCTGTAGTCCCAGCTACTCGGAGGCTGAGGCAGGAGAATGGCCTGAACCTGGGAGGCGGAGCTTGCAGTGAGCCGAGATCGCGCCACTGCACTCCAGCCTGGGTGACACAGCGCGAGACTCCGTCTCAAAAAAAAAAAAAAATAATAAATAAAAAATAAAAATAAAAATTAAGGACATTGCTTAAATATATTTAATAACTTTTAGCACAAAGATTTTGAAGGAAATTTATTTTTTATGATGCATCTTTTTATTTGTAAAAATTTATGGGATACATGTGAAATCTTGTTACATGTATATATAATGCATAGTGATCAAGTCAAGGTATTTAGGCTGTCCATCACCCAAGTACGGTACATTTTTGTTTAACTATCGTCACCCTACTCTGCTATCAAGCAATGAATGTATTCCTTCTATCTAACTGTTTGTACACTTTAACCCACTTCTCTTCATCCTTCCCCCTCTCCTCCATTCATTCTTCTCAGTCTCTGTTCTCCTATTTCCTCTCTTTACCTCAATGTGATCAAATTTTTTTGGCTCCCACATATGTGAGAACATGCTACATTTGTCTTTTTGTGCCTGGCTTATTTCACCCAAAATAATGACTAGTTCTGGAGGAAATGTATTAAGTAGAAGGGGATAAAGTGATACAAATAAATAAATATTATGAGTAGGGATGGGGAGGATCCCACTCTTGGCTATATAATTAAAGAGATTCTCACACAACTCCATAAAGAGACATGTAAGAGGAATTTTTTTTTTTTTTATCTTTTGAGATGAAGTTTCGCTCTCGTTGCCCAAGCTGAAGTGCAGTGGTGCAATCTCTGCTCACCGCAACCTCCACCTCCCAGGTTCAAGCGATTCTCCTGCCTCAGCCTCCCAAGTAGCTGGGATTGCAGGCAGCGCCACCATGCCCAGCTAATTTTGTATTTTTAGTAGAGACGGGGTTTCTCCATGTTGGTCAGGCTGGTCTCAAACTCCCGACCTCAGGTGATCTGCCCACCTCGGCCTCCCAAAGTGCTGGGATTACCGGCGTGAGCCACCGCGCCTGGCCATAAGAGGATATTTTATCACCAAGTTATTTGTGATGGCTGGGGAGCTGGATGCAATGAGGCACTCATCATTGGGGGAATAAATGTAAGTAAAATGTGATATAACCACACTACAGAATATTCTACCACAGTAACAAGCAATGAACTAGATATACACAAGGTCAAGAAATCTTTAAAACACGGTTCTGTCCGGGTGCAGTGACTCAAGCCTGTAATCCCAACACTTTGGGAGGCTGAGGCAGAATGATTGCTTCAGCCCAGGAGTATGGGACCAGCCTGGGCAAGATGGTGAGACCCTGTCTCTACAAAAAACAAATAAGAGCCAAAAAAAAAAAAAAAAAAACGCCAAAACTCCACGATGCTAATGGGGTAAAAAAGAAGAAAGGAACAGAAAGAGGCCTCCAGCACAATACCATTTTTTGAAATGAAAAATACCCACAAAACAATGCCACATGCTTTTGAGAATACTCGCAAATAGAATGATTTATGAGTCTTAGTCACTGCATATATTTTACAGTTGAACTCTTGGAAATTATGCATCAGTGCCACCTGGTGGTAGCACTTCAAATTTGTGGCATAATTCAGTTTTGTTTTTAACAAGATAACATTTACATACAATGAAATGCACAGATCTTAATTTGATGATTTTCGACAAGTATATACTCCAGTGTAATCCCCACTCTAAATAATATTTAGAGTATTTCCACCACCCCAGAAGGTTCCCTCCTACTCTCCCCATGCCCTACCCTGAAAGCAACAACCGATCTGTCTCTGTCACTAAATTAGCTTCCCCTGTTGGCCAGGCTCGGTGGCTCACACCTGTAATCCCAGCACTGTGGGAGGCCGAGGCGGGTGGATCACGAGGTCAGGAGATCGAGACCATCCTGGCTAACACGATGAAACCCCGTCTCTACCAAAAATACAAAAAATTAGCCGGGCGAGGTGGCGGGCGCCTGTAGTCCCAGCTACTCGGGAGGCTGAGGCAGGAGAATGGTGTGAACCCGGGAGGCAGAGCTTGCAGTGAGCTGAGATCCGGTCACTGCACTCCAGCCTGGGGGACTGAGTGAGACTCCGGGAAAAAAATAAAAATAGAAATAAAATAAAATAAAGTAAATTAGCTTCCCCTGTTGTGGAACTTACATATGTGGAATTATACAGTACATACTATTTTGTGTTTGCCTTCTTTCAGGGATCATAATGTTTTTGAGATTCAGTCATGTTGTGGCACGTATCAATAGTTAATTTCTTTTTATTGCCGGGTTGTATTCCATTGCATAGCTGTATTCCAGTTTGTTTATCTGTGCACCAACTGACTGACATTTGGATCATTTCCACTTTTTGTCTAATACAAGTAAAGCTTCTATGAATATTTATGAATAAGCCTTTGTGCAGACATACGCTTTTTATTTACTGTGGATGGAATTGCAAGTCATAGCATGGATGGATGTGTAATTTTTTTAATTGCCAAAAACAATTCTCCAAATAAGTTGCATCATTTTACACATCCACCAACAATGAATTTATATCAGCAATAAAAAGATGAACAATCCAACTTATCTGAATAGGCAAAAAGCCTTGAATCGACATTTGAAGATATACAAGTAACTATAAAGTGCATGAAAAAGTGCCCACCATTATTAGTTTTCAGGAAAATGCAAACTAAAACCACAATGAGATATCACTTTACACTCACTAGAACATTAAAATGTTGAGAATGTGGAGAAACTGGAGGCAATTGGAAATCTCTCTCACACACACACACTCCAGCTCTCTCAGGTTACCAGCTCAATTCCTTCACAAAAGAAGGATTCTGCTTGTGACTTGCACATTTCTGCATAGGCTACTATTGGTCAAGCCTGGAAAGTTGAAAGGCAGAAAGACAAATCTGCCGCTGTGCATTGGTGGCATGGAGCCACAGGAGTGCCAGAGGCGTATACCAGGGCAGGCTCTTGTACCTGATTTTACTGTTGTTCTTCATTCAGTAGGGAAAGCTTTCACAGGGGTCTATTAGTAGAGGTTGGCCCTGACCCTTCTAAGGGAGATAAGAGTGTCCTGTCAAAATGAATGAAAACCAGCTGAAGAGATGGGCAGGTTTCCATGGGCCCCGCATTGCCTGGGGCTGCCCAGAACATGGGGCTAGCTGTAGCTTCACCACCCAATTTCTCTCTTCCCTCTTCCTCTTTCTGCTTCTCCTCACCTCTCTCTTCCTCCTTTTCATAACAGCATCATGTATTAAGTTTTGTCATGAGCCAGGCGTTTAATATGGTTTTTTGTTTTGTTTTGTTTTTTGTTTTTTGAGACAGAGTCTTACTCTGTCACCCAGGCTAGTGTGCAGTGACACAATCTCGGCTCACTGCAACCTCCCTTTCCGGAGTTCAAGCGATTCTCCTGCCTCAGCCTCCTGAGTAGCGGGGATTACAGGCGCCTGCCACCATGCCAGGCTAATTTTTTTTTTTTTTTTTTTGTATTTATAGTAAAGACGAGGTTTTACCATGTCAGGTAGGCTGGTTTCAAACTCCTGACCTCAAGTGATCTGCCTGCCTCGGCCTCCCAAAGTGCTAAGATTACAGGCATGAGCCATCGCACCCAGCCCCAATATATACTTTTTAATACAATACTTCAAGGTAGGCATTATTATTGTTATTGTTATTGTTGTTGCTGTTATTTTTGAGACATGGTCTCACTCTGTAGGCCAGGCAGAAGTGCAGTGGTGCTCACTGCAGTCTTGACCTCAAAGGCTCAATTGATCCTCCCACCTCAGCCTCCCAAGTAGCTGGGACTATAGGAGTGTGCTACCATGCCTGGCTAATTTTAAAATTTTTTGTCAAGATGGGATCTCACTATATTGCCCAGGCTGATCACAAACTCCTAGGATCGAGCAATCCTCTCACTTCAGCCTCCCAAAAATGCTGGGATTATAGGCATGAGCCCTGGCACCTGGCCATGCATTATTATTCCTATTTCACAGGTGAGGGAATGTGGGCTCCCTGGTTGAGGAATTTGCTTGAAGTCATAGCGCTTGTGGATTCGCGCCCCATGGCTGCAGTCACAAATTACCACAAATGCAGAGGCTTCAGACAACATCAATGCATTCTGTTCCACTCGGGGGTCAGAGTCTGAAATGGGGCACAGGCTTGCTCTCCCTCTGGGGGCCTTAGGGGAAAAAACGTCCCTTGCCCTTGCCAGCTTCTTGGGGCTGCCTCTACCCTGGGCTCCAGGCCTGCATCACCCCCATTCTGCCTTCATCATCACAGCTCCTTCTCTGACTCTCCCGCCTCCCTCGTTATGGCCCAAGCTCACCCAGGTCACCCAGGACAACTTCCCCATTTCAGGATCCTTCCTTTGATCACAGATGCAGAATCCCTTTTGTCATTTGAGGTAACATATTCACAGGTTTGGGGGATAAGGAGGTAGGTATTTGGGGGGATAGGAGCATCAGTCTGCCTATCACAGTGAGTGAGTGGCCAAGTAAGGGTTCAAACCCATTTCTGTCGTATTCCTGAATCTGGGATCTTTCTCCAAACCACACTGCCCCTTCCTTCAGTCCTTCCTCTCCTTGGAGCTGTCCTGGGTTTCCAGCAAGCACAGATTCTCAGAAAGGGACAGCAGAAGACCCTAAGGCTGGACACATCAGGAGGAGGAGCTCCTGGTGAGAGTCCAAGGACTTCTTTTCAAATCTGGGAGGGAAGAGGAGAGGAGACAGCAGGAGACTCCATGCCCATACCCCATTCACCATAAAGGGAGGGCAAGGTTGGCCTTGAGGGCCAGACAGGAGAGGTTCTGCAACGGGAGCAGTGTACCCTCTGAACAATGCTGAGGACAACACAGGTACTATGTGAATGTTGGTGAGGAGGGTGCAGGCTGCTGGGGTCGGTGGCAAGGTGAGTAGCAGTATTTTGGACCCCATGTCTAAACTCAGCCTGGCCATAGATACTGTCAGTGGCTGTGTCTTGGAAGATGCCAAGCTGGGGTCACGTGGTCCTGCCTGCTGAACCTATAAGTGCCGTGGGGCATGTGTGGCAGCTCCTCCCACCTTCTGCCTGGACTCCCCTGGACTGACTGCCTTCTGGAGAGGGTCTATATTCAGGGACCTCTAGACCTTAGCTGGGCCCAGATGCCAGATGCAAGGAGGTTCCACCTGTGGTCCACACCTGACTATTTTGGCAACTTCCTGCCAAGGCTGGACCACAGAATTTTCCATGAAACTCACTTCAAATTGTGCGGCTCCTTCAGCTCCTGCTATTTCAGTTACTAGGCCAGGATGGGCTTCTGGGTGTATATATTTGAAACCAGAATCTATGGTGGGCAGAGGAATCTGGTAAGTCTGAGATTTAAAATCAGATATTGGTTTGAATGCCGGCTCTGCCACTTACAATGCTGGAAACTTTGAACCTGTCATTTAATCTTTCTGAGCCTTAATTTTCTCGTCTGTAAAATGGATAGAATTACAAGGCCAGGTTAAGAGGCTAAGAGGGGGAGCCCCTGGTGCAGAGCTAAGGACCCCTGCCCGAGGCTGGGAAGAAAGAGATGGGCAGGAGACCCTGGGCAGGAGACCATGCCCAGATCACACCCATCACAGGGAGAGGGGAGCAGTCAAGGGCCAGGCAGGAGACAATCACCAGGGAGGGGCAGACAAGCCCTGAGGCCTAACCTGTCAACACACTGACTCACTGCAAATATTTACTGAGTGCCTCTGAGCAGGAGAACAGGACCTGTCCCTAGCCTGCCCTGGACCAGTGCCCATGCGCATGTTGAAAGCGCCTGCCTGGAAGGGAGTCTGCCTTGAGAGGGTGGCTACCAACCAGGACCACCGTGGATATGAAAAGCAAGCGTCACGAAAAGGAAAGAATTTCCAGGGCTCCTGGAACCGACTGAAGACTAGCCTTTTGGGCTCTGAGGTTGTGCCACTTGCCAGGCTCCAAAATCACTAATCATTTTATCCTGTTCCTGTGGCAACAATAGGGTACATGTGATCTCAGCCCAGCCCATCATAGATACCCAATTTCCAGGCCATATTGATTGGTCCAAGAGATGAGCACATGACTTACCCAACCCAATCAGAGTCTTCTGTTGGGTTTTTATACACTGAAGGAGGCTGTGGGGAGAGGAGAAAAGTCACCTCTGTTCTTTAGTTCACAAAGTTGGGAAAAGCGGTCTGCAGTCATACCTCCCCATCCCTAATAGGAAAGAGTAAGCCTGTCTATAAGTGGGAGAGCATGATGACAGCCCCCAAAGAAAAGTATGAGAATGAAAGATTGTGAACAAAACTTTGGTTCTCCCCAGCACACCCCAGGATCCTTTGGGCAGGTTGCACAGCCTCTGAACTTTGCTGCTGGATACCTTACCTGCCCCCACTCCAGTTCAGTGCTCACTACAGCACCCATGGAATCTAAGGGGAATGGCACCCCCAGGAGATGAACAGAACACGTTCCACACAACCACATGCAGCAGCCCTGATTACAGATGAGCAACTGAGGCTCAGAGGTGCAATGACATACCCAAGGTCACACTGGCAACGTGTCCAGACTCCAGAGCCCAGGTTTTGATGGCATGGCTGCCTCCTGGCCCACCCCTGGCACAGCCCAGAAGAGAGACAGCACTCTCTCTTCTGCCGTTACTCTGCATAACAGCACCCCTGTGTCCGGGAGCCATCAGGAGGCCCTTGTTGGCCCAGCCTTATGAAGCCCCGGGCTCTTGTGAGTGAATTCATCCTACAGGTGAAAGATCAGCATGTGGCCATGGTGAAACCCTGTCTCTAGTTAAAATACAAAAATTAGCTGGGCATGGTGGTGCGCATATGTAATCCCAGCTACTTGGGAGGCTGAGGTGGGAGAATCCCTTGAACCCGGGAGGTGGAGGTTGCAGTGAACCGAGATCGTGCCACTGCGCTCCAGCCTGGGCAACAGAGCGAAACTCCGTCTCAAAAAAAAAAAAAAAAGTAAGCATGTGGGGAAGGTTTAGTGACATCTGTGGTTTTTGTCTGACCAGCAACATTCCTCCTTTCGGTAATAGAATCCCGAGTTTTCTTTGGAGACCTACTTACCTTCATTGGATACAAATAAGGGACTGTCCATCAAAATGTCATCACTTCCCTGGTCAGAAAGTAGACACGGGTTGGGCACGGTGCTTACACCTATAATGCCAGCACTTTAGGAGGATCACTTGAGCCCAGGAGCTCGAGACCAGCCTGGGCAACATAGGAAGACCCTATCTCTACAAAATAAAAATAAAAAATTAGCTGGGCATGGTGATGCGTACCTGTGGTTCCAGCTACTTGGGAGGCTGAGGAGAGAAGATCGCTTGAGCCAGGAAGGTCAAGGCTGCAGTGAGCTGTGATTTCACCACTGTACTCCAGCCTGGGCAACAGAGCAAGACCTTGTCTCTAAAACAAAAAACAAGAAAACAGAACGTGGACACATAACTCTAGGTTTTTTGAACCCAGTTCTTTTGGAGCATAGTTTTTTCAGCTTGTCACCTAGTTTTTTGTGCAGATGTGGTAGCAGGCACTGTCAGTGTCCCACCCACATTGTTTACTCCTCCCCATGCTTGTGCATACCTGAGGCTTCCCTGCGGCAACCCCTGCAATCCTTTGCCTGGAGGCTTTCTCTAAGAGCCCAGAGACATGAAAGGAGCTGGCCAGGGAGTTAAGGGTCTCTATTCCAGCAGTCCTCAATCTGCGACTGTGGGGAGTTGTTGGATATATACCCCAACTCCTCCACCTCTCAGTGGGATAACTCTGACATATGTGCCACACAGCGTCCCAGCCATCCCTGGTTGGATTGAGGCCCCGTTTCCCTCGTGGTAACTCAGTGATGCACACTTTATTAGTTCCCTTCCCTGCCTTCCTTATTCCCACTCTCCTGCAAGTGTTTCATGGGATTGCCTCCCAGAAAATGACTTGGAATCTAATGTGCTTTTCTCAGGGTCTGCCCCTAAGTGAGTCCAACCTAAGATAACACCACATCCTTCTGGAAAATTATTATTCTGCTGAGGTTTGCCAACGTCTGCTTCTGTTGCTTGCGACCCAAGGACCCTATCAGAATTCATGGTGGTCTGGAGTTGTGTCACATTGCACCAGCCTGTGATAATCTCTGATTTTTCTGAAGGCCATCAGAGCTCTGGAAGGGAAGGGGATATCAAGAGACTTTGTTCTAAGCTCTTTTGTATTTATGCTCAGAGGACTTGAGCCACTGGTTATGTCCATGAATGGAGATGTTTGAATGGCACAAGGCCCCAGAACACCAGCTCTATTGCACAGCCCCACTTATTGGTGAGGTCTGTATGATAATCCCTCATGGTTGGAGGTGATCAAGGCAAGAGTCCATGCACCAAGAGAAAAGATGGGCACTGAAGCTTTTTCCTGTGAGTTCAGCAGATGGTCTTGAGGTAGCTTATGGAGATAAAGCACCACACTCAGGTCTTAGAGGAGATACTAAGTTCTTAGGTCCCCAGCCAAGTTGGCTAAGAGGTAGTAGAAAATGTGGTCCTTGAAATAGAGTGCCACCTCTGTTCCTGCCTATATGGACACAGCATAGGATGTCACTGGCTGGACCCAGTGGACCCACTAGAGTTCAGCTTGTCCTCAGAGCTTCCTCAAGCCCTCAGTCCAGCAGACCAAGCATCTGAAGCTGGGATCCTTGCTGTCCTGAGATTTCATCCAGTGCAGGATGGATTCATATAGTCAACACACATCTGCCAGGCCCTGGGCAGAGCACTGGGGGTATGAAGTGAATTAAATGTCCCCCTGTCCCTCTAAGGAAATACGGGAGATACTCACATAAGCAAGATACGGTCAGGAAACATTACAGCTGCTGCTGGAATAGAGGTCTGTGCAAACCTGGGCCCCTGGCCGGGCGCGGTGGCTTAAGCCTGTAATCCCAGCACTTTGGGAGGCCGAGACGGGTGGATCACGAGGTCAGGAGATCGAGACCATCCTGGCTAACACGGTGAAACCCCGTCTCCACTAAAAAAATACAAAAAACTAGCCGGGCGAAGTGGCGGGCGCCTGTAGTCCCAGCTACTCGGGAGGCTGAGGCGGGAGAATGGCGTGAACCTGGGAGGCGGAGCTTGCAGTGAGCTGAGATCCGGCCACTGCACTCCAGCCTGGGCGACAGAGCAAGACTCCGTCTCAAAAAAAAAAAAAAAAAACCTGGGCCCCAAACTGGAGTGGGCTGAGGGTCTGAGAGGAGAGCCCAAGGGGAGGTAATTAAGGGGCATGCCAATCAGAGAGAACAGCATGAGAAAAGGCTTGGAGGCATAAAAGCCTGCAAGTGGTTCTATCGGATGGAGTGAAGGCTCAAGTGGCCAGAGGTGAAGTTAGAGAGGCCAACAGAGGACCAGTCATGGCGGAACTTACATGTCATACAAACCAAGGAGCTTGGTTTTCATGCTTGAGTCAATAGTGATTGAATAATTTTAGTTGAATTGACTAATCGTAATTGAATAATATTAGGCAGAGGGATGATGTGGTCACTTTTGCATTTCAGGAAGATGGCTCTGGAAGCAGAATGGATGGGAGGAGGTGAGACTGGAGGCAGGGAAACACCATGAGTAATGAAGGTGAGAGGTTGCGGAGGCTGAGCTAGAGGAAATATAGAGGAGGTGATGGATATGAGAGGTGATGAGGAGGTGAAATCAGTAAGACCTGGTTCCTGGAATGTAGAGGTGAGGGAGAAGTTCAGATGGTCCCCAGATTAGCCTAGGGCACTGGGATGATGGTGGTGTTGTCCACCCAGATCGGGGAACTGGGAGGTAGGGCAGCTGTGGGTGGACAGAAGATGCAAAGTTGACTTTTGGACATATTGAGAAGGAAGTGCATAGGATAATGGGGTGGAAGGAATATCTCTATCGCTATTTCTATCACGGCTCTCACCACAGCATTTTATAGATACCTGCTCAAGCGTCCATTCCGCCTCTCCACCACTGGTGAACTGCAAGCTCCTTGAGTCCAAGTCTCACTCATCTCTGGAGTCCCAGGCACTGGCATAGTGACTGGTGCCCCACAACAGGTGCTCAATAAGTGCCCATTGAATGGTAGAGTGGATGCCCCCATGGAGGGATGACTTCAGCCCATTTCATCACTGAGTATTCCTTGGAGTGAATCCCAAAAAAGTAGATGAAACCTCTCCTTAAAGGAGTGTCCTCCCATTGCCTGCCCCCTACAGCTCTGGACCAAGTGGAATGGGCAGATGGGCTCTAGAACTGGGACATGGAGTTGGGTGGCTGAGAGACCCAGGACAGGCTGTGGAGCTGGCTCAGTCCAGACCAGGTCTCCCTGGAGGGGACGCCCACACCTGGGTAGCTCACACAGGTTTCCAGGCAGGTGGGGGCACTTCAGGCTGGAGGAAGGGTGGAGCAGGATGTGAGCTGGAGGCCAGGGAAGGTGGTCCCAGGGCAAACTAGCCATGCTGGCCATGCCATCTGGCATGGCCCAAGCTCTGCTGGAGCTCAATCTACCCACCTTAAGCCAAACAAGGCCTCTGTCCCCACCACCCATCAGCAAAACTCATGACTCAGACCTGATGGATCCAGCATTGCCGTCATCAAGGAGTGGCTGTTTTCCTCAAGGAACTGGGCACCAGTCCAATCTAAGCAGATGTCATGAAGGCTACTGGGTGAGGCTGGGGAGTGTTGGCCCAGCCAAGGCACAGGACCCAGGTCTTCACACTGACCTGGGGCAGGAGATGCAGGAATTGCCCAGCTTTCCTGCCTGAGCCCAGTTTGAGGTCACCTCTGTCCTGATTGTGTTGATTCCAGGACCTGTGCAGGTGCCCAGGCCATTTAGGTCTTGGCCTCTCCTCTGCTTCCAGGAATCCCCACTTAAGCCCTTTCCTTGGTATCACAGCAGCTACACACATCTCATCTCACATTCTCCTCTCCAGGGTCCTCACAGCTGCCCTGGGAGTCAGGCTGGTGGTGGTACATATTGGTGAACCCAACATGGGAGATGGAAGAACATGTGCAGGCCCAAAGATGGGAAGAGATGCAGCCAAGCTCACCTAAGAAATTGGTGGCTGGGCTGGGAGCTGAGTATATAATGTGACCCTCACCTCCTGCCACTGACTTCCTTGTTCTTTCCATTCTGGCTGTACTGGACTCCTTGGTGTTGTAGCTGCCAACCCTGTTCCCACGTCAAGGCTTTTGCACTTGCAGTTCCTCTGCTTGGCAGGCTCTTCCCCCGCCATCTCCTGAGGACTCGTTCCTTCTCTGCTCATGTGCTACTATTTAAAGAGAAGCCTCTCCTTTATCACTCTCCTCTTAGACCACTTGATTTCTCTTCCACATCACGTCATGTGTTTATTGTTGTATTTCTTTGTTGTCTACCGCTCCACTAGAATGTAAGCTCCTTAAGACAGGAACTTTCTCCATCTTATTTATAGCTGACTCCCTGATGACTCGAACAGTGCACGGAATATGGTAAGTACTTCATAAATATTTGTTGAATGAACACACAAACCCAGGTTGCCTCACTCCTGGTCCCGAGCTGTCTCCTGTACCTCTCTATGTCTCAGAGAAGCCAGAGGAGGAAAGAGTGAAGGAGGGGTTGGCTTAGCTGGAGGGTGGCAGCCTTGCCCCTTTGCCAGAGACACAACAGGCACTGTGACCCAGGCCACGCCACCTGGGGCCTGTGTGTATCTGAGGGCTCTCTCGGGCACTCACAGCATCCCAGGGGCATGGAGGGATCAGCATTTACCTCCCCTTTTCCCAAAGCAGACACCATCCCTGCCCTTGGGCCCACTGTGTTCTTCCCGTTCTTGGATCTGTCATGCAGCATTTTTTTGAGACAGGGTCTGGCTCTGTCACCCAGGCTGAAGTGTAGTGGTGTGATCACAGCTTACTGCAGCTTCTACCTCCCGGGATCAAGCAATCCTTCTGCCTTAGCCTCCAGAATAGCTGGTATTATAAGGCACATGCCACAGTGCCTGGCTAATTAAAAAAAATTTTTTTAGACATGGGGTCTCACTACATTGCCCAGGCTTGTTTCAAACTCCTGGCCTCAAGCAATCCTCCTGCCTTAGCCTCCCAAAATGCTGGGATTACAGGCATGAGCCACCATGCCTAGACTCAACATTTATTGAGCACCTACTGTGTCCCACGCTCAGGACAGGGCACCAGGGCGATAGAGATAATTGAAACATTGTCCTCTTTCCCAGACAGCTTGCATCTTAGTCAGCAGATGGATAAGCAAGCACCACCAAAGTGCAGGCGGAAGACACAGATGGAGGAGACAGAAGGCACAATAAGAGTGGGGCATTCGGGGTAGGTGACAACAGTCATGACCTTGTTGGTGAAGGGCAGTTAGGAAGGTTTCAGAAGAGGGAATGTGTAAGCTAGTTTCACAGGATGAGAGTTGGGGGATAGACATGGGAGAGCCAGCAGTGCCAGCAGACAGAATAAATTGTGCAAGGGGTTCAGTTGAACTGAAGGAGTGCAGGTCCAGGGTGGGACAAGGTGAAGGTGAAGCTGGAAAGATGGGTTGGAATCAGATGTTGAAGGGGTGTGAACACCAGGCTAAGGAGGTTGGGCTTCTTCCTGTTGGCAGTGGACACCATTAAAGTTTTTTGGGCAAGATGACCTGGTCAGCTTTGCTCTTTAGGAAGCTTGTCCTGGACGCTGTGTGCAGAGTGATTTGGAGTGGCAGGTGGAGAGCCAGGGATATGAGTCAGGACACTATTGAGGTGTCCAGGTTGGAGACAACAGTGGCCAGGACTAGGGTAGCATGGGGGGTGTGGAGGGGCAGGGATGGATTCAAGAGCTATGTAGGAAGCAGGACCTAGACCCTCCACGGGAAGGCAAACAAGGCTGAAGGGTCAGTGCCTGGGATTCCAGTGACGGAGGTTGTTGGGATGTGAGGCAGAAGAGCAGAGATCAAGCCTGATTTAGCCCCCACTGACCATTCCAGATTCCTCTCACGGCCCTCCCCGGCTCCCTGACCCCACCTTACCTGCATGGCTTCTCTGTTCTTCAGATGGGACAAGCTTCTTCTTGCCTCACGGCTCTCACACATTCTGTTTCCTCTACCTGCAGCACTGTTCCCCTTGGCTACAGCCTGCCCTGCCCACTCAGCCCTTGGCGCCTCTGATCTCAGATGGATAGGTCACTCCTGGATCCTCTCACAGAACGGAGCATGTGTGGTTCATAGGACTCACTCCAACAGTGATGACACAATGCTGCTGCCCGTTCAGTACTGTCGCTCTACTAACCAAAGCTCCTGGAGGACAGGAGCTCTACCCGACTCACTCTCTGCCATATCCAAGCACTCAGCATGGAGCATGGCACTTAGCTGCTCATTAAACTCTTACTGAATACATGAACAGTGAATTAATGAGTGAAGTTTACCTGGATGCACTGACATCCTTAGTGGGCTGTTCAATAGCAGTTGGATATAGGAGTTAAGTTCACACTTTGATGAGATGACAGATTAGGAAGTTTGTTACTATGAGTGAATCTAGAAGTTATTTGTCTGAAGAGGAGACCTTGGGGTGGGGTGGGGTGGTAGGTGAGCTCAGCACTCCACAGGCTGCCCCTGACTTTACTCTGTGCTTTGAAGGATGCAAAATTCAAGCATCCTGGCTCCTTGCAGCAGCTAGAATGTTCAGCAGCCATTCCTGCCACATGGATAGAGGTCTAAGGTCCAAAACAAGGACGGGGTCAAACCCTTTTGCTCCCCTCTGTCCCTTCCTCACTATAACCTGGGACACTGACAGACAGACCTGGGATCAGATGAGAAATGAAGAGAGGCCCAGGAGCTTCACATGTACAAGGGTAGGAGGCAGGCAGATGCCAGACCTGCTCAGCCTAGAGGTGCTCGTGCAAGTACAGGAGGTTCATGCAGGTACAGGAGGCCAGAGACAAAGCTGCGACCCCCAAGGATTCTCAGGGAGGCCGACCTCTTGTGTGAGGAAGGCCTCTCTTTTTTCGAAGCCATCCAACAATGAAACTGGTAGGGAGTGAACTCCCCATAACCACGAATGGCCTCCCAGTGAGGCTGCTGTAGAAAAGCCTGCTGGAAGAAGGCAGATGAAACCCAGATGACCATTATTTTTGATTTTATTATTTTATTTTATTTATTTTATTTTTTGAGACAGAGTCTGGCTCCATCACCCAGGCTGGAGTGCAGTGGTGCAATCTCGGCTCACTGCAACCTCCATCTCCCTGGTTCAAGCAATTCTCCTGCCTCAGCCTCCCAAGTAACTGAGATTACAGGCGCACGCCACCAAACCCAGCTAATTTTTTTTTTTTTTTTTTTGTATTTTTAGTAGAGATGAGGTTTCACCATGTCAGCCAGCCTAGTCTCAAACTCCTGACCTCAGGTGATCCACCTAGCTTGGCCTCCCCAAAGTGTTAGGATTACAGGCATGAGCCATCACACCAAGCCTATTTTTTGTTTTTACTTATTTATTTATTGAGACAGTTTCTCACTCTGTCACCAGGCCGGAATGCCACGTGGCGCGATCTTGGCTCACTGCACCCTCCGGTTCCCAGGTTCAAGCAATTCTCCTTCCTCAGCCTCCGGAGTAGCTGGGATTACAGGTATGTGCCACCACGCCCGGCTAATTTTTTGTATTTTTAGTAGAGATGGGTTTCACTATGTTGACCAGGGCTGGTCTCAAACTCCTGACCTCAAGTCAAGCACCCCCCTCAGCCTCCTCCCAAAGTGCTGGAATTACAGGTGTGAGCCTTGGTGCCTGGCCCCAAGATGACCTTTAAAGTCCAACTCCCCTTTTATAAGATGACGTTTTTGCTTTAGGACAGGAAGTCATCATTAAATATTTGCTCTTCCTGCCTAAGCAATGGAAAGATAGCTGCCACCTGCCTCAGAGGCATCCCTGGGACTGTGCAGTTTCCTAAGGAGGAACAGAAGGATCTTGAAGCTGAGTCAAGGATCACTGGGGGCCTCAAGCTAGTCTTGGCCACAAATCTGGGGCTTCTGTGGGTCTGTAGAGGTAACTGACTGGCTTGTGTCCCCAAAGAGACTGTTCTTTTTTTTTAATTAAAAACAATTTTTTTTTTTTTTTTTGTAGAGCTGGGGTCTTTCTATATTGCCCAGGCTGGTCTCTAACTTCTGGGCTCAAGCAATCCTCCTGCCTCAGCCTACCAAGTGTTAGGATTACAGGCATCAGTCACCGCACCTGGCTGGGGCTGTCCTCAAACAAGAATCCTTCACCTTGTCATTATAATATTCTTGCAACTTATCTGTAGGCTTGAAATCTTTCGAAATAAAGTTTTTCTTTAAAAAATAAACACAGATTCTGATTTAAGTATTTCAGAGCGAAGCTCAGCATCTGTATTCCCCCTTGCCCCGCCCCGGGAAATCCAATCTGCAGATAGAGCTGAAAAACACTGATCTAGATGAATTAGAGAAATGTGTATGTAAATAAAATTTATTTTATAAATCAGAAATTCTTTGAGAGCAAATACCAAATTACTTATTAATGTATACTGTGTAAATATGGGGGAGTTTTAGATATTGATTTTTCTTTAAAAGAATCTTGTCTTTATTTAACCTATGAAGATGCAGATGAGGCCGCGTGCGGTGGCTCATGCCTGTAATCCCAGCACTTTGGGAGGCCAAGGCAGGCGGATCACGAGGTCAGGAATTCGAGACCAGCCTGGCCAACATAGTGAAACCCAGTCTCTACTAAAAATACAAAAAATTAGCTGGGCAGGTGGCAGGCGCCTGTAATCCTAGCCACTCAGGAGGCTGAGGCAGGAGAATCTCTTGAACCCAGGAGGCAGGGGTTGCAGCCAGCCGAGATCATGCCAGGCACACCAGCCCGGGTGACAGTATGAGACTCTATCTCAAAAAAAAAAAAAAAAGAAGAAAATGCAAATGAACACATAATACCTGCAAAACAAGAAGGCATCTTCCTTTTAATGTTTTATTTTGCCTTTGTTTTGCGTGTTAGTTGTGCCCACTTTGTGGTACAAAAAAAAAGTGAAATAAAAGTAAGTAAAAACAATCATTTCTGCTTACATTTACAGCTTATTTCATATTCTGCAAAATGTTTTCCCATCTGCTATCACCGCCCCCGTCCTCACAGCAGCCTGGGAGAAAGGCAGAGCCTAAACTATCATCTCTATTTTGTGCATGGGTGATCTGAGGCCCAGGTAAGAAGAGTGGCTCTACTGAGGTCCCAGAGTTGGTTGCTGGAGGCACTGGCAAAGGAATCCAGGCTCCAGCCCCCTTCTCTGCCTCCTGTCATCTTCCAGTTGCTTTTTTCCTCTGTCTTTCTCTATCCCTTTCCATTTCTCTCTGCCTTGAACTCTCTCTCTCTTTCTCTTTCTACTTCAACTTTCCTCTCCTTGCTCCAACCCTCAGACTGGAGTCAGCTTTGCAAGTTGTCCAAACTTTTTGTTACTCTGGAAACCTGCCAGCCCCATGGCCACGGCCCCATCTCATCAAAAGCTCAGCATCTCTACCTAGAGCAAGCCCTTTCCAGATGCCCGTGTGCAGAGATTAACTCTGGCCTCTCCATCTGGCCCTAGATAAGATTAGGGGAGCGGCACTATAAATAGGCACCCATCCTTCCCCAGGCCCAGGTCCCAGCCAACTCAGGCTACACCATCCCGGGATCAGCATGGCCATCCACCAGTGGGTAGTCACCCTGGCCTTGGCTGCCCTCCTTGTTGTGGACAGGGGTGAGTGGGCAGAACCTGGATTCTCTGTGGCTTTGTGTTGGTAGGTGAGCTTGGGGTGAGAGCAGAAGCAGGGCCTGGAGCACCCTGTGAGGCCCCAGCTTTTTCCATGTACCTTCATTCTACATATGCACCCCCCACTGTGGTGGGGGAAGTTCTGGGCTGGGAGAAAAGAAACGGGTCCAAATCCTGACTCTGGCGCAGAGTTGCCAAAGTCCCCTACCCTCTTGGGGCCTCAGTTTCTCCAGCTGCAAAGGAGGGGATTGTTCCAGTTCAAAGCTGCACTGAGCAACTATCGGGCTGGAAGTTGTAGGGGCAGAAGGGAGCAGGTGGGTACCAGCTGTCAGGAGAGATTGACAAGTATGCTGGCTGCAGGGTGGTGGGTGCTAAGAGAGACCCGGCCTAGGTCTTCTGAGCTCCCAATCTCTCTGAAAGGCTGTGGTTTGGGACTTGGGCAGCCATGTGAGCATGACAGAGCCCTTTCCCAGGACTGGACACATATACCTGGGGTGGGGCCCCCTCAGGGTCTGGGCCATCCCTGCAATCTCACAGCTACCATGTCAGGCACTGTTCTGAGCCCTTAAGATAGATTAGTGACCCAAACAGAAAAAGCACGGTCCTAATGGAGCATAAATCCAATGGGGTAGAGGAAAAGGGGAAAGGCAATAAAGAAGATGGTTACAATGTATGTTGAACAGTATGTTAGAAGGTGATAAAAGTTAAGGAAAAAACACTTGGCAGGGTGATGGGCACTGGAAGGGGGTTGCAATTTCAAATCAGGAGAGGTCTCTCTGAGAGTCCGATGTTTGAGCAAAGCTTAAAGGAGATGAGGGACTAAGCCATGTGGATATCTGGGAGAAGAAGCTTCCAGGCAGAGGGAACAGCTCAGGTGCAAAGGACCTGAGGCAGGAGCATGCCTGGAGTGACTGAGATACTGTAAGACCGCTGTGGCAGGAGGGGATGCGGTACGGAGTGATAGGAGAGGAGATGAGAAGGGCAACTGGGAACTATACCCAGAAAGACCTTGTTGGCCAGCGCAGGAACTTGGCTTTTCCTCTCACTAAAATGGGAGGCACCGAAGGCTTTGAGCAGAGAGTTATGTCTTTCAAGGGTTGCTCTGGTCGGTATATTGAGAATAAACCGACAGGGAAGCGCGGAGACCAGTTAGGACCCATCTGGACAAAAGCTATACGTTATAAGGCAACGCCTGGCAGGATCCCAGGGCCACTGACCTCATGGCCAGTCCCACATCCATTTCCCCAGCTGGAAACAGACCTGGGCATGGGGGAAAGGGAAATGGGTCTGGGGGCCTGTTCAGGAGCAGCCTGCTTACACCCAGCCTGCTTACGCCCAGCCTGCTTACGCCCAGCCTGCTTATGCCCAGCCTGGCACCTACACCTACGTACTCCTTGAGCAGCTGGGAACACTGAAGAACCTGGTCTGAAGAAGTTTGGTTTTTGTTTGTTTGTTTTTGTTTTTGTTTTTTGCATATTTCAGATTACTGCCTGGGCTGAGTGAGGAGGGGGCACTTTGGGTCAAGGTCAAGGGCAGCCTGGGGGTAAATGCAAATTTCCCCCACATCCCCCAGGAAGAAACTCTGACATCATAGAGTTCTGAACACTCCCTCCTCCCAATACACTTTAATTTTTTTTAATTAAAAAAAAATTTTTTTTTTTTTCAAGACGGAGTCTTGCTCTGTCACCCAGGCTGGAGTGCAGTGGCGCAATCTTGACTCACTGCAACCTCCACCTCCCAGGTTCAAGCAATTATCCTGACAGCCTCCTGAGTAGCTGGGATTATAGGCATGCGCCATCACACCCAGCTAATTTTTGTATTTTTAGTAGAGACGGGGTTTCACCGTGTTGGCCAGGCTGGTCTCGAACTTCTGACCCCAAGATTTGCCCACCTCAGCTTCCCAAAGTGCTGGGATTACACCAATGCACTTTAGTATTCAATTCCTGAACACCCACAGTGTGGGACATTGAACCAAGTGCTGCACAAGGGCAGACATAAAGGAACCCCAAGGAGCTCAGGTGCATAGGGAGGCGGGGTGACCCAGTGAGTGGGACAGTACATGGTGGTGTGAAAGAACCCTCTATCCAGATCTGCTCAGGAAACTGCGAGACATAAAGGCAGCTTTACTGAGGGCAGCATCAAGCCTTGAAAGGAGAGTACAATTCGGTGGGAGGAGAGCAGAGATGAGGACATTTCAGGAAAGGGACATGGCATGAGCCAAAGCAGAGCCCAATCCAGGACCTGTGAGCAGAGAGGAATAGCTGGGGTGTGAAGAGGTATACTAGAAAGTGAGCCCAAGAAGTAAGTTTGGGGTCAGCTCACACAGTGCCCTGAACATAAGACTCAGCAGCTCAGGTCCATAGGGAGGCTTAGTGATCAGGACGGGGAACCATGGAAGGGCTTTATATTTTTTAAATGATTTTCTTTTCCCTAACAGTTAAACAGCAAGAAATGCACAAATCTTATCACTCGCTGAATCTTATCAATGAGTCTTGACAATGCATACACTCGTGTAACCCAAACCCCCATCAAGATACAGGACATCTTGAGACAAGGACTTGGGGAAGAAAAATAAATACAAAACATTTCCATAGCCCCAGAAATTCCCCTATGTCAGTCAATCCCTGTCCCCATCCCAGTGCTCTGACTCTTTTTTTTTTTTAAGAGACAAAGTCTCACTCTGTTGCCCAGGCTGGAGTGCAGTGGTGCAATCATAGCTCACTGCAGCTTCAACCTCCTGGATTCAAACAATCCTCCTATCTCAGCCTCACAAGTAGCTGAGACTACAGGTGCGTGCCATCACACTCAGCTAATTTTTAAATTTTTAAAATGTTTATTTATTTATTTATTTATTTATTTATTTTTGAGACGGAGTTTTGCTCTGTTACCCAGATTGGAGTCCAATGGCACAATCTCGACTCACTGCAATCTCTGCCTACTGGGTTCAAGTGATTCTCCTGCCTCAGCCTCCTAAGTAGCTGGGATTATAGGTGTGCATCACCATGCCCAGCAAATTTTTGTATATTTAGTAGAGATGGGTTTCACCATGTTGGTCAGGCTGGTCTTGAACTCCTGACTTCAGGTGATTCACCCGCCTCGGCCTCCCAAAGTGCTGAGATTACAGGTGTGCGCTACTGCAACCTGCCCTAATTGTTAAATTTTTTGTAGGGACGGGGTCTTGCTATGTTGCCCAGGCTGGTCTCAAACTCCTGGTTTCAAGTGATCCTCAGCCTCCCAATGTGATTTTTTTCCATCATAGATTAGTTGGCCTGTTCTAGGATTTCTTTTTTTTTTTTTTTTTTTTTTTTTTTGAGACGGAGTCTCGCTGTGCTCCCAGGCTGGAGTGCAGTGGCGTGATCTCGGCTCACTGCAAGCTCCGCCTCCCGGGTTCACGCCATTCTCCCACCTCAGCCTCCCAAGTAGCTGGGACTACAGGCGCCCGCCACCACGCCCGGCTAGTTTTTTGTATTTTTAGTAGAGACGGGGTTTCACCGTGTTCGCCAGGATAGTCTCGATCTCCTGACCTCGTGATCCACCCGCCTCGGCCTCCCAAAGTGCTGGGATTACAGGCTTGAGCCACCGCGCCCGGCCTCTAGGATTTCACATAAATGGAATCATAGGGTATATAATCTTTTGTGTCGGGTTTCTTTTGCTCAGCAAACTATTTTTGAGATTCAGCCATGTTATTGCATGTATCAGTTGCTTGTTTTAATTGTTGAGTAGTGTCCCATTGTATTTATCCATTCTCCTGTTGAAGGACATTTGGATCACTTTCAGTTTGGGCAATTTGACATGGAAGGGTTTTAAGCAGTTCAGTGACAAATCTAGGTTTGCATTTTGATACCCCAGTGCCAGCCTTAAACAGCACATCAGGGGTGACTTAGTCTAAGTTTCTGTTTCCCGCTCTCTGTGGAAATATCTTGTAATAGCATCTCCAGGAAAATATAAAACTACATTGCCTTGCACACCTCCAGTAATGGGAAACTCATTACTTCTGGAGATAGCTTCTTTCACTGTGGCATAGCTCCCACTGAGAGAAAATTCTGCTTCATATGGAACCCAAACCTGCTTCCCTGCAGCCTCCTCACAGAGGTGGGCTCTGCTCTGTGAGGTTGAAAAGAGTCCATCTCTCCCTCAGCCCCAGGATAGCCCTTCAGAGACTTTAGCGAGCATCCTGCCCTTCTGTAATTTACATAAACGCCCTTCCTTCCACCTGTGCCATTAGACATGGCTCTAGTTCCCTCATCCACCCATCACGCTTGTCAGTCACATCACAGTTTGCTCATGTCCTATAAGCACTTCAGCCAGACCTTGAGGGGCACACCGGTGTATGTTGAAAGAGTCAGGCTCTGGACTGCAACAGACAGGTGTGCAAATCCTAGCTCTGCCTTGACAAACTGCTTTGCATCACCTCTGAGCCTCTTTCATAGATGGTTAAACTGACCTATGCCCCAGAAAACAGATTCTCAGATACATGCAATTTACTGGGGAGCGTTCATGGGAGTAACATCCATGAAGGATGAGGGAAGTTGACTTCCATGCAGTGCAACAGAGGCTTCAGATGATCCTACAGGCAGCTCTGGACAAGGGGATCAGGGCCTTTGTAACCACATCAACCCGACATGGGATATCGGCTATTCCTGGGTAGAGGATGTAGCCTTGGGCAAGGCAGCTCCATTCTCTGAGGGTAATTCCTAGGAAGGGACTTGCAGTGAGTGGTCAATATTCCTGGCAGCTGGGGAAATGAGTGCCTCAGTCTTGTGGGAGGGCTCTTGGTGGCAGAACACAGCATCCACTGCTATCTCCTTTCTTCCCTCTGTTATACAGCAGTAAGAGGGATGGAGAGGAGTTAAAATCATGTGTTCTCAATGCCTGGCACATAATAACTGCTGAATTATTATTTTATAATTATTATATGGGACACAACATCTCCAGCGGGATCTAACTAACGAGGAATAGGCTGGACTGTCACCTTCCTAATTTTTTAATTTCTGTCTCTGTTTATGGAACCCAAAATCACATCAGTTTTCTGGCAACCCCATTGTCTGGTGGCTCATCACCTTCCCTTGAGGAATTCCAGGTTGGGTAGTTGCTGGACCAAGCTCCCTGAAGGAGAAGCAGTCCTCAGACCCCTAGACCTGGGGTCTAGAGCTGGTATCATCTAATTCTTGCCTCTTTGTGTTTCAGAAGGGCCAGTGGCAGCAGGAAAGCTCCCTTTCTCAAGAATGGTAAGGCAGCTGCGTGCTGTTCTCACCTTCCCTCTGCCGAGAGGAGTCCTCTCATCCACGCTGAGAAACCAGTTATTCTTCTCCACGATCCTGCTCAGATACCTTCAATGGCTCTCAGGTGTCCAAGGTGGCCTCCTGGCCTGCACATTCCCCAGATTAGCCCCCAAAGCTGAGTAGGCCCAGTCACCTCACCCAAGTCCCAAGATTGGCCCAAAGCCCTTGTGATGTCCCCCACCTGGTCTCCAAGGCCCCTTCCATCAGTGAGATCTCCCTACCCAGGCTTAGCAGGACAGGGTGTGCACTCTGCTCTGTATAGTGCAGACAGGCAGGCCATGGAGTTCAGGCCAAAGAGGGGAGCTTAGCACACTGAAAGCACCTGTGGAGTGTGCCAGCCTCCTCCCACCACATTCCATCTGATTGTCTCAACACCAAGTTGTCCCCGAATCCTGATTCCACCTTGGCCCTCGGTCTGATGCCCCCAGTGACCAGAAGGCAGTGGTGCTGGCATCCTTGAGACCCTTGAGATTGCCCCTTCACATAGTGGAATGAGGAGGGTCGCAGCTACCTTCCCACCCACAGCCTAGCATCCTCCCTGTCATTCCATCAGAATCCAGCCCCACTTATTCAGTGCCAAAAAGCCAAATACTTTACATACATTATTTCAATTAACCCTATGTGGGAGGAACACCACTATTATAATTTTGACAGATGAGGAAATTGAGACTCAGAGAGTGGAAATACCTCAATTAAGGTTATACAGCTAATCAGTGGCAAAATTCAGGTTTCTAGGGTTCGAGCCTTCACAGTTGCACCGCACCACCTTTCTCACCCTATCCCTGTCTCAGGCGCTAATGCCAGTCCTGACTGAGTTCTCACCTTGACCTCAGGCCTGTCCTAAAACCCTTTCAGACAGCCTCGATTAAACCCCAAGCTCTGTCCCCTTTCTTCAGCCTTCCCACCCTTGGCAACCTTTCTGACATGGGCCTGATAGATCATGCAGGCCAGGGAGAGCTCAGGAGCCACCAGGGAGAGAGGGGCCTCCTGGGAATGACGGGTGGTTCTGTATCCTGGGGTCTTCAATGGGATCAGCAGCAGAAGTTCTGATTAGTTCTGACTGGTGTGAACCAGTCCCCAGGTGCTTGAGGGCACAAACTCACTCCACACACATACACATAAACACAGGCATACGCTTGAATGCCTGCACACCCAGGCTCCAGAGACACAGGTACACATATGTACACATCCAGCCATAGGCGCACACGTGGTCATGCACACACATATATAAGCAAACACACCAAGGGGCCCTGAGTGGTTGGTTTCATCTTCACTGGACCCACACTGGGGCCTTCTTGACTCTGATACCTCACTGGAGCCCCTCTGACTCCGAGTAGAACCCCTGTATCTCTCCCCACTGCCTCTGAATCCCTGAGCCCTCTCCCTCCCTTCTCTTCCACAGCCCATCTGTGAACACATGGTAGAGTCTCCAACCTGTTCCCAGACCTCCAACCTGGTCTGTGGCACTGATGGGCTCACATATACGAATGAATGCCAACTCTGCTTGGCCCGGATATAAGTCCACCCCACAACCCCTGCTTGCTTGGGTGGGCCCCATCTCTGGTGCACAGTTTGAAAGGAGCAAGACTTGACCTGCTTCTTCCTTCATACATGCTTGACCTGAGAAGAGTCCTCCAACATGTGCCCCTAATAGAATGAGCACCAGATTAACTCAAAGAAGGCACATGGTTCCAAGCAGAAATCTAGAAGCTGGTGGCGGGTAGGGAGTAGGGGCAGAAACCCTTTTCCTTGTTCTGTCCTGACCAAGTGACCTCATTTGTTCTTTCATTTGTCTATCCAGCAATTATTTATTGAGCATTTACTATGTGCTAGGCACTGGGGCTAGAACAGAGCATAAGTTAGACAGCATCACTATCCTCCTGGAACATACAATTGGTGTAAGGGGGAAGCCAGGCTTGATAGTCAGCCAATTGCAGCACAGAATTTTTTTTTTTTTTTCCCCCGAGACGGACTCTCGCTGTCACCCAGGCTGGAGTGCAGTGGCACAATCTTGGCACATTGCAACCTCCGCCTCCTGGGTTTAAGTATTCTCCTACCTCAGCCTTCCAAATAGCTGGGATTACAGGCACCCATCACCACATCTGGCTTTTTTTTTTTTTTTTTTTTTTTTTGTATTTTTAGAAGACATAGGTTTCACCATGTTGGCCAGGCTGGTCTCAAACTCCCGACCTCAAGTGATCCGCCTGCCTTGGCCTCCCAAAGTGCTGGGATTACAGGCATGAGCCACTGTGCCCAGCCTTCAACACAGAATTCTAAGGGATCAGTGGGGCACATAGGATGTCATGGGAGCAGGGAAGAGGCAAGGCCAGGGAAGACTGCCCGGAGGATGTTAACTCCTGAGCTCAACCCTGAGGAATAAGTAGAAATTAGCTAGGAAAAAGGAGCAAGGGAAGATAATTCCAAGTAGATGAGTTTGAAAAGGTCTACAAGGGAAAGAAAGTTTTTTTTTTTGTTTGTTTTTTTTTTTTTTTGGTGACAGAGCGAGGCTCTGTCACCCAGGCTGGAGTGCAGTGGCCGGATCTCAGCTCACTGCAAGCTCCGCCTCCCGGGTTCACGCCATTCTCCTGCCTCAGCCTCCCAAGTAGCTGGGACTACAGGCGCCCGCCACCTCGCCCGGCTAGTTTTTTTGTATTTAATAGAGACGGGGTTTCACCGTGTTAGCCAGGATGGTCTCGATCTCCTGACCTCGTGATCCGCCCGTCTCGGCCTCCCAAAGTGCTGGGATTACAGACTTGAGCCACCGCGCCCGGCCCGGGAAAGAAAGTTTACATTTGAAGAAATATAAGAAGTTGGACATGTTGGAGTATAAAGTTTAAGGGAGAATGGGGGAGAGGCAAGAAGTGAGTCCAGAGAGATGAGCAGGGCTGGAACATGACCTCGCTACATCAGATCACCTATTGGCTTAGTTTCTTCATCAATAAAACCCATCTTCTATGATCCTGAGAACTAAATGAGACCATGGAAGTGAAGAAAGTCCTCAGAAGCTGCAAAGCGGCCGGGCACGGTGGCTCAAGCCTGTAATCCCAGCACTTTGGGAGGCCGAGATGGGCGGATCACGAGGTCAGGAGATCAAGACCATCCTGGCTAACACAGTGAAACCCCGTCTCTACTAAAAATACAAAAACTTAGCCGGGCGAGGTGGCAGGCGCCTGTAGTCCCAGCTACTCGGGAGGCTGAGCCAGGAGAATGGCGTAAACCCGGGAGGCGGAGCTTGCAGTGAGCTGAGATCCGGCCACTGCACTCCAGCCTGGGTGACAGAGCGAGACTCCGTCTCAAAAAAAAAAAAAAAAAAAAAAAAAAAAGAAGCTGCAAAGCTCTGGATAGACGTGAAAGTTTGTATTTGAGGAAATATAAGGAACATGAGGATGTTGTCCTAGCTTAGAGAAAGATCATGCTAATTAAAGACTCATGGTTAGGAGACACATTGGGAGTGGGATTGACAGGCTTGGTATGTGATTGGATGTAAAGGCTGAGGGGAAGGAGGCAGCATACTGGTTTCTGATTTGTGGGCTTGGGCGGCCAGTGGTTCCATGTGCTGAGATGGGTGGTCTGGGGGTCTGCACCAGTTCTGTGGGGGGCAATGATGTTTGTGGACAGTTGAGCCCCTAGGACATCCCACTGGATATGGACAACTGCATGAACAGGTAGGACAGGTCCGAGCTGGAGACAGATTTGGCAGCCATCAGCATGTACTGGTGGTTGAAACCCCAGGAAGCTGAAATCCCCCAGCGGGAGGGTGTGCAAAAAGGAAAAGCTGTAGAAGGATGTGACCATGGACGCTTGGGATCTGCCCTGTATCCGTACACTGCATATGTGGGCAACGCTCAGCAGGATGTCTGGATAGACTATGCCAGGTCCCTGAATGGTACACTACAGCTCCTGAGAAGGTAGCCTCATGCCTGTCTTCTTTGATCCTAGAAAAACCAAATAGGACATCCAGATCGTGAAAGATGGCAAATGCTGATCCCACAGGAGCACCTCAAGCCATGAAGTGTCAGGCTGGAGAACAGTGGTGGGCGGGGAGAGGATATGACACGAAATAAAAAATCCAGCCCAACTCAGTGAAGTAATCAGTGTCTCTGGGGACACTGGTTGCAGAGGTGATACAAGGTGGATCTCGCATTGTCCCCTCTACTCTGAATTTGATGTCCAGCTTCTCTCCATCCCTCTGGTGCTCCTCAACCCCATCACATGTCCCCTCAGAGGTCCCAGTTATCTTCCGCCTGCCTAAGAGGCCAGTCCCTGACCCCAAGATGCTGCCTAGGACTCCCATCTGCCCCGGCCTGGACTGTCATTCAGGTGAGGAACCTAGGTGAGGTCTGTATCCTCTGCCACTGCTGGGGTGCATGGCCCAGCCTCAGAAAGCCTCTGTGAAATCAGGAACAGTGGCTTACACCTATAATCCCAGCACTCTGGGAGGCTGAGGGTGGCAGGATCGCTTCAGGCCAGCCTGGGCAACATAGTGAGACTGTCTTACCATTTTTTTTTTTTTTAATTAGCCAGGCTTGGTGGCATGCACCTGTAGTCCCAGCTACTCAGGAGACTGAGGTGGGAGGATCGCTTGAGCCTGGGAAGTCGAGGCTGCAGTGAGCCATGATTGCATCACTGCATCCCAGCCTGAGTGACAGAGTGAAACCCTGTCTCAAAAAAGAAAAAAAAAAAGCTTTGTGAGAGTCACCCTGTGTACCCAATGGCTTCCTCCTGGGCTGTGCCAGCACTCCAAGGCATGCACACACAGACATGTGGCACAGCAATGGCTGATATTCAGGCAGTGTACACAGTACAGCTGAACTGCTTGTTGTAACACTGCACTAGGTTTTTTTTTTTTTTTTTTTTGAGACGGAGTCTCGCTGTGCTCCCAGGCTGGAGTGCAGTGGCGTGATCTCGGCTCACTGCAAGCTCCGCCTCCCGGGTTCCCGCCATTCTCCTGCCTCAGCCTCCCAAGTAGCTGAGACTACAGGCGCCCGCCATCACGCCCGGCTAGTTTTTTGTATTTTTAGTAGAGACGGGGTTTCACCATGTTAGCCAGGATAGTCTCGATCTCCTGACCTCGTGATCCACCCGCCTCGGCCTCCCAAAGTGCTGGGATTACAGGCTTGAGCCACCGCGCCCGGCCTGAACTAGGTTTTTCACAATCAAAAACAGGTGCTGCCCCAAGCCCTTTGAGTGCCCCCCCCCATACCCTAGCCACCCAGATTGTCCCCTGGAAACACTTGGGTCTTGGCATCCAGGATCTGGGCTTAATTCCTGGCACTGCGGGATGATTTCCAGATGCTGCTCTGCTCTTTTGGTCAACATCCACTCTGACTGGTTGTCAAATATTCTGACATTAGGCACAGCCCCAGGCATGTACTGCACACATGCACTCACACAGTGTTCCACAGGGACACACAGCATTCAGAATTGTCACCATTGACAGAGACCCCTCCTGTGGTATATGTTGAATACCTCCTCTTTTGGTCAAAGCTCCTAGGCAGAGCCTCTTGATAATGGTGGCAGGAGAAAGGGGTATGGAGAGAGGTCTGGGCAGGTGAGAGCAGTTTCACACACTCTGATTCCTGCTGCAGAGTAGGCACAAAGGGCAGGAAATGCTCTGTAGAAGACACACGTCTGAGAGAATGGGTGCAGGAAGGCAGGAAGCTACTTTCCCTGCACCACTGGAATGGGAACACTTAGCAGGAATTGTTGCTGATAGATTTGTAGGTCGCAGGACTGCGAGGCCATCTATGAATAAGGCCTTCTACTGGGACTGATTCATACCTGTTTCATACCTGCATATGAATGATGTAGGATTGTTTGGCTGTGAGAGGCAGAAAACCCAAAATAACAGTGACTTATAGACAGAACTTCATTTCTCCCACACATAGACTTATGTAGTATGGCAACTCCATGCTCCTCTATTTTGTTACTCTGCCATCTGCATCAGTTTCTACCTCAGGTCCAAGACAGCTACTCCAACCACAGCCATCACATCTGCATTCTAGGCCACAGAGAGAAAGGGCATGCCACCTGCCTCTGAAGACATTTCCCGTAAGATGTACATACTCTGTACAAACCCCATTAGCTAAAAAGTAGTCTCGTGGCCTTCTGAGCAGGGAGACTGAGAAATACAGTCTATCTGGTTGGCCATGCATTAAACTAAAAATTAGTTCACTTTTTGTAGGAGAAAGTGGATATTGGTGACATCTAAAAGTTTCTGCCCTAAGTGGGACACCCCTCTTATACCCAAGTGGCATAGCCCAGCCAAGCATCTCATCAGTGACCCTTCCTTCCCAGGCTTCTACTCATCATCTGAGGAATCAGAGATTAAGCCTGAACAATGTGCCAGGCACCACCTGGAAGGAACACCTAATTCACCACTTACATATGTGGACTCTGTGGCCCCATCTCCGGGAACTACCCCAAAACCTAAGTGTTGGCCCCTAAAGACCATATCTATGGCATGAGACCCTGCTGCTCTGGCCACTGCTGATCAGCCAAAAGATTCTTCTCCAGGATCTTTCAAATTAGAAACAAGAAAACAGAGGCAGTTCCCCTATGGCACTGAAGCTGTAGGATGAGCAACACAGGGGTGGTTAGCAGTCACACGTCCTGCTTTGTGGAAGGAGGAATGAGAGGATGATGCAGGCACGCAGAGACAGAGTGATTACAATGTTTGAGTTCCTGAAGCCCAGCTTCCCTTGACCTTCCCAAAGTTACACGGGATAACTTGATATCATGACCACAAAGTTTCTACTTTGCCCAGTCTCTTTGGAATTAGGCTTCTGGTACTCTCTTTCCCTTTTTTTTTTTTTTTTGAGACGGAGTTTCGCTCTTGTTGCCTAGGCTGGAGTGCAGTGGCACGTTCTCAGCTCACCGCAACCTCCGCCTCCCGGGTTCAAGCAATTCTCCTGCCTCAGCCTCCCGAGTAGCTGGGATTACAGGCATGTGCCACAATGCCTGGCTAATTTGTATTTTTAGTAGAGACAGGGTTTCTCCATGTTGGTCAGGCTGGTCTTGAACTCTCAACCTCAGGTGATCCACCCACCTCAGCCTCCCAAAGTGCTGGGATTACAGGTGTGAGCCACTGTGCCTGGTTTGGCTTCTGGTACTTTCGACAAAGGTCCTGACTACTATATGAAGGAGTCTCAGAACAGGTAACCTTTAAGTTGTGCCTTGAAGGATAAGTAGAAACCATTAACTAAATAGACAATATCGAGGCCAGGCACGGTGGCCCATGCCTGTAATCCAATCACTTTGGGAGGCCGAGACAGACAGATTGCTTGAGCTCAGGAGTTCAAGACCAGCCTGGCCAACATGGCGAGACCCTGTCTCTGCCAAAAATACAAAAAAAAATTAGCCAGGCATGGTGGCACGCACCTGTGGTCGCAGCTACTCGGGAAGCTGAGGCGGGAGGATCGCTTGAGCCCAGGAGGCAGAGGTTGCAGTGAGCAGAGATCAAGCCACTGCACTCTAGCCTGGGCAAGAGAGCAAGACCCTATCTTGAAAAAAAAAAAAAGACAATGTGGGAGAATCTTTCAAGCCCCGAGGCTGAAGAATTAGTTTGTGGGAGCACACATTCCCATCTGTTCTCCCTGGGGTAGGACTTGCCATGTCCCAGGCAAGTGGACAACTGAGAAGGAGTGCTTTCTCCCCTTCTCACAGGAGAAGTTTCACAGGCAGAAACTCCTTGGATGAGCAGATCTGTGTGGGTGGGGCCTGTGCAATCACCCATCACATCTGCCCAGCAGTCCATGCCTTAGGGCCTCTTTTCTCAACCCTTAAGACAATAAAGGCTGTTAAGACTGTAAATTCCAATGCTGATAGAGATTCTGAGGCCATATGCAGCTATAGAAGTTTCACTATTGATGTGTGCATTCAACATTCATTCGCTCTCCAAATATTTATTGAGGTTTTACTATACACAGGACAATATGCTTGAAATAATGCTGTTACCAAGACAAAGAAGCTCCTTCACTCAAGGAACCCTGGCATTAAAGGCAAAGATTAATCAAATAATCCCACAAGTAAACTATCATGGACTATGTAAATGCTGTGAAAGAAATGTATGGGAAGCCGAGAGAGGATCCCACCTGGGGGCCTGACAGGGTCTCAAGACAGTAGGTGAGGGTTCTCCATGGAAGAGACATGTGAGTTGAATTCTGATGAATAAAAGTCACCTATACAAGTGTGGGGTTGGAGGAAGGAAGGTGAGGAGCTGTCCGAGCAGAGGCAGTAGCAGGTGCAAAGACTCCAAGAAGGAGAGCGTGCAGTGCATCTGAGGACCTGAAAGAAGAGTGGCTGACAGCAGAGAGCAAACAAATGAGGGGCTTGAGATGAGAGGGCAGAAGGCATGGGGTAAAGACTTTCGCCTTTAAAGTAAGAGAAATGGTGAGCCATTGGAGGGTTCCAAGCAGGGACTGACATGGCAAGATTTGCACTTTATGATCCCTCAGGCTGCTCTATGGAAAATGAACTAGAGTAGAGAGAAGTGGCAGCTAGAGGAAGAGGCAGAGGAGGAGAAGAAAAAAATCAGAGAATGGACCTGTGCAACCCTGTGTTGGTTGAGAAGCAGTAGAGGTGAAAAGCACTGGCTCTGAAACCAAACCGCCCAGCTTTGTGTCTTGGCTTTGCCACTTACTCTACAACCTTAGCTAATGACCTAAGTTCTCTCGGTTTCCTCATCTCTAAAATAAGGATATCTGTCTACTTCTGAAGTTTTGTGAGAATTAAATGACTAATACATATGAACAATTTAGAACAGTGTTCGGCAGTTCGGTATACAGTAACTTCTCATCAAATGTTATGGCCCATGCCACACAGCTATCACACAAAAATAGATCAATAGTGAACCGCACTGATTAAAGTTGGGTTGCTGTGGGCTGGGAGCCGAGCCTTGTCCACAAGTCCACCTCTACCACCTTGTCTGAGGTCTTAACCCACCCAGTCCTAAATTGCTGAGACTTCAACGACTCTCTCTCTGCCAAATGATGTGGGTCTCAGAGTGGCCTTTTAGAAGTCTGTCTACGGGGCACTGTGCAAAAGAATGGGGTGACAGCAACTGATCATTTTAGGTAGAGTTCTAGCACAAAAGGCTACTCTCAATGTTATTAAGCATAAATTATGACTAGAGCCATGAAATGATTTATCAAATGATCCAAAAAAAAAAAAAGCAAAACACTCTTCTACTTGATGAGCACATAACGGTGTTTTTTTTTCCCTTTTTATTTACTTTTACTTAATTAAATTTTTAGAGATGGGGTCTTGCTATGTTGCCCAGACTACACTCAAACTCCTGGGCTCAAGTGATCCTCTAGCCTCAGCCTCCCAAGTAGCTGCGACTACAGGAAGAAGCTACTGCACCCGACCCATATTTTTTTTTTTTTGAGATGGAGTCTCATTCTGTGACCTAGGCTGGAGTGCAGTGGCACAATCTCGGCTTACAGCAACCTCCACCTCCCAGGTTCAAACTATTCTCATGCCTCAGCCTCCCCAGTAGCTGGGACTACAGGCACATGCCACTACGCCGAGTTAATTATTATTATTATTATTTTAAGCAGAATGGGGTTTTGCTATGTTGCCTGGGCTGGACTCAAATTCCTGGCCTCAAGCGATCCGCCCACCTCAGCCTCCCAAAGTGCTGGGATTATAGGCATGAGCCACTGTGCCAGGCCTCAATTTTTTAATAACAATGATGGGGTGGGGGGCAGTCCACAAAATGGACAGAACAGCCTTGAAGGAAATATAGAACTCAGAAGGATATGGTTAACAAAAATGCCTTTGAAGGAAGCACATGTCACTCCTGAGAAGTTTATGGTTGGCTTCACCACTTGCCTGCTTTATTCATTCTGGTGCCTTCTCTTTGCGCTTCCTAAGCCATGGCTCTGGCCCGGTTTCAAGCACAGACTTAGTCAACACTGGGTTCTAACATTCTGAAGACTTGCTTGGGGACAAGGAAGCCTTGCATCAACTACAGGCTCCGTCAAAGGAACGGCCCCCTGATATCTCATAGCCTACGGCTAGTCAGGGTCACTGGGAGGTGAGGACAAAGTCTAGAAACCAACAACCCAGCCAGATGTTCTGGAATTAGGTCATAACGAGGGATACGTGGTCTACTTATGTGCCAAACACCTCGTTCTAGATCATTCCCAACATTCCTGACTAGGTGCAACCTCCTGGTGATTCTGGTTTTACAGTTATGGGACTACGTGATCACAAGAGCAAAGAAGCCCTCATATATCTGAAGACTGGGGCTGCCTATAAACCTGAAACTAGCCCAAGGCAAATTAGAGCTTTCACCAGCCCAAAGAAAGCATCCAAAGGTTCAAACACTGGGAAAATTTGGGCAGAGGTGGCCCTCTCCAGAAAAGGTGGATTGCTGGACAGCACAACCACAGAGACAGAAGGAGAAAACAGACAGGAGCTTTACTCAAAATCACAAAGACACTGTTTTTCATTGAGAACCGGGTGAGAGTAGGAAAACTGGTAAATGGCCAGTTGCCCCTAGCAGCCCTGAAGAAATCAGGTAAATTCTGCTCCAGAGACGGCAGAGCTGGTGGTGCCATTCTTCAGGGCAGCACAGCCTCTTTCTGCCACACCTCACTCAGCCAGGGCAAAGTTTGTAGACTGCAGCCGCTCTGTCTCCTGGCAGATGTTCTGCTCCACTGCGTCACACTCAGCTAGGAATGCCTGGAAAATACACACAGGGCAGTAAGGGCCCATCCAGGGATAGCCAACCACTGCCCACACAAGGCTCCTTGCTTAGCCATTCTGGGGAACCCATGGCTGAGACTCAAAACAGACTGTGCATGAATGGAGATGGGCAACTGGCCTGGGTTCCAAGGTAAGGGGAGGGAGGGAGCATAGGACCAGCATTCTGACCATGCTCCAGGCCAGCAATCCCCTAAAAGGTGGTAAAGGCAGGGAGCTTTGCCACAAGGCCACTGCACAGCACCTGAATAATCACAGGAAGCAATGTATGCATGAATACTGCCTCCAGGAATTGTGTAACGCGTCAGCCCTATCTGCTCTCCAGTGAGTTCCCTCCCTAAACAGTTTAAATTCATATATAATTACAGGGACATAGGGGGCTCTTCTCTGACGTTCAGGGTTCCTGTTGATAAATAAGTAATAACCAAAACAAGCCCATACCACACACCATGCTGCTATACTACCGACTCTGAAGAGATAAACATGCATACCTACACATTAACATATTACGCCTTGTGGTGCACTATTACACAACTCACCTGAACCTTTTTTACCAAGCCTTTCCTTTTCAATCTACTGTCTTTGAAATTTTCTGGCAGGATCTATGGAAGAGTAAGTTGATAATACAAGTTAGTAAATAGTAAACATGTAACAAATAATCCTCAGTGAAAATGACATGAGAACACATAAGAAACACCCACAGTAGCCGGGCGCGGTGGCTCAAGCCTGTAATCCCAGCACTTTGGGAGGCCGAGATGGGCGGATCACGAGGTCAGGAGATCGAGACCATCCTGGCTAACACGGTGAAACCCCGTCTCTACTAAAAATACAAAAAACTAGCCGGGCGAGGTGGCAGGCGCCTGTAGTCCCAGCTACTCGGGAGGCTGAGGCAGGAGAATGGCGTGAACCCGGGAGGCGGAGCTTGCAGTGAGCTGAGATCCGGCCACTGTACTCCAGCCTGGGCGGCAGAGCAAGACTCCGTCTCAAAAAAAAAAAAAAAAAAAAAAAAAAAAAAAAAAGAAACACCCACAGTATATAAAACAGGTCACGGGTCACCAATGTAAACGAGATGTCCATTTTCAGGAACCCTTTCCCTGAGTCTGTATCCTATATTGCCTTCCCATGGCTCTTGTCCCTATAAAAGCTCCCTGTATTCTCAACGTCTGGCCCGTAGGAACTGATCTGTAACACAGACTTCGTTTTTTTATTGTTTCGTATGTATGGATACTCTGCCCTGGCCAGACCATGGGCTCATTGTGACAGGAAAAGTGCCTGCTGCTGCTATTTTTTTTTTTTTTTTTTTTTTGAGACATAGTCTTGCTCTGTCGTCCAGGCTGGAGTGCAGTGGTGCGATCTTGGCTCACTGCAAGCTCCGCCTCCTGGGTTCACGCCATTCTCCTGCCTCAGCCTCCCGAGTAGCTGGGACTACAGACGCCTGCCACCACGCCCGGCTAATTTTTTATGTTTTTAGTAGAGACAGGGTTTCACCGTGTTAGCCAGGATGGTCTCGATCTCCTGACCTTGTGATCCACCCGCCTCAGCCTCCCAAAGTGCTGGGATTACAGGCGTGAGCCACTGCGCCCGGCGCTGCTGCTTCTTTACACCCTCCCTGGCCAACAGAAACACACAGTGCAGTTCACCTTCAAGAATGAAGCATCAGGCTAGAGATATCATTACTATCATCTGCAAAAGAGAACCCCTGAGTTAACCATTTTCAGCAGCCTCACAAGATCTGGGTCTGGCTGAATCCTCTATAAGTAATGAGGCCTGCAGAATTATCAGTCACATGAGTATCAGAGAAAGTGAAAACCTGTTTCCTTGACCATGAGATCGTGGACTCCTTGGGTCCCAGCTTCATGATGATTACAGATGCTACTGGCAAACATAAGTATAAATGATAAAAGTCCTATACTGGAGGGCTGTGAGTGCCTAGAAAGCAGGAACTGTCTTATCATTGTGCATTCACCCAGGACCAAGCAACGTGATTGGCACACAAAAGTAGATGCTTAATATTCTCAAGTGATGGGTTTGCTCAGACAATAGGAGAGTACATTACTGGAAGAGTGAATGTGACTGAAATAAAGACAAAACTAGTTCTTCTCAGCTGAATATTTACTTACCAGTGTGTCAATCTCCTCCAAGATCTTCATAAACTGCTCTATTGTGGCTTTTACTCTCCTATCAAGTTTGCAGAGAGCTTCAGCTTGTAAATCCTTGGGCAGAAAACCCTGTGGGAAATAATGCATTACTGCAAGGGTTCTTTGAGAATGATGGAAAACTCCATGCCACAATACTACTGAAGCGATCACACTGAGTCCACCATAGCCCTGGCAGGCCAGGCCACATTTCAGATCCACAACTTCATCTCTTGGAAAAATTTAAAAGACTGGCCGTGGGCCAGTCCAAGAATTCTATCAGGTTGCAGTCTGCTCTACCTCGCGTGACCCACTGTGGCTGCGAATGCCTCCTGAGGCTTGGTGCCAGTGAAGCCCCCAATCACAAATGTATCCTGTACACAAGAGGCAGATGTTAAAAGCACAGGCTTACAGTCTTCAAAGCCTAGGCTTGAAAACTGACTGCCATTTACTAACTCGTGATCTTGAGCAAATTACTTAGCCTATTCATGTCTCAGTACCCTCATTTTAAAAATGAAGATTATGATACTCACACCCTAGAGGGTTACTGTGAGGTAAAGGGAATATATGTACATGTGTCACTAACCTGTGGCACAGACACATGCTAACGAATGGCAGCAGTGCTTATTTTTATCAAATTGTCTAATGGTTCACTCACATAGCTTGGCCTAATGACCAGTTAGCTGGTGACAAGAGTTGGATAGCAGGGATCTCTGAGGATGTTTATCACAGCCAAGAGCTACAAATACAGATTTCACAACATGTAGCAAGAGCTTTAAACATCAACCAACAATTCCAACTCAAAGAATTTATTCTACTAAAAAAACCAGGAATGGTCAAAAAAGATTTATGTCCAAGGATAGTCAAAGAAGCATTACACATAATGGTAAAAATAGTATTAAATGAACAATACAGAATTGGCTAGGTAAATGATACATTTATACAAGATGAAATGCATGCAAGCTTTGAAAAACACCATCATAGGAAAATGTTTAATTTTTTATCCAAAAAAAATAATTTATAAAGTGTATATAACATTATATCAATTTTTTTTAAGATGAAAAATGTGGCCGGGCGCGGTGGCTCAAGCCTGTAATCTCAGCACTTTGGGAGGCCGAGACGGGCAGATCACAAGGTCAGGAGATCGAGACCATCCTGGTTAACACGGTGAAACCCCGTCTCTACTAAAAAATACAAAAAACTAGCCGGGCGAGGTGGCAGGCGCCTGTAGTCCCAGCTACTCGGGAGGCTGAGCCAGGAGAATGGCGTAAACCCGGGAGGCGGAGCTTGCAGTGAGCTGAGATCTGGCCACTGCACTCCAGCCTGGGCGACAGAGCTAGACTCCGTCTCAAAAAAAAAAAAAAAAAAAAAAAAAAAGATGAAAAATGTATTTCAGGCTTCGATAATGGTTATCTCTGAGTTGGGGCCTCATGGTTAATTTTTATTTTCCATATTAGTGCCTATACATGCACTTAAAACTTTTGTACAGTCAGCATGTATTCTGTAATTAAAACACAAACATATAGGCCATGCAAACACAAACATACAGGCCGGGCACGGTGGCTCACACCTATAATCCCAGCACTTTGGGAGGCCAAGGCGGGCAGATAACTTGAGGTCAGGAGTTTGAGAACAGTCTGGCCAACATGGTAAAACCCCATCTCTACTAAAAATACAAAAAAATCAGACAGATGTGGTGGCAGGCAGCGCCTGTAATCCCAGTTACTCGGGAGGCTGAGGCAGGAGAATCGCTTGAACCTGGGAGGCAGAGGCTGCAGGGAGCCGCTGAGATTGCACCACTGCACTCCAGCCTAGGTGACAGAGTGAGACTCCATCTCAAAAAAAAAAAAAAAAAGCCAAAACACACCCCAATTAATGTTACACAATGAGAAGGAGAAATAAATAAGTGGTCTTGAGCTAGTCCTAATCCTTACTGGGTTTCAGTACCCCATCTCTAATATAAGGAATTGAATAGGATGACCCCCTCCAACCCCACTATCATGTTTAACTTGGACCTTCTATGAACCAACAAAATGTTATTTGCCTTGCCAAACACATTACAACAGCCCAGAGAGAGAGAAGCTACTTGTTCTATTTCAGACAATTCATGATCTGAGCATGGCAGGTGCTCTCCTGTGAGCATAAATGGATGCTGGCTGGGGTTTGACAATAACTATGACAATAAATGCTTATAAAGCACTTAGTATGTGTCAAGCTCAATCTACATTATTTAATGCTCCCAACAATCCTAAGAGGGAAATGTCACCATTATTCCCTTTTTGCAGATGAGGAACTTGAGGCAAAGATAAACTTGGTCTCAGTAAGAGAAAGGGTGAATCCAGGATCTGAACCCAGGGAGTCTGACTGCAGAGCCTGTCCCTGTAACCACAAGTTATATCCAGGAAGCTCTGATAGAAGGCAGAAAGTCAAGGTCCATGAAGAGAGTTACCTGCTGTATTCCAGTAAGCTCTTTATTCAACTCTTCCAGCTGGTCAGCTATCTTCTCCACAGACTTCTCCAAATGTTTCAACTTCTTTAGTTCAACCTCTTCCTCTGGACTGTTCTAAAATGTTTAAGAAGAAAATAAAGCCAACAGTCAACAAGAACAGGCTGGGTGTGGTGGCTCATGCCTGTAATCCCAGCACTTTGGGAGGCCGAGGTGGGCAGCTCATTTAAGGTCAGGAGTTTGAGACCAGCCTGGCCAACATGGTGAAACACTGTCTCTACTGAAAAAAACAAAAAAATTAGCCGGGCATGGTGGCAGGCGCCTGCAGTCCCAGCTACTCGGGAGGCTGAGGCAGGAGAATGGCTTGAATCTGGGACGTGGAGGTTGTAGTGAGCTGAGATCGTGCACCTGCACTCCCGCCTGGGTGACAGAGCGAGACTGCCCCCTCTCCCCCCAAAAAAGAAAAAGCAATCAACAAGAACAGTAGCCTTTGTCAGGAAAAATACCTGACCACAACTGCACGAAACCACTCACCTAGAAATAATGGTTTTAACTCTGTTGCTTCTTGGAAGTCAAGTCAAAGGGTTATACATCAAGTTTTCCATCCACAAAGACTCCAGACTAGACAGAAGGTGTTAGGCAAACATTCTGGTGTGGGCCCTGACAGCTTGGGTACAGAGAATGGAGACAATCCAACTGCCAGATTCAGTCTCAGCCCTAGACTGATCAACAACCAAGACTGAAGCCTGGAGGGTAATCACATTTCAGTGAACACTTGTGAGGAGTCCAGAATGGCAAGTCAGGTGGAATTCTACCATTCCTTTAGAGGGAATTCCTAAATGGCAGCCTCCAATTGAGCGCTCCTGTTTAACATGATGCTGGTTAACAACGATGAATACTTCTATTGAACACTTCCTACATGCCACACACTATCCTAAGCATCTTACCTATATTATTTTTTTAAGCCTTACCACAACTCCATCAGGGAAGTACTGCTGTTTTACAGATGATGAAACTGAGGCTTAATGTAGTAAAGTAACATGAGATCACACAGTCCAAAAGAGGTAGAGTAGACTTAAGTTCAGATTTTTCTTTTTTTGAGATACAGTCTCACTACGGTGCCCAAGTTGGAGTGCAGTGACTGTTTACAGGCATAATCATAACTCACTGCAGCCTCAATCCCCTGGACTGAAGTGATCCTCCTGTCTCAGACTCCCGACTTGCTGGGACAACGGGTATGTGCCATGGTGCCCTCCTTGACTTCACACTTCACTCTATAAGCTCTGTGTCAGCTCCAAGTAAAAGTCCCATAGTTTCTTCATACTTGACTCCTTGGTTCTGCCTATTCCCCATCACCATTCTCCCGGACCCTGAAGCAAGAAATTTAGAATATTTCCCCCTTCTCTCAGGTAAACATTTGACAGATAAGTCTAGCAGCTTTCTGCTTAGTTATGCTATCCCAAATTATTCATTCCTCTTTGTAGCTAAGTTCTGAGTTCCAGTCTCCAGGCAGTTCCAAGTCCGGATTAGATTTTCTTTGCCTTCACTTTGTGAATCTCTGCCCTCTCTCTACTCAGTCACCTCACTCAAAACAAGGGAACTTCATATGCTCAGTAATTCCGCTGTGTCACAATGCAGGGCTGGCCACAGCCCTCTCATCACCTTAAGGGTTGCTGACCTCATCTGTCTTTTTTCCCCCTCAGTTCCTTAGTCTGAACCTTTCTTTCCAGTCAAAGGTTTTCCCTTGTGGGAGATTTTAGTTAAAAGGTTGGTTAAAGGGAGAGGCTCCTGAACTGGAACAGAGTGATTATTCTTAATATCTACAAGTTTATTTTAACACCAGACTCTTGCTAATTCTACTCCAAGTGAATGAGACCTGTCCCAGGCACCATTTTAACCAGACCCAGATTCTACCACCAAAACAAAAAACATATTATTAAGGCAGCACAACCACTCCTATTTCCTAGAGCAAAAGTTCTAATCAACAGGAGCAGGAGGGTATGAGAACAACAAAATTGGTAATCCTGTAAAACAAATAAAGATTGTATTTGTTTAGAGAAGGGTTTTATCAATGCAGAATCTGGGTCCCCAATTTGGTCTTCTAAACCGAAACCTGTATAAAAGACTTCAATCATTTGATTCTGAGGATTTCTGATGGAAAAAGCAATTTACCTTTTTTCCAATTAACATGACCCGGCAACCATCTTGTATTCCAAGTGCTGACAATGGTGTTTCCATTTCCTTCAGGGATTTTCCTAAAAAGAGGAGAAAGGTAGGCCAACTTGTAATAATTGTACCACACTGAAAATAAATTTCAGCAGGATACAGGAAATAGACAAGTGTGTTCACTAATGAGAATTGGTATCTTTTTAGAGGGTGCCATGACCCAGTAATTTCATTTCTACATATTCATCCTAAACAAATAACTGGACATGTGACTCCACAGTAACTAATATACAATAATATTCAGTGCAACCTTTTCATATTAGTGAGAAACTAGAAAGAGCCAAATATTCAGGCATCGGGGGCTGATGAACCACACTACAGAAGACTTTAAAGTCTTCAGTAGGCATTACAGTCTACAATAGGCATTAAAGCTCATTTTTTGCAGGAAACTCCAATGCCACAATGAATGCTGATGACCCAGTGTTATTGAGGGGTTTTATCCAGGGGAACATTTTCTTTTTCAAGCATTCCTCTATTTTGAAACATGAATTTCTATTGTGTTTATAATTCAGAAATAAAATATTTTTAAAAATTAAAGATAATACGTTACATTACGAAATATAAATAAAATGCCTCCTATTATTAAATTATTTATAATGACTGACACCCAATGGGATAAGTCTTTCCCCAGTGGATACCAGAATAATGGATTCTCAGGGGAGTGGGAAGACAAGGGACAGGGGCCAGGAGGGTGTGGGTCCTGGCAGAAATGAGCATCATCCATCCACTGAGCCCACCACATCCAGGTCCCCAGTAAGTTTGTTCAAAACCTCCTTTGAGTCAGAACAATGTGAGGCACTGGAAACACAGCAGTATCTCCCCCCTCACGGAGGCTATTATTCTAACAGAGAAATCAGATGTTAAGCAACTAAGAAAATGATTATTTAATAGTAATTTCATAGAAGTGATGCAAAAACAGCAGGGAGTACCATGGTAACATATAATGGGAAGATGATCTAACCTAGCCAGGGAAGACTGCCCATGAGCTTCATCAAAAATGGTGAGATTTCTGCCATCATCATAAGACTTCAAATCTGACACCTGTCCAGATGTTTGAAAGTATCCAGTACCTAGCAGGTCCTCAATAAATATCTGTTGAAGAACTGAATGAATAAACAAATAAATAAAAACTGTCCCAGTTTGAAAACAGAAAACAGAGTGACTATTAGGAAAAGTTAAGCAGTTTTAAAACTGTCGCTTGGCCATAAGGAAAAGCTGGAAAAGAAATGCTTACCCTTGGCCCAGCGCAGTGGCTCACACCTGTAATCCCAACACTTTGGGAGGCCGAGGTGGGTGGATCACCTGAGACCAGGAGTTCGAGACCAGCCTGGCCAACATGGTGAAACTCCGTCTCTACTAAAAATACAAAAATTAGCCAGGCATGGTGGTGGGCACCTGTAATCCCAGCTACTCGAGAGGCTGAGGCAGGAGAATCACTTGAACCCGGGAGGCGGAGGTTGCAGTGAGCCTAGATCGCGCCATTGCACTCCAGCCTGGGCAACAAGAGTGAAACTTTGTCTCAAAAAAAAAAAAAAGAAAAAAAGAAAAAGAAATGCCTACCCTTAAATATGAGTTTCTGAAAAGACTGTGGAACCCCTATGGCCTCTTCAACAACCTGGGCCAGGTCTTGGACAACTGGTTCACTGCTGCCCTGCTGCGGGGTAACATGAAGGTCATGCTTCTCATTGCCTGGGGAGAAAGAAAAGCATTTGACAAAGATGATTCTTTCACATAAACCAACAGAGGGTGACACTTTATTACATTTATTTACCCAGCCTTCAAGGCCCAGCTCATATGCCACCTACTCCACAAAGCCTGCCCCCATGCCACCCAGCTTTCCTCTGGTGACCTCCTCAAGGATCTCTGTTTCCTCTATTATAATAACTAACAATATGAATGATATCAGCTAACATTTTAAGCATTTCATGCATAATCAAATTTAATCCTCAGAAAAACCCCACGAAGTAGATCTACCTATTACTTCTTATTTCACAGATGAGCAAACTGTGACCTCAGGCAAGTTAAGGCCTGCCTATGAAGACCCAGCTGTTGGAATCAGAACTTGACATCAGATCTAGCTAATTCTCAAGCCCACCTTTTTCATCACAAGCCATCTGCTTCCTGTGGCCTGACTGCCCTGTACCCTGTATTGTACTGGTCTCGTCTCGCTTGCTGTAACGGGCAAGTGACTGCTTTCCTCTGTCTCTCCCACTGGACACACTTGAGTGCATCCATGATTGGTGCTAAGCAGACAGACAAATGAATACGAACAGCAGAGCCTTTCTTTTTTTTTTTTTTTTTTGAGACGGAGTCTCGCGCTGTCGCCCAGGCTGGAGTGCAGTGGCCGGATCTCAGCTCACTGCAAGCTCCGCCTCCCGGGTTCACGCCATTCTCCGGCCTCAGCCCCCCGAGTAGCTGGGACTACAGGCGCTGCCACCTCGCCCGGCTATTTTTTGTATTTCTTAGTAGAGACGGGGTTTCACCGTGTTAGCCAGGATGGTCTCGATCTCCTGACCTCGTGATCCGCCCATCTCGGCCTCCCAAAGTGCTGGGATTACAGGCTTGAGCCACCGCGCCTGGCCGAGCCTTTCTTTCTGAAGGAGAGACGCCAGTTCTTTTCCAGGGATGTGGACAATAAGGAGGGAGCCTGTGTCCAGTACATTACACCAAGGTTTGGTTCCCCCAACAGCTCCGTGAGGTCAGCGGGAGCCAGGGTTACCAAATCTACTTCACAGAGGAGAAACTGGATTCTTAGAAAGAAGCCGTCCATCCCAAGGCCACTCTAAACTGCAGGATCTAGAATCCGGGTCTCCAGATTCCCAGACCCTTGAGCCTCCCCTAGCTGGTTCTGGGGAAACCTCATGGACTTAGCTCTCCGGTGTACTGACTTCATTTGGTTGTGTGTCAACTCCAAGAGTAGGCAGACCCAAAGGATGCCCAGAGTACAACGCTTAGACCCACAGCCAACTCAAGTGGCACACACGGAGAAGGCACTCAGCAGATGAGGAGCACCCCGGCAGGCACGAAGTTCTGACTCATTACACACGGAGCAGTCGTAGACCACATGGCCAAATATATGCCTGACACAAAGACCACAATAACTGCGCGGGCACACAAACACAACCAGGCCCACGACGTAAAGCGCGGACAAGCTCGAACACCCAGGATCGCACAAATGGCCAGAGACAAAATACACCGGCCACATGGAAAAGTATACAAAAGACAGTTCCACGGACACAACCAAGAACCCACGCTTCCGGACGCCAGGACAAGCGCAAGGTCACACGCTTCTGGAGAACACGTGACTAAACCCACAGACCCCGCCGGGCTTTCGGGGCCAGCAAGGAGCCCACCCGGCGCCCGACACTCACTGTGGGTGACAGTCACGGTGAGCCCAGGTGCCGCCATTTCCTCCCTGGTCACCTCCTCGCTCTGGGTCGCCTCCTCGTCCGGGGTCACCTCCTGGCTCCGATTCATCTCTTCGCTCCGAGTCGCCTCCTCACTCTGGGTCGCCTCTTCGCTCCGCGTCGCCTCCTCACTCAGGGTCAACTCCTCGCTCCGGGTCAATTCCTCGCTCCGGGTCGAGCGGCGCCGGGTCTTCTTCTTCATCCGCGGCCTGCGAGCGCCGGCGGCGGCGCCCCTGGTGGGTCGGTCATGCCCGCTGGCAGCACCCCGGACAGGTGGACGCCGAGAGGGAGGCGGGCCACGCTGGGCCGGGGGCTCCGACTGGCGCGGCTCCCGGCCTGGCCGAAGGGCGCGCAGCCGAGAGCCCAGCCGCTCCCGGTCGCCTCGTGGTCTCCGCGCCCCGCCGCGTTGAGCCAGGCCCGCGCTTGTTGACCGCCCAGCGATGGTAGCTGAGCGCGGCGTCTTACAACCCCGCCCGACTGCTTCCCAGCCCCGCCCCGCCCTGCCGGCCCCGCCCTGCCGGCCCCGCCCTCGCCCTATGCCGCTTTAGTTGCCCGCAGGCCCCACCCACTCAACTGAGGCCCCGCCTTGCTACAATAAAACCCCTCCCACTCCTTCCACCAACACTCCGCCCCCTGCAGGCTCTCTCCGAGTGCACCAAGTTGTTTTGCTCTCCTTCCCCGGAAGACCCGGCTGAAAATCCGGAAAAAGAATCGGGAAACGCCAGGGGGCATATTGCGCTTGCGCACAGAGGGGCCGGAAGTCGAGGCGGGAGGCTTCCGTTTCTGGTTTTGCTCAAGTGTTTGGGTTTCTTCGCGGCCGCTGAAGATGAACCGACTCTTCGGGAAAGCGAAACCCAAGACTCCGCCGCCCAGCCTGACTGACTGCATTGGCACGGTGGGCATTTGATCATGCATAAGTAGGCTCAGGATCTCTGACACACCCGACCCCGCCCACCCCCGGTGCCGGGCCCCTATTCTTCCACTTCGTTTCGGGTCCTGGGCCCCTTATACGTCGGCGCTCTCTGTCCCACCTTCTCCCCTTCATCCCTGTTACCCAAGTCATTCCTAACCCCACAAACCAGGGACCCCGTAACCCCATCACTGCCTTGCCCTGCCAGCACCCAACCCGTTTTGATGCCCATTGCCCGTCCACTCTCGCCTTGATCGTCTCACTTCACCCAGCCCTAGGCCCATACACCCTTCCCACCTCGTCCTGCCTGATCCCTTACCCTTCTTGCATCTGTCATCCCCAGCCCACATCAGGACTCAGCTTGATATCCTAGGTCAACATTATCTGTACCTCAGTCTTGGATCTCAGTAACACAAAACTCAGAACCCTGGCCCTTCAGATTAAGCCACCATCCCCGATTTAGGAAATGGCACTAGATCTACAATCAGCTGGTTTCACTGGGCACTGGCCCATTTCACGCGCCTCTTGGATGAGCTCTTAGCCTGGCTAATCTCTGATTCTAGGGAAATTCCAACTCAACTCAGTGATTCTCAAATTATTTTCTGCCCCAACCCACTTGAGGGCTACCTGGTATATCAGAATTGGGGGAGTGTGGCGGGGGAGTCAGAGTATAATTTATAAAAGCCCAGAGTTTCTGGCTGGGAATGCCCTTCTTTGTGAACCACTGGTTTTCACCCTTCCCCTTAAGCTCCTCTTTTCTTCCTCTGTATTCCTTCCTCTCTACCTGCCCCTTCTGGATTAAGTGTATTTTAGTAACTACCAGTGCATTTGATATTTTCCCCCAAGGTGGACAGCAGGGCAGAATCCATTGACAAGAAGATTTCTCGATTGGATGCTGAGCTAGTGAAGTATAAGGATCAGATCAAGAAGATGAGAGAGGGTCCTGCAAAGGTAAGGTAGGCAGCAACCGCTGCATAAGGTGCTGGCACAGCCTAGTTTTAGCACTTATAGAAATAGGGCCTAGTTTGGCTGGGCACGGTGGCTCATGCCTGTAATCCAGCACTTTGGGAGGCTGAGGCGGGTGGATCACGAGGTCAGGCATTTGAGACCAGCCTGGCCAACATAGCGAAACCCCATCTCTACTGAAAACACAAAAACTTAGCTGGGCATGGTGGCGGGCGCCTGTAATCCCAGCTACTCAGGAGGCTGAGGCAGAAGAATCACTTGAACCTGGGAGGCGGAGGTTGCAGTGAGCAGAGACCACACCGTTGTACTCTAGCCCAGGTGACAGTGTGAGACTGCGTCTCAAAAAAAAAAAAAAAAAAACAGGACCTAGTGCAGGGGCTGTGAGCGTCTCTACAGAAGAGATGCTTACAGTCTCATAAGGAGAAAATACGTGAGGGTGTATCCTTTAGGGAGGAGAGTTTGCAACCAAATATGGAAGGGAGGCTGGGGATTGATCTGGTGAAAAGAGATGCTGGTCACACGTCTAAAAGCATGTGCATGAGAATTAGCATATTATACTGAGAAGGTGGTCATCTGGAGAGGAAGACTAGGCTGTGCTCAAGATCAATGACTTGCCAAGCTGGTCAGGTTAGGTTGGTATACTAGACTGCTTAAGGCGTGGCCTGCTGGGAAAAAGTGAACTAGGCGTCTGGGACCAGTGTTCTAATACTAACACTGTCCCTGCCATCTAGTTGTGACCTTGATAAAGTCACTTATTTTCCACTCCTGTTAGGTAGAAACATAAAATACTGCGTTTAAGCACATGGAGTGTGGATATAGAAGTACCTTGTTTTTTCCAGATCCATAACTTATTAACCATGTGAGCCTGGGTATCACTGAACCTCTATTACCTCATCTATAAAACAGAGATAATACCTACCATACAGTATGAGGATTAAATGAGGTAATTGATGTGTACCACTATGTCTAGGATAAAGTAGTACTCAGTAAATGTGAGTTATGATAATCTGTGAAGTAATAATACCTGTTTTTCCTTCCTTATTGGAGAAGACAAATAAAATGATCTACAGCATTCTATAGAAAAGGAAGGCTTTTCCCAGTCATCTTAGTGGATGATGGGGAATGAAGAGCAACCAGAGGCAGGAAGGCCCATCTAGATTTGAGACAATGAAAGCCCAAACCATGGTGGTAGGAAACCAAAGAATCAGTTTGAAAGTGAGTTCTGAAATCAGCTAACAGGATGATTGTTCATGAACAAACTACAGAAAGAGGAAAGATAAGGTTGATATAAAGATTTTCAACCTAGAGAGGTGAGAGATTGGTGGGCCATTGTTACCTATTTCCAAGGTGAGATAAGGTTTAGGAGTTTGGAATTATTGAGGTTAAGTTGATAGGCTATACAAGTGAAGAATCTCTCTAAGGCAACTGGATATACAGAATCAGCACTTTTGGGGCTAGAGGCGGAGATAATATGCATTAGGAAAAGAGAAAGTAGTTCAGGACTCTGGGATGTGGGATGCAAAGACAGATAGGAGCTAAGGCTTAAAGACTGGACTTTAGAGATACCTGTTTTGGGGAGGGGAAGAACAGAATCCAGGAGCCATTATGCCTACTACTTTGAAGAAGAGAGGAAGTAGGCATGTGAGTTTGAGGCTATGGGAAATTTCTTTTACTGTATGTGTGTTTTCCACCTTATTTTTATTAAATCTGTTTTTCTCTCCAGAATATGGTCAAGCAGAAAGCCTTGCGAGTTTTAAAGCAAAAGCGGATGTAAGTTACACACACAATTTCTTTCCCTGTAGCAGGTTTAACTAAAAGAAAAATGGTCTTCCATTCCTTCAGGTTTTCATACTATTTTCTAAGCACTCTTGATTTAATTACAAATTTTCATTGACAAGTAATTAAATACAGTTAGCTGGGTTCTTCCCCGCTACATGTTCAGCAATATCTGTTGTAACAACTTCCATCTAAATAGAACTTTTTGCCATGATAGAGATGCTCTATATCTGTGTGCTCAATACAGTAGCTATTAGCAACATGTGGTTATTGAGCACTTGAAATGTGGCTGGTGTGACTAAGGAACTGAAGTTTAAATTTTATTCAATTTAAATAATTTAAGTAGCCTTAAATGGTTAGTGACTACTGTTTTGGACCAGATCTGTAGGGTTTGGTTTTCCTATTATTTATTTTAGAGTGTACCTTTTTTGTTTTTGTTTGTAAAGTTAGGAATCCTAAATGTTTGTTCCCTCCCACCATAATAAATTTAAAGATCCTTAATTTGTTTTAGGCGACTATGTCCCAGTTTTGAGCAGAAGCTAACTAGTATCTTTGGTGCCTACCTCTGTGGACTGTTCAGCTGATGAGATCCTCTGCAGGGTTATAGAGGTCAGGTGTAATTAGCTATTGAGGAACTAGAAAGATTGTCAGTATCTCTCTTCCTATATTAAAACGACTTTTTATAAGATACCGGATGCCATCTTCCTCCTTTTAGATTAGATCAAATTGGAAAAAGAAATTGTAATGCCTAGACTGGTGAGAGTGTGGTGAAATGATTTACCTTCTTAATTGGTAGCATTACTAGTTTTAAGTAACGTTTTTTGTGATAAAAAGAATACAGGTTCATTGTAGAAACTTGGAAAATACATAAATATGAACAGCAGAAAATAAAATTTACCTAGATTCTTACTGCTAGAAATAACCACCTTTAAAATGCTAATTTCTTCCAGTTTCTTTCCTCTGCTTCTGCATATGTGGTATGTGTGCATATAACTTTTTAGAAGAAATGAAATTGTAGTGTGTATATGTAGCTTTTCCTTTTCCACTTAATATCGTGAGCATTTCCCTGTTCTTTTAAATATTCTTTGGAAACTTTACATTTTTTAATGAGATTATAATATTCTACCATTTGCTTGCACCATGAATGGACCATTCTTTTTTTTTTTTTTTTTTTTTGAGACGGAGTCTCGCTCTGTCGCCCAGGCTGGAGTGCAGTGGCCGGATCTCAGCTCACTGCAAGCTCCGCCTCCCGGGTTCCCGCCATTCTCCTGCCTCAGCCTCCCGAGTAGCTGGGACTACAGGCGCCCGCCACCGTGCCCGGCTAGTTTTTTTTGTATTTTTTAGTAGAGACGGGGTTTCACCGTATTAGCCAGGATGGTCTCGATCTCCTGACCTCGTGATCCACCCGTCTCGGCCTCCCAAAGTGCTGGGATTATAGGCTTGAGCCACCGCGCCCGGCCTGATCATTCTTTTTCTAGTTGGGTAGATTGTTTCCAATATTGTATAAAGAACATAGTGACATAAGTCTTTGAGGTAATATTATAATTTGATATAAAACTTTATTTTACAAACATTTTGAACACCAGACATTATATTAAGTCAGATGGATTACCTAATTATGGGTACAAAATTAATAAAACATACCTAGGGCTGGGCACAGTAGCTCACACCTATAATCCCAGCATTTTGGGAGGCCAAGACAGCAGATCAGTTGAGGTCAGGAGTTGGAGATCAGCCTGGTCAACATGGTGAAATCCCGTCTCCACTAAAAATACAATTAGCTGGGTGTGGTTGCGTGCGCTTGTAGTCCCACCTACTTGGGAGGCTGAGGTGGGAGAATCGCTTGAACCCAGGAGGCAGAGATTACAGTAATCTGAGACGGCACCACTACACTCCAGCCTGGGCAATAGAGCAAGACTGTCTCTAAACAAACAAATAAATAAATAAACAAAATAAAATATACCTGTCTTCAAGGAGTTCAAAATTCTGGAAAACCGTTTAGCTATATGTATGAAGAGCCTTAAAAATAGTTTACCCTTTGCTCTAAGAATTTCACTTCTGTATATTTATCATAGAAAATAATTATAAAGACATACTAAGATATGCAGCAGGCCTGGCGCAATGGCTCATGCCTGTAATCCCAGCACTTTGGGAGGCTGAGACGGGCGGATCACCTGAGGTTGGGAGTTCGAGACCAGCCTGACCAACATGGAGAAACCCTGTCTCTACTAAAAGTACAAAATTAGCTGGGCATGGTGGCGCATGCCTGTAATCCCAGCTACTCCAGAGGCTGAGGCAGGAGAATTGCTTGAACCCAGGAGGCGGAGGTTGCAGTGAGCCGAGATGGTACCATTGCACTCCAGCCTGGGCAACAAGAGCAAAACTCTGTCTCAAAAAAAAAAAAAAAAAAAAGATACGCAGCAACATAGAAAAAAGCAAATGCTATAATGTTAAGTGGAAAATAGTGTTATAACTAACATATAGTCATGTGCTGCATAACAATGTTTTTGTCAATGAATAACAGAACAGACTGCATTATACCACTCTGGCCCCTATAAGGTTATAATACTGTATTTTTACTGTATCTTTTCTATAGGATGTTTAGATACACAGATACCATAGTGTTACAATTGGCTACGATATTCAGTACAGTAACATGCTGTACAGGTTTGTAGCCTAGGAGCAAGCACTAGGCTATGTCATATAGCTTAGGTGAGTAGTGGGCTATACCGCACAGGTTTGTGTAAATACACTCTGTGATATTTGCACAATGATGAAATTGCCTAACAATGTATTTCTCAGAACATATCCCCATTGTTAAGTGATGCATGACTGTACATGCAAAGGAAAAAGACTGGAGGGACACATCGAATGATATTTGTGTTAGAGTGATTAAATTGTTTTTGCCAATTTCTCTGTGTGATACCTAATTTTTAAGTTTTTTGTTCCTTTTTTTTTTTTTTTTTAAAGAAAATACTCTTATTTAGTGTGGGGATACTTTGTTCTTGAGGATTTCTGTCTGGTTCATATATTTGCCATTCTCAATTGACTCTAAAAAGGTATGAGCAGCAGCGGGACAATCTCGCCCAACAGTCATTCAACATGGAACAAGCCAATTATACCATCCAGTCATTGAAGGACACCAAGACCACGGTAATCCCAAAACATCTTTTCCTGTTATTTCATTTATTTATTCTTATTCTCTTTTCCTATGGCTTTTTAAAGACAGTTGAACCAGCTGGGTGCAGTGGCTCACGCCTGTAATCCCAACACTGGGAGGCTGAGGTGGGTGGATCACCTGAAGTCAGGAGTTCGAGACCAGCCTGACCAACATGGTGAAACCCTGCCTCTACTGAAAAATACAAAAATTAGCTGGGTGTGGTGGTGCACACCTGTAATCACAGCTACCTGGGAGGCTGAGGCAGGAGAATCGCTTGAACCCAGGAGACAGAGGTTGCAGTGAGCCATTGCACTCCAGCCTGGGCAGCAAGAGTGAAACTGTCTCAAATAAATAAATAAATAAAGACAATTTAGCCAACATGACTTTCTAAAACATTGTGTTTTCTTCTTCCTTTTCTTAGGTTGATGCTATGAAACTGGGAGTAAAGGAAATGAAGAAGGCATACAAGCAAGTGAAGATCGACCAGATTGAGGTGAGACGTATGCTACTTTCTGCAAGAATGTGCACTAGTTTCTGAGAGAATCCAAACGAGTGTGTGTGTGATAGGAATAGCACAGGAGAGGAACTGAATCTTGGGGCTGCCGTTGACTAGTAGAGTAACTTCAAGAAAGGGTACCAAATGTCTCAGTTTCCTCAGATCCTAATACCACATACAGTTACAGACTGTCCCTGATTTAAGATGGTTCAACTTAACGATTTTTCAGTTTGATGATGGTGCGAAAACTATATGTATTCAGTAGAAACCATACTTTGAATATCCACGTAACCATTCTGTTTTTCAGTTTCCTTACAATATTTAATAAATTACATGAGATACTCAACACTTTGTTATAAAATAGGCTGTTAGATGATTTTGCCCAACTGTAGGCCAGTGTAAGTGTTCTCAGCACAATTAAGGTAGGCTAGGTTAAGTGATGGTTTAGTAGGTTAGGTGTATTGAATGCACTTTCTTTTTTTTTTTTTTTTTTTTTGAGGGGGAGTGCTCGTCTCGGCCTCCCAAAGTGCTGGGATTACAGGCTTGAGCCACCGCGCCCGGCCCGCCTCCCGGGTTTATGCCATTCTCCTGCCTCAGCCTCCCGAGTACCTGGGTCTACAGACCCCCACCACCTCGCCCGGCTAGTTTTTTTTGTATTTTTTAGTAGAGATGGGGTTTCACCGTGTTAGCCAGGATGGTCTCCATCTCCTGACCTTGTGATCCGCCCGGCAGGCCTCCCAAAGTGCTGGGATTATAGTCTTGAGCCACCGCGCCTGGCCCTGAATGCACTTTCTACTTAAGATATTTTGAACTTACGATGGATTTATCAGAATGTAACCCTATCATAAGTCAAGGAACTTCTGTATTATGAGGATGAAATAAATGAGCTAGTATATCTACACGCACAATGCCTGGCCTATAATAAGCATCCAGTAGTTACTTTTAACTAATGCAATGATACTTAGTCTGTTTCTTCAATGGTAGAGTAGTGATGTTGTTGCCTTTTCCCAGGACTGTCATGAGTGTTAAATGAAGGTATGTAGGTAAAGTGTGTGTAAAGTGTTTAGCCCAACTCCTGGTGTAGTAGACTTGGTTCCCTTTTCTAGTAATTCTCTTTAGATTTTTAATAATAATGTCATTAGTTCCTTACAGTTAGCATTTTTTATTGGAATTGGGTATTGACCAGGGAGATGAGCCCTAAGAGCTTGGCAGCTCTCAGCTGTCAGATGAACAGCCCAGGTGGCAAGAGGAGATAGCAGAGGGAGTGAGTGGTGACTGGTCAGAGGAGAGAGGCTTCCTTTCTGCATACAAAATGGTGCTCTTGACCTTTACCCCCTAACTAGAATGTCCATTTCCTTGAATGCAGGGACTTGATTTTGTTCACTACTATGTCCCCAGTGCCCACAGCAATGCCCCGCCATAGTTGGTGCTCAGAAAGTATTTGATGGTTGATGAATCAGAGACTATAAAAGGAGATAAAGCCAAAAAAAAAAGGGGGTGAGAGAAAGCTGTATGGCCTGATTCAAGCAGTGTTTGTTGGGTGAGCAGTTACTACATACCAGGCATTTTATTGCCTCTGCAAAGGTATTCTCTGATAATGCTGATCTTTAGTAAGAGTAAAGGCAGGCCGGGCGCGGTGGCTCACGCCTGTAATCCCAGCACTTTGGGAGGCCGAGGCAGGTGGATCACAAAGTCAGGAGATGGAGACCATCCTGGCCAACATGGTGAAACCCCGTCTCTACTAAAAATACAAAAAAAATTAGCCGGGCGCGGTGTGGTGGCAGGTGCCTGTAGTCCCAGCTACTCGGGAGGCTGAGGCAGGAGAATGGCGTGAACCCGGGAGGCAGAGCATGCAGTGAGCCGAGATCTCACCACTGCACTTCAGCCTGGGCGACAGAGTGAGACTCTGTCTCAAAAAAAAAAAAAAAAGTGAAGGCATTTCTCCCCTCTCTCATTTTTTCAAGCACCCCTCTTAGGTTGCCTTGGTCTCTAATCCTCCACAAGTGTCTGCATGCATGGAATTAAACGATATGATACTGTCTTAAGAGCTTCACTGATAAAAGTGTTCTGTGTATGCTTGTCTTTTTTTTTTTTTTTTTTTAGACAGAGTCTCATTCTGTCACCAAGGCTGCAGTGCAGTGGTGTGATCTCGACTCACTGCAACCTCCGCCTCCTGGGTTCAAGCGGTTCTCCTGCCTCAGCCTTCCAAACAGCTGGGATTACAGGTGCCCACCACCATGCCCAGCTAATTTTTGTATTTTTTTGTAGAGATGGGGTTTCACCATGTTGGCCAGGCTAGTCTCAAACTCCTGACCTCAAGTGATCCGCCCACCTCGGCCTCCCAAAGTGCTGGGATTACAGGCGTGAGCCATCACTCCCAGCCATCTTTTTTTGTATAATATCATTTGCCATTAAAATATAATGAAATGCAATGGTATTTTCTGCTTTTAGGGTTCCTTGTGTTTTAATTAAAGCTATTTAATAGGAACAAAAGAGAAACTTTGGTCTTTGTGAATGCTTTCTATGTCTCTTCGTCTCTCACCTGTGGTTGTCTGTCTGTCTCCCTGCCTAATCCTTTTCCTGTCCTCCAATAGATTGCCAGCATGACAGGTGGAGAGCCCCTTTAACTCTTTTGGTGTGTATGTGTCTTTGGTTAGATCCGAATTTTTTGGTTAGATTTATTTTCCTAAAATGCTTTACTTGGAAAATATTTTCATTGTTTTATAGCTTTAACTTTCTATTTTGCTGTTGTGTGCGTGTAGGTCTGTTTTTCTTTTGCTTTTTTCAGTTTCTGCATATCACTGCGTCAATGTTCTTTTTAGCTTAGTGCTTATATTTTTTTATATTGCTTTTGTTTGTTTATGCAATAGAAAACCAGCTAATTGTGGGATGAATTTTTTCTGTGTCTATTCTGGAGTCTTGCTAGGAATCCTATTCATAGATGATCTGGGAGGATGTGTCTTGATGTGTAATACTATTGTATAAGCTTGACTTGATTAGCTTTCTGTTATTTTCATTGTCTTTTAATTATTACTCAGCCAGTGCTTCTCTGTGTAGCAGAGTGTTAAATATGCATATAATGTGGCAGTTTGGTACTTGGAAATACAGAAAATCAAAGTTTAAAAAAAAAAATTTCCCCTCCATTTTACTACCCTTTTCACCTTTATGGGGTCCAGGAAGGAATTTTCTTTTTTCTTTTTTGCTGTTGCCCAGGCTGGATTATAGTGACTCAGTCTCAGCTCACCACAACCTCCGCCTCCCAGGCTCAAGCCATCCTTCTGCTTCAGTCTCCCGAGTAGCTGGGACTACAGGCATACACCATGCCCAGCTAAATTTTGTATTTTTTGTGGAGATGAGGTTTTGCCATGTTCCCCAGGTTGGTCCCAAACTCCTGAGCTCAAGCGATCTGCCCACTTTTGCCTCCCAGAGTGCTGGGATTACAGGCATAAGCTACTGCACCTGGCAGAATTTTCAAATGTCTTGCATTGCGTTAGAAATTCTGAAGGATAAATGGTACTGATTTGGTCCTTTTGCTTTATCAACACTAGTTCTATTCCTGTCTGTGTGGAATTACAGTATATGAAGAGTGTATTGTTCTGCACATAATTAACACAGTAAAATATATATAGTATTGGGTGCTTAGTGTTTTACATATATTATTGCAATAAATCCTTACAATAACCGCAGTGAGAATATGGCTATTTTATTTATTTATTTATTTATTTTCGAAATGGAGTCTCGCTCTGTCGCCCAGGCTGGAGTGCAGTGGCGCGATCTCGGCTCACTGCAACCTCTGCCTCCCGGGTTCAAATGATTCTCCTGCCTCAGCCTCCTGAGTAGCTGGGATTACAGGCGCATGCTGCCATGCCCGGCTACTTTTTTGTATTTTAGTAGAGATAGAGTTTCACTGTGTTGCCCAGGCTGGTCGCAGACTCCTGAGTTCAGGCAATCCACCCGCTGCGGCCTCCCAAAGTACTGGGATTACAGGCATGAGCCACCGCGCCAGGCCAGATACGGCTATTAATAATTCCATTTTACAAATGAGGAAAATAAGGCTTAGAGACATTACTTCTCATTGAGTAATGGCAAAATTGAACTTGGGTATATCTGACTCCAGAGTCTCACTCCTAACCATTATACCAGCTGCCCTTTGTTATGCTATACCACTTCTTAGATTGGTTTCACATTACAGTTTACCCTTGAACAGCAAATGCAGTTTGAACTGCATGAGTCACTTATATGCAGATACTTTTCAACCAAACAAGGATCAAAAATATAGTATTTGCAGGATGTGAAACCACCCATATGGAAGGCCGACTGGGGACTTAGGTATGGGCAGATTTTGGTATAGGCAGACATCCTGGAACCAGTCCCTTGCGTGTACCAAGGGACAACTGCATTTTTAGCCTTGTAGTAATCTCCCTGTTAAGCACAGGTAGATTATTCACACATGATTTATGCCCTCGGTCCATTTTTTTCACCAGCCTTGTCTTGGCTGTGACACCTATCATGATTCCCTTACTGATTCTCCACCCAGGGTGGGCCATGTACAACTCACTTTTTCTACCACTTCAGTTGTTTTTACTCTTGCCTCCTTTCTCTACACAATGTAATCTGTCTTTGACTGACTTGAGAAGAATAATTTGCTTGTCTCAATAACCTCCCTGTCTTCATTAACTAGAAAATGATTGATAGTTTAGATCAAGATAGTTGCTTGATTTAATGTTTCAAGTAAAACTTTCTGTAATAGTAGACAGCTAGACAGCTGACATCATCTATTCTCACATAGGACTTTGGGCTTCCATGAGGCACTTTAAAATCAAATCCAGCCGGGCATGGTAGCTCATGCCTATAATCCCAGCACATTGGGAGGCTGAGGCGGGCAGACCACCTGAGGTTGGGAGTTTGAGACCAGCCTAACCAAGATGGCAAAACCCTATCTCTACTGAAAATACAAAAATTAGCCAGGCGTGGTGGCGCACACCTGTAATCTCAGCTATTTGGAGGCTGAGGCAGGAGAATTGCTTGAACCCGGGAGGTGAAGGTTGCAGTGAGCTGAGATTGCACCATTGCACTCCAGCCTGGGCGACACAGCGAGACTCCATCTCAATAAATAAATAAATAAATAAAGTAAAAAATAAAGTGAGAGATCGCCAATTCTATTCTTTACTTTTAAGTTCACATTTTGCCACCAAAAATAGGTGGGGGATTATGTGGGTCAGTAACATTCATAGTTATTGTTAGAGGAAATCTTTGGGCTTGTGGTTTTTAATTCTTAAGCATTCTCTCATACTTTTAATTAGAAGGGATGTTTAAGAGTTACTTGAACCTGTCCTTTAGAGGAGTGTCTGCTCAGTTGTTGACATTAAAAAATTGCTAGCCAAAGACTGGGCTAGGGGAGGTGAACTAACAGTTTTTGAGAACTGTTTTATGTGCTTGGTGTTTTACATACATTATCTTTTTAAAAATTGCTCATGTCTAGATTCAAAGGAGAATGTAGGGGAAAGGGGTACTTAGAATAAAATGGTAAATAAGAGAAAATCCTCTCATATATATTTCCATAGGATTTACAAGACCAGCTAGAGGATATGATGGAAGATGCAAATGAAATCCAAGAAGCACTGAGTCGCAGTTATGGCACCCCAGAACTGGATGAAGATGATTTAGAAGCAGGTAAGTTATGAGAAAAGTAATGTATATTTAGTTTTGGAGTCCAAAAGGAACAACTGCCTGGGACCTTTTCCCAAATGCTAGTGAAAATTTCTATCAGGATTTCCTGAAGGTTAGTTTACGGTACAGTCCCTGGGCAAAGAGCTTGTGAGGCAGCCACATCAGACTGTATACTCCACCAACAACAGTGGGATGGATCAACTCTGAAGGAAGTCCAGGTATAGGCTGACCTGGTGCTTAGTATCTGTAAGTGTCCTCCACATGGCCTTTCCTTGCTATATTCCTTTTGATTTTGTTCTACTTGTTTTCCTAGTTGGAGTGATCTCCCTCAGAACAGCAAAACCAATTAAGAAACAATAATTAGGGCCAGGCACTCTAATCCCAGCACTTTGGGAGGCCAAGGTAGGCGGATCCACTCAAGCCGTGGAGTTCGAGACCTGGCAGAGCAATGTGGCGTGACCCCATCTCTATAAAAAATACAAAAATTACCCAGGCATGGTGGTGTGTGCCTGTAGTCCTAGCTACTCGGGAGGCTGAGGTGGAAGGATCACTTGATCCCAGGAGGTAGAGGTTCCAGTGAGCTGAGATTGCACCACTGCAGCCTGGGCAGCACAGTGAGACCTTCTCTCAAAAAAAAGAAAAAAAGAAATAATCGTTGGCAAATACTTAGTGTGCATCTACTCTATACCAGGTATTCTACTAGGTGGTGGGAATTTAGCACTGAATAAAAATGCAGTCCCTACATTCATGAAGCTTCTCTAGCAGTGGAAGACATAAATGGTTTGCTTCAAGTAATTACTAGAGCACAGACTATAGGCAAGAAGTATGGGGTAGCATGGGAGCACATACTAAGGGACTCTAACCTAGTTAGTAGTGGGAGAGAGGCATGGGACCTGAAGGATGAGTAGGGGATAGCATGAAAAAATGAGAAGGGTTGTCAAATGGCCTCAGGGAGAGCAGTCTGGAACCTATTGCAATAACCATTTAAGAGATGATGGTGGCCGAGACTAGCTAGGGTGATGGTAGCAGAAACAGACAGAAGTGGACAGATTGAAGACATCTTAGAAAATTGAGTGGGCAAGATTTAATGATTGGTTGGATGTAGAAGAAGTGGGAGGTGTCAAGGGTGACTGTCAGTTTCTAGCATGCGTAACTGGGTAGATGACAGAACCATTCCACACTGAATTTCTATTGTGTGATTCCCCTGTTACATTACTGCTGCTGCTTTCCCGCTCTCTCCATGGTCTTTTTTTGCCTAGAACCTTTTAATTTTTTTCCATTTATTTCTTTATTTTTTAATTTCCCATCTTCAGTTGCCCCTGATGAGTCTCTGCCTGCTATTGTCATTCCTCTTGGGTACTTGCAACTCATTTTACCACAGACTTATTTTTGGAGTCTGATTTCATGTAATGGTCACACAGCATACAACAATCTCATGCCCTCTTCACTGCCTTCTTTCAAGTCCATCGATAAATGAGAGAATTTATTAGCTCCCAGTTTTCTTGGTTACATTTTTTTAAAATGTTGACTGTTTCAATCTCAGAGTTGGATGCACTGGGTGATGAGCTTCTGGCTGATGAAGACAGTTCTTATTTGGATGAGGCAGCATCTGCACCTGCAATTCCAGAAGGTGTTCCCACTGACACAAAAAACAAGGTGAAAGCTTTTTCTGTTTATATTTTAATGCAAAATAGCAAAGGCTTTATGCTTGACCATAAGTCTGGGAATCTAAAAGGTAGTCTTACATTAGAACAAAGAAAGACAGTCCTGGTCATTATTTTGTGAACCCTTGAAGGTCTGGTTTTTCTGCATTGGATGATGAACTGACTGCATAAACAGTGTCACTGAGGCTCAGGAATATTTTTATACAATGACAATTTGTGTAACATACATAATCACCCTTGTTGTGAGCTGGCACTGGGTACCATTGATGGGTCTTAGACATTTCCCGTAAAAGCATAAGCAACACATGCATGAGAGTTGCTAGGCAGCAGTGAAAACGTCTCACTCTCCATACACACCAGTTAATTACTGGCTGGATTTTTAATTTTATTTTCCTTTCCTTTTTTTTTTCCTATACACACAGGAGTTTAGAACGAGTGGATTTTCTAAACTATGGATTAATAATTTAAGCATAAAACTTAATGTAGAAAGATTCTAATTTAAGGCAAAAGAATCAGAACACCTGGCACTAAGTATGACTAATTACTTAGCTGTTGTAAGCTTTTCTTTTCCTTGCATCTGTAAAATACAGATAATTACAGGTATCTCATGTAATTGTTGTGCAAGCAAATTAGATCTTGTATATAAAGGACTTTGCAAACCTAAAGCACTGTCCAAATCTACATGGTTGTCTTTTTTTTTTTTTTTTGAGGCAGAGACTCATTCTGTCACTCAGGCTAGAGTGCAGTAGTGTGATCTCAGCTCACTGCAACCTCTGCCCCCCTGGTTCAAGCAATCCTCGTGCCTCAGCCACCCAGGTAACTGGGATTACAGGTGTACGCCACCATACCCGGCTAATTTTTGTATTTTTAGTAGAGACGGGATTTCGCCACGTTGGCCACACTGGTCTCAAACTCCTGGTCTCAAGCGATCCGCCTGCCTCAGCCTCCCAAAGTGCTGGGGTTATAGGCATGAGCCACTAATAATGACAACCAGGCTGAGCACAGTGTGACTTTGAGCAAAATAGCAGAAATTTATGTCTTCTTTTTGAACCTCATCAGTTTTTCCTACGTGTAAAATGTGAGAGCAAAGGGCAGGGAGGAGGTAATTTCTTAGGTCCATTACTGCTGGTTTCTGTGAGTATGCATCTTCCTCTATTGTATCCCTCCCTTCTCTGTTGAGCCTGGGATAGTCTTGCCTTTCTGAACTGCCCACTCCTCCCCGACCTCTCTGGCAACTTCAAGGTCCCAAGTCCATGGGTTACTTTTTCTCAGCAACCCATGAAATAATTTTTATTAACACTACCATAGTCCACCTTGTTAATTTCCTAGTAACAAGTCCCTGAAGCATCTATGTTATTTCCACTTTGAGAAGGTCACAGATTCCTGAGTTATATATGCTATGGATATATGGGGTTTTTGTTGTTGTTGTTGTATCTTTTTGAGATGGAGTCTCGCTCTGTCACCCAGGCTGGAGTGCAGTGGCACAATCTCTGCTCACTGCAACCTCCACCCCCGAGTTCAAGCAATCCTCCTACCTCAGCCTCCCAAGTGGCTGAGATTACAGGCAAGCTTCACCACGCCTGGCTAATTTTTTGTGTTTTCAGTAGAGATGGGGTTTCACCATGTTGGTCAGGCTGGCCTCGAACTCCTGACCTCAAATGATCCACCTGCCTCAGCCTCCCAAAGTGCTGGGATTATAGGTGTGAGCCATCACGCCCAGCCTGTTGTTGTTTTTAAAGTAAAGGAATAAAAGAATGGCTGCTCCATAGGCAGAGCAGCCCTGGTGTTCATCGATAGTGGTATTGCTGCCTATGATTATATAAAGCATGATATGGAAGTGACTGCCTATCCAAGGGCACTGCTCCTTCAAGAATTTGGGAGGCTAAGAAAGGCATTGGTCCACCTTAGGGATCAGGGTGAAAATGCAAATCTGGGGGCAAGGACCCACTGCTTAACCTTTCCTTTTTGACCCTCCCAGCCTCCTTTTCCCCTTTCCAGGTTTACTCTTAGATTTCTCTTTCTCCCTCTTTCACTCTCTTTCCCCTGTGGAGGAGTCCCCTTTTGGCCCTTTCTAGTTCTCTTCTTATCACTTCCTCCTTTACTTTTCATGAAAAAGCTCGTTCTCATCTTATGAGTAGGATTTTGGTTTTGATTGATTAAATACTTGGAAATGAGTTTTAACTATTAAATGTTTGTAATCCTTTTTTTTTTTTATCAAATGGAAAAATAGTGGCACTAAACATTGCTTCCTTTTTACAGGATGGAGTTCTGGTGGATGAATTTGGATTGCCACAGATCCCTGCTTCATAGATTTGCATCATTCAAGTATATCTTGTAAAACAAACACGTATTACGGGACTAGGAAATATTTATCTTTCCAAATTTACCATAACAAATGTAGGTTTCTTTCCTTTCTTTGAAGGAAAGTTTAATTACATTGCTCTTTTATTTTTTCCATTAAGAGACTCATTGCTTGGGAAATGCTTTCTTTGTACTAAAATTTGATTCCTTTTTTTCTTAAGAAAAACAAACTCAGTTTAAAAGTATCTTTAGCTCGTATGACTTGTTTTCATTCAATAATAATAATTTGAAATAAAACTAAGGAAATGGAATCGTAAAAATCTATGACAGTGTAACTCTGCAGTCTCAAAATGACCTGATAAATTGATAAGACAAAGATGAGATTATTGGGGCTATTCATATTATGATTCAGAATCATTTTCTATTGTGGTATTATAGGTTGGTTAAAGTGATGGCCTTTTTGATGGGTTTTGTTGTGTCTTGTGAACAAGTTATTACTGTGTCCATTATTGGAATGGAATTATCACTACTGTATCATGAGTGGGTATTTTGATTCTATGGTTCCCTCAGTATTACATGTTGACTTGTAATCAATAATGAATATTTCTTGATATTTAATGTATAGGACATTTATTTATACTCAATAAATATTTTTCAAAAGGATATCATTTTAATAATATCACTTCAGCTTAAAACCTCTACTGCGGAAACCAAATTTAATAGAACTTTAATGTCATTTCAGCCTAGAACTCCACTACAGAAACCAAACTAACCAGTAGCATTGTGAGGAAAGAGCAAGGAACAATCTGGGCTTGGGCCCTGGGTCTACCATTTACTAACTACTGAATAGTCTATTCAACTTCTCTAACCTTCTGTTTCCTTATTAGTAAAATCATGCTTAACTCACAGAGCTTTTGTGAGGAATAATTGAGGTAATGGTCATAAGTACCTCGTAAACGGCAAGGGGCTATTCTCATATGAGGGATTGTTAACAATAAAAAAGAAACGGCTTCATTCTTTTCTTAGTAGGTGCCTGGAGTGCTACAGCAAGTTCAAACTCCTGCCCAGTTTCAGGGTCTTTAATGATCCTGTCCTCCCTTCTTTACTTAACTTGTTGCCAGCTGCATTCCCCCTCCAGCCTTGCTGGGTGCCTCACAGTGCCATGTGCACCTGACTCTCACATGTCTGCAGATCAAACCAATAAACATTTACGAACACCAGCTTTGTAGAAGTCTGTACCAGCCCAGTGGTTACCAAGAACAATCACAGTTCCTCTCTTCAGGAGTTCTTGTCTAGTTATAAGTGGGGATGAGATAACGTATGTAACCCTCTCCCATCTCCAACCTCACCTTCTCAAGAAGCCTTCCAGAGGGAGCAAACATAGTATTCATCATTACCTTCTTGAAACCTTTCTTGGCTTTTCTATGAGTTCTGAGTTTTCTTCTAATCTGGCCCACTTATTCTCTTATATAGACACCTCTTTCTTAGCCCCTTGAATATTTCTTCCATTACAGTTCCAATCTGTATTCTCCTTGAGAAATCTCACACCCACGATATCAACTATTACCTACGCACTAAAGACTCAAAATGACTGTCACTAGCCTAGACTTCTTATCCTTATTTTCAGTTCTAGGCATTTCCACTTAAATGCCCCGTCGTTACCTAGAATCTAACATATCCAAGTAAAGCTCATTATCTTGGGGTTCACTGTCAGCAAACATTTCTCTTTGATTTCTTGTCTTGCTTAGTGTTACCAGTGATTCATATATTGCCCATTTTAGTGGGTGATATTTAGCCCTCTAGCTAGACCACATTAGTGCATTGGATACGAGTGAGCAATCATTCTACCTAAATCTCTACTCTTTGGCTTTTGTGACAGTACTCTCCGGTTCTCCTGTTCCTCTATTCCCTCTAAGGCTTCTTTCTGAAATCCTCAACTCTCTAACTGTAATGTTACTGCTCCTCTGGATTCTAGCTTTTACCCACCAAACTTTTCTCTGTTCACTTATATTTAGTGATCTCAGCTATTCTCATGGCTGGAACTATTAACTTCCAAATTTATACTTCTATCCCTGAACTTGCCCCTGAGTTTCAGAATCTTTATATCCAGCTGTTTGCCTAACAATTATTTGGATGTTCCAGAAGCCCACAAGCACCTCACATTCAAATGGCTGAAACAGCCTATCACCTTTCCTCAGACCTGAATTTCCTGCTGCTTTTTCCCTGTCTCATGATGGGAGCTGTGAGACAGGGAAACCATTGTCTTACGATGGGAGGCTGTGAGGCTAATGGAACTATTATCCTCCTATCATTCAAAACAGAAAACGCTTGAGTTGTCCTTGATGCCTATATTTTGGCTACACAGTCAATTATCCTTAAACCCTGCTTTTAATCCCTGTTTCTCAAATCCAACTCCTCCTCTCAACTCTCCCTGGTAGATGTCTCTCACCTGGTCTTTTGGAATGTCTTCTCTTCTTGCATAGTTTCACTTCCTTGAGTACACTGATCACATACAGCTACTCTTACCTTTCTAAAATACAAATCTCACTTAAATTCTTTGATGGTTCTCTAATAATTCCACCAGGGCATAAAAAGCTGCCAATGACCTGGCCTCTGCCTATCTGTAATGGGTTATTGCCTAGTCTTTTCAGAACAGCATTTCCTTTCTTTCAAGGGAACTGCTCCCCCATTTCAACTATGTGATTATTGGGAACATGCCAATTTTAGAGTAGTACTGTCCTTACCCTTCCAAGCTATGAAAGTGTGTATGTGATCACACTGTGTCTATCAGAGTCCATACCTCAGATTTTCTAAATAGAAAGTAGGGAAATTGCTTTTTTCCTTTTTTTTTTTTTTTTTTTTTAAATTCTTTTACTGTTTGTCAGTATGACAGATTGAAGCCAGAGAGGAGCCAAGATAAGAGACAGAATGAAAGACTGTCCGGGGCACTCAGCTCTGAATTCTGATCCTTGACATTCCAAGTCTCTACAACTCTGTTCTGTGAGGTATTTGAGGATTCTGCAAATAAACTTTATCCTCTTTTCTGCTTAAAGTAGTTGGCAATGGGTTCCTGTCACTTGCCGGTAAGAGACAGAATAATTGCTTTGCAGCTTGTGTCATGTCACACTTTTCAATTTTGTGATCTAGTAAGTGTTCTGCGTCTAGTCCCCCCACGTCCACCATACAGCCATGATTCCTTGCCTCTTCATGGTTTCTCCTACCTGAAGCTTCCTTATGTCTTTGTCATTCTGCTAATTCTTCCTGTATTGGGGAAAGGCCAAAGAGCATGCCCTGGTCTGCGTCAATACAGTGAATTAAAGGAAAGTGGAAGGAGTGAGTCCTGTATTAGAAAGCCCTAGGCACTATAAAGCCTGTGATCATCACTCCTATAGCTACCACCAGACAACCTTGCTGGTCAATATTTCACCTGTTAACTATTAGGAAAGAGCAGAATTGAGTGCAGGGAGTCCTAGGTTTTAATCCGTCAGTTCTGAGAGTTTAGCAGTAATGGGGAAGGACATTGGAATGATTCCGTATAGTAAAAGTTTAGCACTTCTATCATCCATATCCCTTAGCTTTCCTTTTGTGTTTTCTTATAGTTATGTCACCAAGAGAGTTATTAGAAATACTGATGCCTGGGTCCTACCCCCATAGATTCTGATATAATAGATCTGGATACAGTGTGGGCATTTGGATTTTTAAAAGCTCCCCAGGTACTTAAGTGTATCCAAAGTTAACCACTGCTCTGTGGTGCCTGATCAGTCTGAACCTATTTTCATGGTTAAGCATTCTGGACTGTTAACATCAATTTCTGCAGTGAAGGAGTAAGCAATGACTGCCCTAAGGTAAAGTTTTTCGTCCATGGAATGAATTGGGAAGTATTCCCTCCTTCTGTATTTTTTGGAAGAGTTTGTGAAGGATTACTGTTCATTCTTCCTTGATTTGGTAGAATCATTTGGGCTTGGGCTTTTCCTTATGGGAAGTTTTTAAAATTACTGATTCAGTCTCTACTTGTTATAGGTGTATTCAGATGTTCTGTTTATTCTTGAGTAGTCTGTGTCTTCCTAGGAATTTTTCCACTTCATCTAAGTAATCTAATTTGTTGGCATACAGTTGTTCATAGTATTCCCTTTTGATCCTTTTTATTTCTGTAAACGTGGGTAGTAATGCCTACGTTTTCATCCATAAATTTAGTAATTTCAGTTTTTCTTTTTTCTTGATTATTCTCTCTAAACATTTGTCAGTTTTATCACTTTCTCACTTTTGTTCAATGAACTCTGTTGATTTTTTTCTGTTTTTCTATTTCAATAATTTCTGGTCTTGTATTATTTCTTTTCTTATACGTGCTTTGGTTTAGTTTGCTTCTTTTTCTTTTTCTTTTTTCTTTTTTTTGGAGACAGGGTCTCACTCTACTGCCCAGGCTGAAGTGTGGTGGTACAATCACAGCTCACTGCAGTCTCAACCTCCAAGCAGTCCTCCCCACTCAGCCTCCCTAGTAGCTGGAACTACAGGCATGTGCTATCATGCCCAGTTAATTTATTTTTTTAATTTTTAGTAGGGATGTGGTATCCCTATGTTGCCCAGGCTAGTCTGAAAGTCCTGGTCTCAAGCGATCCTCTCGCCTTGGCCTCCCAAAGTGCTGGGATTACAGGTATGAACCACCCCCACGCCAGCCCTGTTATTCTTTTTCCAATTTCTTAAGGTGGAAGGTTAGGCTATTGATTTGTGATTTTTCTTCTTTTTTATTAATAAACTTTTTTTTTTAGAGTTTTGGGTTCACAGCAAATTGAGTGGAAAACACAGAGAGTTCCCATATAACACACAACCTTCCCACTATCAGCTTCCCTCACCACAGTGGTATGTTGCAGTCAGTGAATCTACATTGATACATTATTATCACACGAAGTCTGTAGTTTACATTAGGGTTCACACTTGATGTACATTCTATGGGGTTTTTTGTTGTTTTTTGCTTGAGATGGGGTCTCACTGTGTTACCCAAGCTGGAGTGCAGTGGCAGGATCTCAGCTCACCACAACCTCCGCCTCCCGGGCTCAAGCGATCCCACCTCAGCTTCCTGAGTAGCTGGGACCTCAGGCACATGCTATCATGCCCAACTAATTTTTGTATTTTTAGTAGAGATGGGTTTTCACCACGTTACCCACGCTGGTCTTGAACTCCTGGGCTCAAGCGATCCATCCACCTTGGCCTCCCAAAGTGCTGGGATTTCAGGCATGAGCCACCATGCAAGTGATTCTATGGGTTTTAACAAATGTAATGTATCCCCCATTGTAGTATCATGCAGAATAGTTCACTGCCCTAGCAGTCCTCTGTGCTCTGCCTATTCATCCTTCTCTCCCCTTTAACTTCTGTCAACCACTGATCTTTTTACTGTCTCTAATTTTGCCTTTTCCAGACTGTTATATAGTTGGAATCAAACCGTAAAGTCTTTTCAGATTGCCTTCTTTCACTTAGCAATATGCATTTTTCACCATGTCTTTTCATGGCTTGATAGCTCATATGGATTTGGGGTTTTTGTGTTGTTGTTGTCTTGTGTTTTTGAGACAGGGTCTCGCTCTGTCACCCAGGCTGGAGTGCTGTGGTGCAGTCTTGGCTCATTGCAGCCTCCACCTCCTGAGCTCAAGTGATCCTCCCACTTCAGCCTCCTGTGTAACTGGGACTACAGGCACACACCACCAAGCCTGACTAATTTTTGTATTTTTGGTAGAGACTAGATTTCGCCATGTTGCCCAGGCTGGTCTCGAACTCCTGGACTCAGGCGACCCACCTGCTTTGGCCTCCCAAAGTGCTGACATTACAGGCATGAGCCACCACGCCTGGTCTTTGGTTTTCTGGGTTTTTTTTTTTTATTATTTTTTATTTTTAAGAGATACTATCTCGCTATGTTGCCCAGGTTGGGCTTGAACTCACCTGGGCTCAGACAATCCTCCTGCCTTGGCCTCCCAAGTATCTGAGACTACAGGTAAACACCACCATGCTGGCTTCATTTGTTTTGGGCACTGAATAATATTCCATTATCTGGAGTTCTTTTTCAAATATAAGTGTTTACAGGTATACATTTCCATCTGAGTACAGCTTTCACCACCTGCCATAAGCTTTAGTATGTTGCATGAAGTAGTTTGTATAGGAAAGGCAAGATAAACTCTTGCTTGCTTTCATTTATTCACAAATTTTGAAAATAATGAGTAGGTTCTGTAGTGTGCCAATTATGAATTTGCTTTCAGTTCTACATTTACCCTTTTTGTTTGCTCTGTGAAATTGACTTGGGTCTTTTAAGTTATTTATTCTTTGCCAGCTGGCAGATATTAAACCTTGTCAGCAGAGGGCACTGGAGAGATACTGCAGGAGGAAAGGGTTTTGGCTCCTGTTTCTGGTTTCAGTGTGGCAGGCTTCTGTGGTCTGGACTTCTTCAATGGCTTCTGCAATGCACTGGCTTCTTCAGTGCCTGGCTATGGCACTACATAGTGACCAGTTGTCAGTAACTTTTCCTAGCACTCCCCGCAGATGGTTTGTAGTAGAGTATCTCTGGTGAGGCACCTCCCCAAGGATGGCTTCAACCAGCACTCCAGAAGAAAAATGTCTGGCAACTTCCATGCCATCCAGTGAGCCACAGACCTTTTCTCTTAACAAGGTCTGCATGCCAGCTCTGGTCTCGGCTCTTCCTTTGACACTCTTATCTCAGCCCTAGCTGCTCCTTATATATGCTAATCCTGTTTTGGAATTATCTTGCTTGTTTACTAGTCAATCTATTATTATTCCAACCCCCTAATATACTTAATAAATCTTCAAATAAAACTTATTTTTTAAAAAATGTAATTCCTGTTCAAAAAGTAGGGTTCCTCTCTCCTGACTGGACCCAGACTGATACACCTGGTAATTTCTAAAGGTGACTACAAGGTTTGATGAGCTAACCTGTCAAAATTAAAGATTTATGTTCAGCAAAGGACAAAATTAATAAACTTAATGGAAGACAATTTAAATGTCTAAAACTGACGATTGATACCAGCAATATACAAGAGACCATCAGGAAAAAAAAAAGGGCAGTGGATATGGATAAGCAGTTTTAAAAAGACCATCAGGAAATGTTTGGGCCGGCGCGGCGGCTCACGCCTGTAATCCCAGCACTTTCGGAGGCCTAGGCGGGCCGATCACCTGAGGTCGGGAGTTCAAGACCAGCCTGGCCAATAGAATGAAACCTCCATCTCTACTAAAAATACAAAAATTAGCCGGGCGTGGTGGTGGGTGCCTGTAATCCCAGCTATTCGGGAGGCTGAAGCATAAGAATCGCTTGAACCCGGGAGGCGTAGTTTGCAGTAAGCCGAGATCGCGCCACTTCACTCCAGCCTGGGCGACAGAGCGAGGCTCAGTCTCAAAAAAAAAAAAAAAGTTTGGAGCCAGGAGTGGTGGCTCACGCCTGTAAGCCCAGCACTTTCGGAGGCCAAAGCGGCAGGATCGCTCGAGGCCAGGAGTTGGAGACCAGCCTAGGCAACATGGCGAAACCCGTCTCTCCTAAAAATAGCGCGCATGGTGGCTCGGCCTGTAGTTCTAGCTACCCCGGGGGCTGAGGCGGGGGGATTACAGACTGAAGCTATAGTGAGCCATGATCGGACCACTGCACTCAAGCCTGGGTAAGGCAGCAAGACCCTATATCAAAAAAGTAAGAAAACCACGATGATTACGCAAGTCGCCAACCTCTCGCTCCGCGATTGTTGCTATTTCCATCCAGCTATTAGTCTCCTCCTCCCGCCCGACACCTGGTGCGTCTATCTGACGTCACGAACGCGCCACACAGATTCGGGCTGCGCAACCTCTGTGGCCATCTACACGACGCGCAGATGCGAATATTCTCGCGGCGCCGGAAGTCCGGAGCACGTGATCTGGTGACAGTGCTCGCTTGGCTGTACGACTCGATCTAGGTTCTGCGGCACGGGATGGCGGAGGCGCCTCCTGTCTCAGGTATTATCCCGGCCCTAGCGGGACTGGGCCCCTTTTAGGGAACGGAAATTGGGTCAGTGACGAAGTTCTAGGGCCCCAGCTACTCATATCGCGAGAGTAGCGCATGCTAGGGCTGGGGATAGTGGCTCGGAAGGGCCAAGCCCCGCACATCGTGCATACAGAGATCTCTCTTCTCTTGGACTAGGCGGTGAAGCTTAGTAACTGGGTTTAGGAGGAGAGAGGACTTGTCCCGGCGCTGCAAGTCGGTGTGGGTGTACTGCCCTCCCACAGGCTCTTTCTGGGGCAGCGGTGCATTGACCTTCGACAGGCGGGCGTCGGCCAGGTCACAGCCCGTGACGGTGGCGGGCTCTTGACGTGTAGGGTGTGGTGTGCTCATACTGCCTGGAGTGGTGGCGTGGGCGCGAGCCGAACTCCAGTAGTTTAGAGTCTCAGCCTGCTACGAACCTAGTGTGACTCAGTCTCAGTCTCCTCATCTGTCAGGTGGAAGTGGATAAGTTAATTCCTGTGATGGCTCCCGCCCTGTACTGTACTTATTCCATAATTGTTCACTCACTCACCCCCTCCTGGAGTTGCCTCAGTGTGTAGAGACAGCCTCATTTGTTCGTTAATATAACATCCATTTCCTCAGGGTGTTCCATAGATCAGTGTTTTCCAAATTTGTTGGACAGCAACCAAAAGAAACATTTTGCATCAAGACCTTAAATATTGAACACTTACATAAATATAAAAGCGAATCAGAAGTTTCTGGAAGCATTGGGGTTGGTTGGTTTGTTTTACAATCAGCAATATATTCTGTTTTCTATTTCGTTTAAAAATATGTCACAGCCCACTGCATTCATTTGATTTTATGGCCCACTCTGGAAAACAGGGCAGCAGTTTGCAGAATGGAGTTTGGAAACCATTGGTTTGAATCTTAGCTCTGTCCCCGACCAGCTGTTGGGGCACCAAGAAGACCATATGTGTATTTGTATACTGGGTGGCAGGTAAAATGTATTTATTACTATGGTTCTTAGTTTAAAAAGTTGGGGCTGGGCGCGGTGGCTCACACCTGTAATCCCAGCACTTTGGGAGGGTGAAGTGGACAGATCACGAACTCAGGAGATGGAGACCATTCTGGCTAACACGGTGAAACCCCGTCTCTGCTAAAAATACAAAAAATTAGCCGGGCGTGGTGGCACGCGCCTGTAGTCCCAGCTACTCGGGATTCTGAGGCAGGCGAATCGCTTGAACCCTGGAGGCGGAGGTTACAGTGAGCCGAGATCACGCCACTGCACTCCAGCCTGGGCGACAGAGCGTGACTCCGTCTCAAAAAAAAAAAAAAAAAAAGTTGGAAAACACACTGCATTGGTATACCCTAGTCTTGTTGTGGATATTAAGTCTTCCTTGGGGTTGGAAAACTTTTTGGGCTGGGTATTTTGTTATTCTCCTTACCTAGTCCTTCACCAGATTCTCTAACTGGATCCATCGATCGTCTCATCCACAGGCTCATTTCTGACTCATTTCTGTACCCTTCAGTGTTTGAAGAAGAATTGGGTGGGGCCTAGTTGTGAGTCATCGTGTTGAACTTTGGTGTTGTGCCCAAGTTATTACCTCCAACCCACAAAGTATCTAATGAGGCAAAATCTTCTAGTCCAAAGACCTCCTTACTCCTTTTCGTGTGCTTTAGTTTGATTTTGCTTTAGTTCCCATTCCGAGTTATTATTTTAGCATCATCTTTAGCCCACACCCTCATCATCGGAGTCTTTAAACAGAAGCCCAGTGCAGAGGATACCTTTCTGTCCATGAGCAGACTCTGCAATACCAGCCTTGTCTCTGGACTTTCTAATCTGCCAGTTGGATTTCTCTTTATTCTGCCCTACCCACCTGTTGGACACCTACTGTGCCGTTGTGTTATCTTGGATTCAGGGTACCACTTACTTGTATTGTAGCCATGGTGACTGGATATCCTATTTACTAACTTCCAGCTGCTTGAAATAGTGAAAAAAAAATTGGTGTCTCTGATCTTTGCCATGGCCAGTTTCCTTATCAATGTGTCCTATTTCCCTTCCTCATGTCTCTTATGGGTTTTTTTCCTGAGGGCTTTGCCTCCTGCCTCATGTCTAGTTGAACATATCCTGTATATGAATACATGCAACCTTCTCTGGATTCTGTAGTTACATCAACTCATTACTGCTTAACATGAAGCACTCTTTTCCCATCCTTTACTAGGCTTCTCTAGACATCTTTACTGATCTTATTTCTGCCCTTCTTTCCAGTCTTGCTTTTTCAAGCAAGAGAGAACTACACAATACCCACTGGTCCAATTTAACCATTTCAATCTTTAAATTATCTTATGTTTCCAGAATACCTCTGCCACCTTCTGCATTTGTCTAATCCCCTTGTCATTTTGTGAGGCCGTCCATCCTACCCCTTAGAATTCTGCCTGTGTGAAAGCTTTCAGGACAAACCCTGAATTGGATGAGAGGTTACTCTATGACCTTTATGATCATTCCATTCTTCACTGTATGTGTCTGTGGTACCCACTGCCCAAACTCTGTTAGTGTAAGAGCAGAGCATGGTCTCTAATACACATCCTGAGTTGGAATCCCAAGTCTTCCTTGGAATACTTCTGTGGCCTTGGGCAAGTTACTTACTCTCTGTGCTTCAGTTTTCTCATCAGGAATGTAGGAATTAAATGAGTTAATACATGTAAAGTGCTTAAGATAGTGCCTGGCACATAATACCTAATAAATGTTAGGCCTTATTATTAAACCTGAAACCCTTAGCCTCTATACTGCACCCACCTATGCTCAAACCTGTGTGTTTCAGATACTCTGTAGTCCTAACAGCAATGATAGAGTACCATTTTAACTATTTTATGTGTGTTATTAACTTGCTTTACTCTTCATTGCAACTCTTTGATGTAGAGATTGTTACTGTCTTCATTACATGTAAGGAAACTGGGACTAAGTAACTTTCATAAAGTCACAATAAGTGGTAAGTGACTTAAACCCACGTCTTCCAGGTCTTATCAATTTATAGTATATTCTGTATGCTACCCATAGTTCTGACTTTGCTACTAATTTTATGTCCTTAGGCAAACCATTTTGTCTTTGCACTTCAGGGACTGAATTGACTGTACCAAGAAGCATCTTCTGGGGGAACATGAGTGGGTTGAAGGGGAGTATGCTTAATTTTTTCCACTTTGAGATTGTAGACCATATCATAGAGACTGTGTATGGAAAACCCAAAATATATTCCTAGGGGAAAGAGATGAAAACTAATACACTTATTAAGTACTATTTATGAAATCATATTTGAATTTCTCAGTAACCACTGAAATAAGTATTGTCATCCTTTACCATAGACAAGGAAACTAAGACTAAAAGCAGGCACGGGATATCCCTAAGTTCATACCATAAGTTGGACAGGTGGACTGTAACCCATTTTGGCTTAGTCCAAAGCCTGTTTACTTGATATTACACAATGCTGCTTTAGTGTTTTGAAAGAAGACCACATGGAACCTGATGATTGATATCCCTGAACTATTAGCTGGCCTTAAATTTTTGTAATAAAAGAAATACGTGTATACATAGTACTTTATGGCCCAGGTGAGCATTTTTACTCAACAGCACTTAGCTGTCATTGGCTATTGGTGTTTGGTTTTTGGACATGGAATAATGATTGATTAGTCCTCCACAAGCACCTTGAACCCACCACCTTCACTGGAAACATAGGTCTTACTTAACAGCATGTTTATACAAAGTCCTAAGGAAAATGATTTTTAGATTTGGCTTAGAGTCTATGAGTTTCATGGATGAAGCTTAATTTCTTTACTGGCATGTCTATTTTTTATGTCCTAGGTACTTTTAAATTCAATACAGATGCTGCTGAATTCATTCCTCAGGAGAAAAAAAACTCTGGTCTAAATTGTGCGACTCAAAGGAGATTAGACTCTAATAGGATTGGTAGAAGAAATTACAGTTCACCACCTCCCTGTCACCTTTCCAGGCAGGTCCCTTATGATGAAATCTCTGCTGTTCATCAGCATAGTTATCATCCTTCAGGAAGCAAACCTAAGAGTCAACTGACGTCTTTCCAGTCCTCTCCTTGTAATAAATCGCCCAAGAGCCATGGCCTTCAGAGTCAACCTTGGCAGAAATTGAGGAATGAGAAGCACCATATCAGAGTCAAGAAAGCACAGAGTCTTGCTGAGCAGACCTCAGATACAGCTGGATTAGAGAGCTCGACCAGATCAGAGAGTGGGACAGACCTCAGAGAGCATAGCCCTTCTGAGAGTGAGAAGGAAGTTGTGGGTGCAGATCCCAGGGGAGCAAAACCCAAAAAAGCAACACAATTTGTATACAGCTATGGTAGAGGACCAAAAGTCAAGGGGAAACTCAAATGTGAATGGAGTAACCGAGCAACTCCAAAACCCGAGGATGCTGGACCCGAAAATACCAAACCTGTGGGGGTTTTCCACCCTGACTCTTCAGATGCATCCTCTAGAAAAGGAGTATTGGATGGGTATGGAGCCAGACGAAATGAGCAGAGAAGATACCCACAGAAAAGGCCTCCCTGGGAAGTGGAGGGGGCCAGGCCACGACCAGGCAGAAATCCACCCAAACAGGAGGGCCACCGACATGCAAATGCAGGACACAGAAACAACATGGGCCCCATTCCAAAGGATAACGTCAGTGAAAGACCAGCAAAATCTACCTGTGACAGTGAGAACTTGGCAGTCATCAACAAGTCTTCCAGGAGGGTTGACCAAGAGAAATGCACTGTACGGAGGCAGGATCCTCAAGTAGTATCTCCTTTCCCCAGAGGCAGACAGAACCATGTGCTAAAGAATGTGGAAACGCACACAGGTAAACCTACCTAGATTGGTGGAAATATTTTGTTGTTTTTTTTAAATTTAAATTTCTAAATAAGTCATATATTCACATAATTTAGAAAGCAGAAGGTATGAAAAGTTACACGGTGAAAAGTCTCAGTCTTTATTCACTGTCTGCCTAAGTTCTACCACCACTCGCTGCTCCCCTCCCCAGTTCTAGGTAACCACTTAGTTTTATGCATATCACAAGCAAATACAAATAATAATTCTTTTTCTTTTCCAAATGAGGAATTTTGTAAGGGTTTTCAAAAATGCAAATACGGGTGGTGTAGATGTCTGGTTACAAGATTGTATTTGAGTTGTGAAAGCACAAGTGGTGGGTCATAACACCTCTGCTGCCTTTGTTGGTTTCATCCTGCATCATCTCATCTGCCTCATCTGGTCTGCTTAGTTGCAGCAGTTCCTAACTGATCTTGTCATCTCTTAATTTCTCTTTCAGTTCACCTCTTAAACTAGCATCAGAGAGCAATCTTCATAAAACACATATTTTATTTATTTTTTTTTTTGAGAGGAGTCTCACTGTGTTGCTCAGGCTAGAGTGCAGTGGTACTGATCCCGGCTCACCACAACCCCTCCTGGGTTCAGATGATTCTCCTGCCGCAGCCTCCCAAGTAGCTGGGATTACAGCCGTGTGCCACCATTCCCAGCTGATTTTTGTATTTTTAGGAGAAATGGGGTTTCACCATGTTGGCCAGGCTGGTCTCAAACTCCTGACCTCAGATGATCCTCCCGCCTCGGCTTCCCAAAGTGCTGGGATTACAGGCGTGAGCCACTGCGCCTGGCCTAAAACACACATTAAACTGTGTCACTCCCCCGCTTAATTCCATTTACTGCTTCTGCCTTACTCAACAGGCCCATCTTCTGCTGCTGCCTCAGTATCTATCACATTTTATTCCCTGGATTCTACACTTTTTTGTCTTTGCATGCTGTTGCATGTGGCTCCCTCTCTCTCGAATTTGTCACTCAGTTCGCTGGCGAAGTCTTATTCATTTTTCAAAAGCTACTTTAGGCCAGGCATGGTGGCTCACGTCTGTAATTCCTGCACTTGGGAAGGCTGAGGTGAGAGGAACACCTGTGTTCAAGCCCAGCCTCGGCAACGTCGGAAGACCCTGTCACTACAAAAAAATTAAAATAAAAGAATTAGCCAGGCATGTTAGCGCATGCCTGTAGGCCCAGACACTCAGGAAGCTGAGAGGATCACTTGAGCCCAAGAGATCAAGGCTGCAGTGAGCTATCGTACTCCAGCCTGGATGACAGAGCAAGACCCTGTCTTGGCGGGGGGGGCGGCGCGGAAATTACTTTAGTCACATGTCCAGGGAACCTTTTTTCACCTCTATAGATAGCATTAATCTCTTACAGCCCTTACACTTATGGCTTTCTCTTATATTTGCATGCTTCTATTATAGAACTTACTACCGGAAGCCATAGTTTATTTATGCTTCGTTGTCCTCTACTAGTCTGTAAACTCCTTAAAAACAGACACTGTGTATTTCTTTTCTTTTTTTGTGACCCTGCTGCCCCACACAGCTCTTGAAACATAGTAGGTACTCAGTTCCCACCGTTTAAAAGTTCATCCTTATATTGAACTGAAAGCTTCTTTCCTTTCCTTCCTATCCTTTGGTTCAAGTTTTATCCTCTGGAGCAGCATAGCAACTAGTCTCTCTTCTCACAGCTCCCCTCTTCCTTATTGCAAATCAGCTTTTTGCAGTATTCGAAGACATCTATCATTTTGCTCTAAGTGTATATTTCATCAAGCTAAATAGTTTTATTCTGCTAGCTCTTCCTCATGGACCTTCACTATCTTAACCCCTCTCCAGTTTAATGTGAGACACAGCCCAACCCTTGAAGCCACCATCTACCCAGGGCCTGTTTTTACACCAGCCTGTCGTTCTAGTTGCTTGTTCATCAGGGTTGTTCTTGGAACCTCAATGTATGTGTGAAGCAAAGCAATGTTATACCAGAGTTGTTATTGAATCCTTAAGCCTGGTTAATAATTATCTCTTGCTTTATAGCAAATTATCACAATGTAGTGGCTTATGATAACACACATTTATTGTGCCACTGTTTCTGTGGGTCAGATGAATGGGTCCAGGTTAGCTGGGTTCTCTGCTCAATGTCTCCAAATTTGGCTAGGGATGTGATCTCATCTGAGATCTTTCAATCACTGGTTGTTGGTAGGATTCAGTTCCTTACAGGTGTGGGACTGAGGTTCCTGTTTTCTTGCTGGCTGTTGGCCAGAAGTGTCTCTCAGCTCCTAGAGGCCACCTGTGTTTCCCTGCCACATGGCTCTATACACAGCATGATAGTTTGCTTCTTTGAGGCCTGCAGGAAAGCAACTGCTGCCACTTCAGATCTCTCTGACTTCTGTTTGATTTTTCAACTCTTTTAAAAGGGCTTACCTGATTAAGTCAGGCCCACCCATACTCAAGGAGAGGAGATTATATAGGGTATGCATACCAGGGAAGTGGGAATCTGGAAGACCATCTTAGAATTCTGCTTAACAAATCTCTTGGGTCCTTAACATTCTCACATTATTCGTATCATTTTTGAGAACACTTCATTCATATTTATTGCATAAATACTACATACCAAGCACTGTTCTAGGTACAGGGAATACTGGTGGAATTTACATTCTGGTAGGGAAGACAGGCAGAAAGCACTTAGATATTTAATATGTCAGGTGGTGATAAAGACTAAAAAGAAATATTAAGAAGATTAAGAGGACAGAGTGACAAGAGTGCTGTTTTAGATAGGTTGACCTCTTTGATAAGGTGACATTTGAACAGAGACAAGAATGAAGTACAAAAATGCACCTTGTGGCTGGCTTGAGAAGAGCATTCTAGGCAGGGGGAGTAGCAAATTTAAATGTGGGGAGGGGTATTACAGGCAATGAAGATGGGGGCAGGAAAGGTGGTCAGAGAAATAGCAAGGGCTGGATCATGTGAGGCCCTTAGATTTGGTTCTGAATAAGATGAACGGCTGCTGGAAGGTCCTGGGAAGAGGGATGGCATGGTCTTACATTCTGAAATAATCAGAGGCCGGACGTGGTGGCCCATACCTATAATCCCAGCACTTTGGAAGGCCAAGGCAGAAGGATTGCTTAAGCCCAAGAGTTTAAGACCTGCCTGGGCAACTTAATAAGACCCCATCTCTGCAAAAGGCAAAAAAATAAAAATTAGCTGGACATGGCGGCACATGCCTGTAGTCCCAGCTACTCAGGAGGCTGAAGGAGGAGGATCACTTGAGCCCAGTGGGACAAGGCTGCAGTAAGTAGTGATCATGCCACTGCATTCCAGCCTGGCTGACAGAATGAGACCCTGTCTCAAAAAAAAAAAAAGATTATTAGGCTGCTGTGTGGAGAACAGGCTCTAAGAAGGCAACAGGACAAGTTAGGAGACTATTGCAGTTGTTCAGGTAGGAGATGATGGAGACTTAGACTGGAGTAATAGTGGTGGAAAAGGTAACAATTGGATAGATTTTGGATGTATTTGGAAGGAAGATTTTATGCCTGAGCAACTTAGAAGAATGGAATTGGCATTCACCGAAGTGTTAAAAGCCTAGAAGAGAAAAAGATGTTTGTTTGTAAAATGTTTTAGTTTGGAATAATTTCGATTTATAGAAAAGTTGCAAAGATGGTTCAAAGAATTCCCATGTATCTTTCACCCAACTTCCTCTAATGTTAACATCTTACATAACCAGAGTACCTTTGTTAAAACTAAGAAATTAGCGTTGGTATAATCGTATTAACTAAACTACAGATGTTATTCAGTTTTCACCAGTTTTTCTGCGAATGTCCTTTTTCTGTTTCAGGACCCAATCTAGGATACCACGTTGCATTTAGTCGTGTCTCCTTAGTCTCCTACCACCTCTGACAGTTTCTTCATCTTTCCCTTTTGGAAAAGATGTTTTTGCTTTTGTTTTATTTACTCTTGTTCAGGGAAGATTTTTTTTTTTAAATTTGGTTAAATTTCTGTAATCCCAATACTTTGGGAAACCAAGTCAAGAGGATCACCTGAGCCCAGAAGTTCAAGACCATCCTGGGCAACAGAGGTAGACCCCATCTCTACAAAAACTAACAAAAAAAATCAGCCAGGTATAGTGGCACACGCCTATGGTCCCAGCTACTCAGGAGGTTGAGGTGGGAGGATCGCTTGGGCCCAGAAGTTTGAAGATGCAGTGAGCCACGATCATGCCACTGCAGTCAAGCCTGAACTTTGGTGACGCCTATAACTTTCACGGAAAGAGGTTGTGGAACAGACTAGATATCACTCATTTATTCCTTTATCCATGAATTTAACAAATATTTAATGGAGCACATAGTATATGCCAGACACTGGAAATACTACACTCAGCAAGGTAGACAAGACTCTCCCTCCTCACAGAGCTTTCAGTCTCAGGGTGTTCTCTCTTTCTTTTGACATCAAAGCGAACAATCAGAAAGTAAATCTTAGGAGAGCCAATATTATGGAATATTACGATGTGTGCTTTTGAGTCAGATAGTTTGACAAGTGAGAATTTTGACTTTTAAATTTCTAGTTCTGTGACCTTGGATAAATGATCTAATTACATGAAGCCAGTTTCTTCATCTGTAAAATTGTACCTATGTTGTAGCCTTTTTTTTTTCTTTGAGAAGGAGTCTAGCTCTGGAGTGCAGTGGCGCAATCTCATCTCACCGCAACCCCCGCGTCCCGGGTTCAGGAGATTCTCCTGCCTCAGCCTTCTTAGTAGCTGGGAGTACAGCCGCATGCCACCATGCCCAGCTAATTTTTGTATTCTTAGTAGAGATGGGATTTCACTGTGTTGGCCAGGATGGTCTTGATCTCCTGACCTCATGATCTGCCCACTTTGGCCTCCCAAAGTGCTGTAATTACAGGTGTAAGCCACCGTGCCCAACCTGTTACAGCCTATTTGAGAGGACTAACTAATAATATGTAATGTGCTTGGAATGTTGTATTTTAGGTTAGTTTTATTCTTTTAACTTATTTGGACCTGAAAGCAAATAACAATAATATTGTGAAATAAATCCAGTGCTAAAAGTATGTACTCAAAAAAGCATCTACACACACTCACACTCAGTTTTGAGAATATCGAGAGTATCTGGCTGTACTGAAATCTGGAAAGACTTTGCTGTAATTGTGTTTGAGGAAAAAATTTGGAAGTGGGCGAAGGTATTCAGAAATAAATCTGGGAGGATTAAGCTGATAACTACACACTGGTCTCTGTCATTGGATGTGGAGCTCCTGGAGCCAGGGACTGTAACACCACCATGGGGCTTATGGTAGGCACCAAGAATATCTTTGTTAAGGGAATGACTAAAGACTTTTTCAGGGCAACTGCTAGAGCCATCTCACCACTCATGGGTTGTTGGAACCTGCCCAGACTTGGGCTTCTTATAGCTGACACTACAGCTTCATGAGCCCCTTCCTAACCTAAATCCATGGATCTGATAGATTTAGAGGATCCTGGAAAATAGAAAATGCAAAGCAAGATTCTATATTGCCCAGTGGATCCTCAGGCTTTGTTATAAGGGTCGTTTGGCTACTCTGCTATTTTCCTGGGAATGTTTCCTTATTTATGGGAATCCTCACCTGAATGTCTCCTTCCTAAATCCTCTTCCTCAGCATATTCCTGCCCCTTATTGGCCTCAGTCTGAATAGCCAGCCGCCTTACCCAGAATCAGGTATCCCTTAAAATCTCTGTGTTTGGATTCTTCTCTTGAATGACTTGATGATCCTTGGTTGATTAAAGCGAGGAATGGTTTTTTGTGTTTGAGTTTATCTTTTTTATTACTTTGTTTTTTAAACAGGTTCTCTGATTGAACAACTAACTACAGAAAAATATGAGTGCATGGTGTGCTGTGAATTGGTTCGCGTCACGGCTCCAGTGTGGAGTTGTCAAAGCTGTTACCATGTGTTTCATTTGAACTGCATAAAGAAATGGGCAAGGTCTCCAGCATCTCAAGCAGGTCAGTTAATTCTCTCTTCTGAGTAGTTATTCTCACCCATTTGATGTGTTCAAGTATTAAGCCCAGCTTTAAAAATACAGTTTAATTTCTCTTGACTACTTTTTCTGCAGGGAGTGTATGTTACCTTGATCATGTGTTTCAGATGACCAGAATTAAGTTATAGATCTTAAATAAACCAGCTAAACATAACAGTATTAAAATATATTTTAGGATATGATAAAATCAGTCACTCATATTGAAAATGATGGCTTTTACTTATTATTTTTTCTTTGACATACTGATTTTATTTCCTGTGGATGCATACACAGAAGTGTGATTGCAGGATCGTATGGTAATTCTATTTTTAATTTATCTTCTCATTTTTGGCCTGGTGTGGTGGCTCATGCCTGTAATCCTAGCACTTTGGGAGGCCGAGGCAGGTGGATCACCTGAGGTCAGAAATTCAAGAATAGCCTGGCCAACATGGCAAAACTCCATCTCTACTAAAGATATAAAAATTAGCCAGGCGTGGTGGCGGGCACCTGTAATCCCAGCTACTTGGGAGGCTGAGGCATGAGAATTGCTTGAACCCAGGAGGTGGAGGTTGCAGTGATCCGAGATTGCACCACTGCCCTCCAGGCTGGGTGACAGGGCGAGACAGCCTGTCTCAAACAAACAAACTAAAAAACATCTTTTTTTTTTTCATTTTTAAATTCTTACTATGCATACATAATAGTTTACATGTTCATAGGGTACACGTGATATTTTGATACAAGCATACAATGTGTAATGATCAAATCAGGGTCATTGGCATATTAGGATTCCAACACCTCAAATATTTATCATTTGTTTGTGTTAGGAACATCCCAATTCTACTCTTCTAGTTATTTTGAAATATACAATAAATTATTGTTAGCTATAGTGCTACTAAACACTAGATCTTATTCCTTCTATCTAACTGTAATTTTTTTTTTTTTTTTGATACAGAGTCTTACTCTGTTACTCAGACTGGAGTCCAGTGGTGTGATCATGTCTCACTGCAGCCTTGAATTTCCGGACTCAAATGATCCTCCTGCCTCAGACTCCCAAGCAGCTGAGGCTACAGGCACATGCCACCACATCCAGCTAATTTTTTTTGAGACAATCTGCTGTGTTGCCCAGTCTTGTCTTGAACCCCTGGGTTCAAGCAGTCCTGCGTCAGCCTCCTAAAATGCTACAATTAGAGACATGCGCCACCATGCCTAGCTAGTGGGTTTGTTTTCTATTTTTTGTTTTTTTTTTGAAAGGGAGTCTCGCTGTGTTGCCAGGCTGGAGTGCGGTGGCGTGATCTCGGCTCACTGCGGCCTCCCACTCTCGGGTTCAAGTGATTTTCCTGCCTCAGCCTCCCGAGTAGCTGGGATTACGGGTGCACACCACCATGCCCAGCTAATTTTTATATTTTTAGTAGAGATGGGGTTTCACCATGTTGGGCAGGATGGTCTCAATTTCCTGACCTTGTGATCCACCCACCTCTGCTTCCCAAAGTCCTGGGATTACAGGCGTGAGCCACCACACCCGGCCTTTTTTTTTTTTTTTAAATGAACCCCATATTCAATGGAAAATGCTCTATTCAAGCTAAGCAGTCAGTTTTGTGAATTTGTTCCTTAAGTGTCTGATATGCTTAACATTGAAATTATTACCACTACAATATTGTGGCTTCCTATAGATTTAAATTTTTTTAATTACATGTGGCTTTTGGAAGAAAATTTATTTGGCCTACTCCCATTTTTCCTGACAGATGGCCAGAGTGGTTGGAGGTGCCCTGCCTGTCAGAATGTTTCTGCACATGTTCCTAATACCTACACTTGTTTCTGTGGTAAGTTTGTTTATATACACTGGAGTCTCTTTTACTATATACATTGTACCTCAGTTCAGGAAAGGTGATCTGCGGGGCATGTTTTAGAAGTTACTAAGGAGACTTCAAAGCTATAAGAGTCTATAAGACTATATTTATGTCGTCCATCACACAGCTAGAGCCACGGCCTTTGTGCTCCTGACAGGCTGTTTTGGAGATGACCAACCAGGCTCATGCTGCTTCTGGGCTGTAGTGCTGGTCTCCTTGGTCTTGAGACCAGGCCTGACCAGGTAGCAGATGTAGCTGTGGACGTGGGCTTCATCTCACCCCCAGCAGTTACAGCTTTGATATTCCAGATTTGAGCAGTATGAGTAAATAACAGTGTTTATTTTAATCCTAGAAATAAGTCATTGGTATTTATAAGAAGCAGTTTTTTTACAAACCAGCATTATAAACTCTATCCTGGCATCTTCCCTCTTTATGGAATACTTCTTTGTTTTTTAATATCTCAGTTCCCCTAAGTATTAGGGGAAAACTTCCTGTAACCCAGATGCTCATTCTTGCTGCTAGCCCATTTCTGCATGGTTTTTTTCCCTTTCCTACCTTTTAATGACTAACCTCCCTCTAGTTGTTGATTTTTCAGATTTTGTTTCTTTACTGTCTGTCTTCCTCCCTGAAGCATTGCATTTTTGCTTCTGTCTTGTTGCCTCACTGAAACTGTATTCAGAAATTACCAATGGGCCGGGCTTAGTGGCTCATGCCTGTAATCCCAGCACAAACTTTGGGAGGCCAAGGTAGGTGGATCACCTGAGATCAGGCGTTCGAGACCAGCCTGGCCAACATGGCGAAACCCCGTCTCTACTAAAATAAATTAGCTGGGCATGGTGTCGCATATCTGTAATCTCAGATACTTGGGAGGCTGAGGCAGGAGAATCGCTTGAACCTGGGAGGCAGAGGTTGCAGTGATCCAAGATCATGCCATTGCACTGCAGCTTGGGTGACAGAGTGAGACTCCATCTCAAAAAAAAAAGTAAATAAAATAAAAACAAATCACCAATGACTCCTTTCCAACCATATCTAAGGCTGGTTTATAAGCTCATAATCTTTTTGGCAGAGTGATAGCCCTTGACACCTTTGACCATTCCCTTCTTGAAATAAGTAACTCTTCCTGTTTCTTTTTTTTTTTTTTTTTTTTTTTTTAGACGGAGTCTCGCTGTGTCACCCAGGCTGAGTGCAATGGTGTGATCTCGGCTCACTGCAAGCTCCGCCTCCCGGGTTCACGCCATTCTCCTGCCTCAGCCTCGGAGTAGCTGGGACTACAGGCGCCCGCCACCACGTCCGGCTAGTTTTTTGTATTTTTAGTAGAGATGGGGTTTCACCATGTTAACCAGGATGGTCTCGATCTCCTGACTTCGTGATCCACCCGTCTCGGCCTCCCAAAGTGCTGGGATTACAGGCTTGAGCCACTGCGCCCGGCAACTCTTCCTGTTTCTTTCTGCATGCTCTCCTTATTTTTCTAACCGGTTTGCTCATATTTCTCCTTTCCCATTACTTAGCAGCTTTCACAAAGAGTCAGTCATTTACCATCAACTCTGTATCTTCTAGACACAATACCTTGGTGAACTCCTTGACTTCCCTTCTTTTCTTTCAATTCTTTTTTTTTTTTTTTTTTTTTTTTGTCGTGGGAGTCTCGCACTGTCGCCCGGGCAGGAGTGCAGTGGCCGGATCTCAGCTCACTTAAGCTCCGCCTCCCGGGTTTGCGCCATTCTCCTGCCTCAGCCTCCTGAGTAGCTGGGACTACAGGCGCCCGCCACCTCACCCGGCTAGTTTTTTGTATTTTTTAGTAGAGACGGGGTTTCACTGTGTTAGCCAAGATGGTCTCGATCTCCTGACCTCATGATCCGCCCGTCTCAGCCTCCCAAAGTGCTGGGATTACAGGCTTGAGCCACCGCGCCCGGTCTTCTTTCAATTCTTAACGACAGTAGCATTTAAAATCTGACCCCAAAAGCCCTCTTACAAAGGAAGCTTTCCTTTGTTATTCTCTCTCTCACTTTGGCCACTGTTTTATATTATTTGGAATTTTCTGGTCTTACATGTTTTATTGACAGAATCTGAGCCTTAATAGATACTAAATTGGTATTAGATGAGGGAATAAATATCTTGAATATACTACTACCAGAAAGGCAACATGAAACTAGAAGTAAGAGATCAATGGAAATTTGGGCAAATAGGACAATGCCAATACTTAATACCTTATTTTGAAGGATTTTTAAACATAAAGTACCACAGTGGAATTAAAAATCTTATTAAAGCCTTTACTGGCAAATTAGATGAGAGACTCTAAGGCGGTATAATAATGTGGAGTGAAGGTCAAGATGATCTGAAAGTGGTAAAATGATGTGAGAATGTACATAAAGGCCTTATTTGCCGACGACTTTGCCTCACACTGTTCTTCCAGGGGACCATTAGTTTAACACGTTTTTATTGAGAACTTATCAATGTTCGAGGCACTGTGAAGAAAGAGGCGAATAAAACAGGTTAACTTAACAGAGCTTACAGTCTAAGAGTTAAGACACAATTAGACCGATACTCTGCTAGAAGTACAAAGTACTATAGGAGATCTTTGGGGTGAGTTACGACTTGCAGCTGGATGTTTAAGAGAAGCCTTCTTGAAGGACGTAGAATTGAACTGACATTGTAAACTAGGTAAAACCTTGGTAGGCAGAAAGATATGTTGAAGGGAATAGCATAGGCAGTTCAAAATCAACAGGATTTAGGATCTGTTGGGAGAAGAGTGATTCATCCACTTATGGAGCCCAAGGTGTATGATAGTAGAGAAGTGGGAGGTGACTGGAAAGGAAGGGCTGACCCTTTGATACCAGTGTCAGATGTTGGGACTTCATTTGGAAGGCTGTGGGAAGCCACTGAGGGCATCAACGTTGTTCTTTATGGAGATGGGTTTGGTAGCAGTGAGTAGAGTATTTTGGAGACTAAACAATTTGGGACTTACAATAATCCAGATGAAGAACAGTTCAAGCCTCTAATGAGTGTAATAGAAAGAAAAATATGGTGTCAGGTTGATTCCTAACAGTAGTAGGAATGGGAGGAACCCAAATGTGACTCCCAAGTTTCATGCTTTTAGAAATGGTGATACCAAGGAAAAGGGCAGGTCAAAAGAACAAGGTCTGGTGGGGACAGTGACTGCAGTTTAGAAATGTTGAGCTGGAGGAGTGAGCAGAACATACAGTGAGATGTGTCCAGTAGGCAGGAAGCAATATTTGAGGAAAGACTGAGACTTAAGGATGAGAATCACAGCTGAGAGGAGTAGTTAAGACCCTAGCGGATGAAAGGGTACAGAGTGAGAAGAGGGTGTAATGTAGAACACTTGCAGAGGAAAGAAAAGCAAAAAACCCCAAAACATCATCTGGAGTCAGGGACAAGAGGTAGAACTCTTGAGAGATGTTAGGGAAAAACCAGGGCACTGTATTGGAGCAAAAAAGCACAGAGGCAGGGAAGCTTTTGTAAGAGTCTGGAGATGAGGTTTTGGCCAGTAGAGAGGCAGGAGTAGGAGAGGAGATGAGGTGAGAGCCACTGTGTAGGAAAAATTGACACAACTTGGTGATTAAGTAAAAAGAGGTATGAGTGATGACTGTAGTTTTTGAGCATGTGTGACTCTAACAGAGTTGGGGTCACTGACAGAAATAGGAAGCCCTGAGCAGGGAGGAGTTGTAGAGGGATGTGAACTTTGGCTGTAGATGAAGCCAGTTTGAGGTGACCATGAAACCCCAAGCAAGGATGTTCTGCAGACATTTGGACATGTGGGTCTGCAACTGAAGATTCAGGGCAAGAGAGAAAATGTGGATTTGGGGATCAGTGGCCTTTAGGTGGATTGCACCTCTCAACATGAATAAAATTTCTGAAAGAGATAGTATAGAGAGAAAAGCAGAGGCCATGGACTGGGGATGGCTGCAATTTAGTGTGCAAATTGCCAAAGTGAGGATGAATTCCTCAAGGGCAAGGAGGAATCCTGTGCCTTCGTTTTACTCTTCCCTGTCTCTGCTGAGTCCATGGAAGATGTGCCACGAAGATTTGCAGTGATGTTGATTATAAAATTATAAGCTTTTTTATGCCTACTTTATAGTTTTGGAATAGGTGAGTTCCTGCTACACAGGGGATTTATGTCCTTTCCATCTCTTACTGCCTCCCCCCTTTCCCCATGGCGCTCTTCTCTTATTCCCTCTCTCTGATCCTTGCAGCAGCAATTTGCATATCAGTCCAGAAGCCCATTTATAGACGGCTTGTCATATAGGTATTTATCTTAAATTAAATGTTTTCGTTAGTCAAGGTAGTATTTTCATAAGTAAAAGTGACGTTTTATTTATCTTTACCAGGTAATCTAAGATTTAAGATTTATCATACTCAGTGAAACTTTTTATGAATAGCATTATATTTATCTTTTCATTTTAGGATATGAGATAATACATTTGTTGAAATAATAAAAACCACACTAAAGTTGCATGCTGTCTAGCTATACTTCACTGTTTCATTAAAGTTGAGGATGTGGTTGAAGTTTGTACCATTGACTCTCTGATCTGATGTGTTCCAGGCAAGGTAAAGAATCCTGAGTGGAGCAGAAATGAAATTCCACATAGCTGTGGTGAGGTTTGTAGAAAGAAACAGCCTGGCCAGGACTGCCCACATTCCTGTAACCTGTAAGTTGGAATGCCAGTTCCGTTGGGATTCTGGGTGGACATGCTTTGCTGGTGGCTCTAAGTAAACATATCTGGTTAGCATGTGACAGTTTGGAATGAAGGGTGATATGGGACCTCAGTAAATGGTCCCAAATCACCCTGTGCCAGGCACTCTACGTCAGTTAACTTGTTGAATCCTTACCACTGCCTAGTAATAGATAGATATTTATCATCTCCACTTTACAGATGAGGCTCAGAAAGGCCAAGCCTCTTGCCCAGTGTCACAGTGGTCATGGTGGAGCTAGGGTTTCCAAAGCCAGTACTCCTTCCATTACATTACACTGCTTGCTTCTAAGAAGAAATGTGACTCATATGTTTTATCCCCCATTGATATCCAGGATATCCAGGTCCAAGAGAATGTATAAGAGAACCTTCTGTCTGGGGAAAGACAATTGTGTAGGGTCCTGGTCAGACAGTATTTCTAAGATGTCGATCTTTTTTTTTTTTTTTTTTTTGAGACAGGGTCTTGCTTTGTCACCCAGGCTGGAGTATGGTGGCGTGATCACAGCTCACTGCAACCGCCGCCTCCTGTGCTCAAGCCATCCTCCCACCTCATCCTCATGAGTAGCTGGGACTACAGGCATGTGCCACCACGCCTGGCTAATTTTTGTATTTTTTGGTAGAAATGGGGTTTTGCCATGTTGCCCAGGTTGGTCTTGAACTCCTGGCCTCAAGCAGTCCGCTCTTCTCAGCCTCCCAACATGCCAGGATTCCTGGTGTGAGCCATCACACCCAGCCGTAGGATGTCAGTCTTTTCTGTACAATAAACAGCCAGCTTTAGACTATATCCATAAGCCAGACACAGTGGCTCATGCCTATAATCCCAACACGTTGGGAAGCCAAGGCAGGAGGATTGCTTGAGGGCAGGAGTTCTAGATCAGACTAGGCAACAAAGTGAGGCCCCATCTCTACAAAAAAATTTAAAATTAGCCGGGTGTGGTGGCGCACACCTATAGTCCCCGCTACTTGGGAGGCTGAGCGAGGAGGAGCTCAAGGCTACAATGAGCTGTAGTTGCACCATTGCACTCCAGCCTGGGCAACAAAGCAAGACCCTGTCTCTAAAGATAATAAATAAATAAGTAGACTGTATGCAGTCAGCTTCTAAATACCAAAAAATGCACAGTAATAGAAAAACAGTTGATCAGTTACAAGTAAATTTCTACAGGCCTTGACCTCAGACAAAGGTTTAAATCTTAGGTTCAAGTTACTTAAACAGTTATGTGACCTTGGGCAAGTTACTTAACTTATCTAAGCCTGCATCTGTAAAATAATGATGATAGTAATAATAATACAGAGTTCTAGGAAAATTAAATGAATTACTATACCTATGTGGCTGGGTACAGACTCTGGCAAGTGATCAAAAAATGACGATTCTTACTTTTACTACCCAAGTCTAAGAGTAAAGGAGGCATCAGAGTGTTATCTTGGTGTTTCTACTGCTTGGAGCAGGGATAGTATTAGACCAGGGGCCTTGAGATCAAGGCATGGTGGTGGTGCTGGGGAAATATCAGTGGGAGTAGAACTGTTTTAGACTGGGCTAGACAGCATGGCCTGTGATCTGCTGGGCAGTCAGATACCTCCTTCTCTTTGACTGCTCGCATAGGTCCTTCTTTAGGAAGGACTTAAGCTATTCCTGCCATAATTGTCATTTTCAGTAAATTCAATAATAAGTTAATCCTCTGCATGGACTATTTTTCCAAAGCTTTCATGACTACCAGAGATGAAAACTGATGCAGATCACATGATCAGCACCACGTCTGAAAGAAAAGAACACTTTAAAACCTGCTCCTTCTCTTTTGTGGCTCTGGAGCTCTCACACTTGACTTGGGAACTTTCTTTTACTTTCAGCAACATAGAGGTTGCTGAAACCCATTCCCCAGTAGCACTTTTCTGGTCTCCAGAAAGCTTTGGTTTCTCTCATTTACACTTGTGAGGCCTCAAAAGCCATAGAGACAGGGTTTCGCTCTGTTGCCCAGGCTTGAGTGCAGTGATGCTATCGTAGCTTACTGCACCCTCGAACTCCTGGGCTCAAGCGATCCTCCCACCTCAGCCTCCCAAAGTGCTGAGAGCACAGGTGTGAGCCACCATGCCTGGTGTGAACATCTATATTTTTAAAAGCTCTCCAGGCATGTCCAATATATAGCCAGTGTTGTGAACCTCTGGTCTAAAAGTTAAGAAAACCTGAGATTGAGTCCCGGCTTCTGGGATATTTGAAATAACCTAGAATCACCCATACCTGACAAGCAATGAAAATTGTTTCACCCAAAAGGATTGAGGTATATGTAAAATATAACTGTTGAATAATGATACTCACCTTTAAAGAAACATGCTTAAACTTATGTCTCCTATGGGTATTGTCTATCAAAATGAGTCACCTTAGAAAACTAGACACTTGTTCCTGTATTGTTTTCAATGTTTAAACCTTATTTAAGAATTATCAGAGCTTGTTTAGGAGTTTCACAGAAACTAAACATTCCAGCCAGACCACTTTATAAGCACACTAAAGCACTTTATAAGCACACTCCCTCTTTGGCCTCCCAAAGTGATGGGATTACAGGCATGAGCCACTGCACTCAGCCCTGGATGTAAGTTTTTAACTCAGTTGGGTAACTAGGAGTGTAATTATTAGATTGTATGGTAAGACTATGTTTAGTTTTGTACGAAACTGCAAAACTGTCTTAAAAGTGGCCATACCATTTTACATTTCCACTAGCGATGAATGAGAGTCCTGTCACACCCATCTGATTAATTCGTCTTGGCTCTGATTGGCTTTTGATTCCCAAAGGGTTGTGATTTGCCACCTAGAATATACCCCTCCTACTGCAAAAACGGTTGTCATAGAAGTTCCCAAAATGTTTTAAGTAGTGGTATTTCTGTACCACTGTGTAATTTGCCAAAGTGTCTCCTTTGAAGAGGACAGTATTTATTTGAATACACGAATTCCATATTGTAACTTTTTTCTATTGGTCTCTATAATATAGCTCCTTAAAAAAGCATTTTTCAGAGGGCTAATTCTGACCTATAGCATATCACTCAGCCCAGTTCTTTCTATGACCCCTTTCCCTTTCATTCTCTCCATGTTACTCACCAGCATGCCTCCCCTCATGTCAGCCTTCTTTTCACTGTTCCATTGTTAGCCCAGTGGCTGATTATTACTTCAATAGCTGATGAAGAGTATGTCTGTACTTCTTACAAACCCAGTAGATTTGAGTTCTATTCTATTACCTTGCTTAGACTCTGATCTTCTACAGGACCCTATTAGCCATTCTGCCTTTTATCTGAGTAGCAAACTTTTTATCCCCACACACTGCTGTAAGTGGACCACGACCGTATTTTAAAATGTCATCTTTGACTCTCAGACCCAAATATAACCAGTATTTTGACTTGGGATTTACTTCTCTGGTTAAATAGTCTATGGTGATAATGATGTCAGTTTTTTGCACATAAAAGTACAGTTGATATCTTTGTTCAAATAGTTTAATCAACTTTAAACAAATACAAAGACATGTCAGAGTAGATTTATTTGTTGCCATATTCACAATAAGACCCAGCTAGGACAGCTTTGTTCCCATTTGGATACATGGCTGTGGTTTATTCAGTGAAACCTTTCTCTTTCAGTCTCTGCCATCCAGGACCCTGCCCACCCTGCCCTGCCTTTATGACAAAAACATGTGAATGTGGACGAACCAGGTAAAGTTAAAATTGCACTCTAAAGAAGATCTCAGTTTTCACATGCATGATTGACTTGTGAATTTCTAAAATAAAAGAATAGTAGCTAGATACAAATAAATGGTAGGCATGAATAGTACTTTTTTTTTTTTTTTTTTTTTAAGCTTTAGAACAGGAAGGAGAAGACAGAAGGAAAGTACAACTTGGAAGAGAGCCAAGTGGGCAACTTGAGAGACCAAATGCACTACGGATAGTACTTTTCTATAGTAGTTCCCTGTGCTGCCCATGACCCTATTTTGTAATCTTATAAGTGATTAAGAAATTATACACACAGTGAGATTGTGAGACTACCCATTATTTCAGGTAAAATACCAGGTGACAAGGACTTTTTTTTTTTTTTTTGAGACAGAGTCTCGGTCTGTCCCCCAGGCTGGAGTGCAGTGGCGCGATCTCGGCTCACTGCAACCTCTGCCACTCGGGTTCAAGCAATTCTTCTGCCTCAGCCTGCCAAGTAGCTGGGATTACAGGCACCTGCTACCGCACCCGGCTAATTTTTGTATTTTTAGTAGAGATGGGGTTTCACCATCTTAGCCAGGCTGGTCTTGAACTATTGACCTCGTGATCCACCTGCCTCGGCCTCCCAAAGTTCTGGAATTACAAGCGTGAGCCACCGTGTTCAGTCGACAATGATTTTTTTTTAACCTCTCTAGTGGGTGACAGAACCAGGAGTTGAACCCAGGCCTGTTAAGGTCGAGGAGGCTGGGACCAGTTTCCTGTGCCTAGCACAGTATCTTGCATCTAGGAATCTTTTAATGAATATTGTTGAATGAAAGAATAGGTGACTCCAGAGCCCACTCTTGTTCTATTATAGTACAAAGTCTCCTACATGGTTAGTACAAGGATCACTGATAGCTGTGGAGTGTCTCTGAGGCCCAGTAAGATCTTAAAATGATTTCTGAACCACAAGATGAGATGAATCATGCAGATTTTCAGTGAGGTGCATTTGTTTAGCCTTTACTGAACTTATGAGGATAGCCATGTGGCCTGAGATTACATGTAAGTGTTTTGACTCAGAAAGGTCAGATCCTGGTTCTGTCACTTACTGGTTGTTGATTCTGGGCAAGTTGCTTGGTCTCATTGGACCTCATTTTTCTTATCATAAAGTAGAAATAATAGTGTCTACTTCAAGGGGTTAATGTTAGCCATGGTGCTAGGCAGAATGGTAGCATAATAGGCCAGTGTTAGTCATTAGGTCAAGTACTGCAAGCTGATCATTTATGTATATAACAGTGACTTGTAAGAACAAAATATGGAGTTGAGAGTCGGGGATCAGATAAAACTCTTCTTACAGGAGAGTAGACTGCAAGTGCTTAACCATTACCCTAGAAAGAGACCTGAAGACAATTGTCTAAAAGTACTTTATCTGGCTTGGCGCAGTGGCTCACGCCTGTAATCCCAGCACTTTGGGAGGCCGAGGTGGGCGGATCACTTGAGGTTAAGAGTTCGAGACCAACTGGGCCAACATGGTGAAACCCTGTCTCTACTAAAAGTACAAAAATTAGCTGACGTGGTGACACGTGCCCGTAGCCCCAGCTACTGGGGAGGTTGAGGCAGGAGAATCACTTGAAACCAGAAGGCGGAGGTTGCAGCGAGCCAAGATGGCGCCACTGCACTCCAGCCTGGGCAACAGAGTAAGACTCTGTCTCACATAAACAAACAAAAAAAGGACTTTCTTATATCCTTCTCTCAGCAAAATCAGGATGTTTATTGGAGCAAAACTAGAATTAGCTTATTTCCCTACCCGGAAGCAAAGTCACATATAGTATGTTCTAAGTGCTGGGTCTCAGAATAATGCCATTGTGCTGTTAATCTGAGTGTGTCAGATCTGGGTACATGATAGCTATCCTTCTCCCCTGTCTGTGAAGTACTGTGGAAGCTCCAGGCAGAGCTAGGACTAGAACCCAGATATTCTAACTCCTCACCCCAGCGTTCTTTCTCCTTATGCATGCCGCTTCGTGGAACTCAGATGAAATCACATAAAGCAAATACTCAGGAATAGCCTTCAGTTCCTCACCACTCAGAAAATAGGAGAGAAAGACAGGATGGAAAATAAAAAGAACAAAGGAAGAAAAAGAAGAGTGGGCCAGGCGTGGTGGCTCAAGCCTGTAATCCCAGCCCTTTGGGAGCTTGAGGCAGGAGGATTGCTTAAGCCTCGGAGTTTGAGATTAGTCTGGGCAACATAGTGAGACCCTGTCTCTATTTAAAAAAAAAAAAAAAGAAAAGAAAAAGAAGAAAAAGAGTGGAGAAGGGGAGAGTAATTGAGAAAATAAGGATTGGAGGAGGGAGACTTACTGGAAAAAGTAAGGGAAATGAAGTTAGAGAAAGGCTGAGTAGGTTTTGAGGGGAAGAGTTAGGGCCGCGTTGTTAATTTAGTTGTCCAACAGGAACTTTTAGACTGATGCTCTCTTTACATCTATTGTCTTTGCAGGCACACAGTTCGCTGTGGTCAGGCTGTCTCAGTCCACTGTTCCAACCCATGTGAGAATATTTTGAACTGTGGTCAGCACCAATGTGCTGAGCTGTGCCATGGGGGTCAATGCCAGCCTTGCCAGATCATTTTGAACCAGGGTAAGTGGTGGGCACACCAGCTAGCAATAGTTGTGTTCTTTTCTGGAACCTTATTAATGATTGTCTTGATAAACTTTGATTGGTGTCAGGCTTATAGTCACAAAGACCTTGGGAGATACAATGCTTAGATAGTTTTTTTATTTTACCTGCATACCGGTATAGGTCATTGTCCTGTATAATTTTTTTTACTTTTTGAGATGAGTCTCACTCTGTCGCCCAGGCTGGAGTGCGTTGGCATAATCCTAGTTCTCTGCAACCTCCACCTCCTGAGTTCAAGCAATTCTCCTGCCTCAGCCTCCCAAGTAGCAGGAATTACAGGTGCCCGCTATCATGCCTTGCTAATTTTTGTGTTTTTAGTAGAGATGGGGTTTCACAGTGTTGGCCAGGCTGGTCTCGAACTCCTGACCTTAAGTGATAACGCCTGCCTGGGCCTCCCAAAGTGCTGGGATTACAGGCATGAGCCACCGTACCTGGCCTATCTAATTTAAATAGATTTTAAAATGCTGTTTAAAAGTAACTGCTTGAAAGGACCAGATTATTATGGACCTAGAAAGACCAAAATAATCTTTTTAAAAATGAACTGGCCGGGCACAGTGGCTTACGCCTGTAATCCCAGCACTTTGAGAGGCTGAGGTGGGTGGATCACTTGAGGTCAGGAGATCGAGACCAGCCTGGCCAGCATGGTGAAACACTGTCTCTACTAAAAATATAAAAATTACCTGGTCGTGGTGGTGGGCGCCTGTAAATCCCAGATACTCAAGAGACTGAAGCAAGAGAATCACTTGAACCCGGGAGGTAGAGGTTGCAGTGAGCTGAGATCGCACCACTACACTCTAGCCTGGACAACAGAATGAGACTCAGTCTAAAAAATAATAATAATAATAATAATAAAATGAACATATGTGAAATCTAAGAACATATAAAACTAATTTTTCATAATAAAAATTAGAAAGTGGTTGCCTAGTGGTGGAAATTAGGGGAAGGGACACACAGTTTCTGGGTTAATGGAAATGTTTGATACCTTGTTTTGGGTGTTAGTTACACAGATGTATACAATTACCAAAAGATATCAGAAACCAATCAAAACTGAATATGTAAAATATTTGTGTTTATTGTGTCCTAGCTGTACATCAATGGGAAAAAAGTATCTACATGAATAGAAAAACTTTTTTAAATTGTGAATATAAGTTTATGTTTGTGATGTTTTCAGTTTTTCTCTTCCTCTCCATTACTGCAATCTAGAAATGGGAGAGGAGAATCTAAATTTATAGCTGGGGCATGGTGGTGGGCACCTATAATCCCAGGTACCTGGAGGCTGAGGCAGGAGAATCACTTGAATCCGGGAAGCAGAGGTTGCAGTGAGCTAAGATTGTGCCATTGCACTCCAGCCTGGGCAACAAGAGCGAAACTGTCTCAAAAAAAAAAGGAATCTAATTTTATTTTCTCTTAGTGCAGTTATCCCCCCTTTGCTCTCCAAAGTGAATGTTGTCAGTTACTCAGTCGCTGATTAAACAGCCTGAAAGCTCACTGTATTTTTAGGTAGGCTGTTTGGTCATGATACAACTCTAATTGTCCCAGTTTTTTCTTTTATTGAGCCAAAATCTGCTTCCCTGAAATATACTCTCTGCTTGGTCTGCCTTTCTCTACATTTCATGTTCCTCCTGGGTTGTTCAAAATCAGCTGTCATATATTTTCCCAGTGTTTCCTTTCAGGCCTAACAGCTGTGATTGCTTCATTTCTTCCCTGTGAAATGTGCTCACAGACCACACATCCTCTTAAAAGTGGCTAGATTGGACTGGGCACGGTAGCTTATGCACTTTAGGAGGCCAGGGCGGGTGCATCACTTGAGCCTAGGAGTTTGAGACCCGCCTGGGCAACATGGCAAAAACACATCTCTAACCAAAAAAGAAAAAGAAAAAATTAGCCAGACATGGTGGCAATCACCTGTAGTCCCAGCTACTTGGGAGGCTGAGGTGGAAGGAAGACTTGAGCCCAGGAGGCGGAGGTTACAGTGAGCCGAGATCACGCTACCGCACTCCAGCCTGGGTGACAGAACCTGACTCTGTCTCAGAAAAAAAGCAGCCAGATTGTTCACAGCAATGCCAGTCTTCTTGTGGGATCCACCAAAACCAGTATTGCTCAAAACTCGGTGTTTTTTGAGTACATTCTTGAGATTTTTCACTGAGACGGATGACTGATTAAATGTGTCCTGATTATTTTCCAGACTAAAATTTCTGTAGTCTGTTCTCTGTGGAATAGAACTTCAAGGCTTCTATGGAAGCCTTGAAGCCTGTTGTGAATCCTGACCCCTGCCTGTGGGTGCTTCCTCAAGCTTTATCCCAGGCTGAAAATGGGATAATATGTTCCAGCCCCTGTTTTTAAGTCTCTTCAAAGAGAATGAAGAGTTGCCTGTGCCCAGTTTGATTATCTGTTATGTCATATGGATCTGTAATTAGCAGGAAGTGTAGAAAAGCTCTCTATCCTGGTACTTACTGAACCTTTTTTTTTTTTTTTGGATCTTGTTCTGTCATACAGACCGGAGTGCAGATTCTCCTGCCTCAGCTTCCCAAGTAGCTGGGACTACAGATGCACACCATCATGCCTGGCTTCTGCTGTTTTTAGCTCTTGATTCATATTGGGCTTTTACTCAGCTAAATCACCCAAGTCTTTTTTGTACAAAACTGTATTGATCCCAGTCTCTTCCTCCTTGTTTCTGTTTAGTTGATTTTTCAAACCCAGTTTTGAAGATTTTTTGTTTTTCCACATTAGTTATCTAGCAGAATATTTTGGCTATGTAAATAGTTTATCTTCTTGAATTATAGTTCTAGGATCCCTTTCTTTTTTTTTTTTTTTTTTTGGTCACGATAAAGTTTATTGTGAAAACAGGCTGGTGTGGGGCATGGGGACAGACAAGTACATTTAGGTTGGGTGGCTCAGGTGAAGTAGTGCGGCTTCTTCACGTTGATGCCATACTTGCTGAGGGCAGGGGTCAAGTCCTCCATGGTTAAAGTATACTTGCGGTCCTTGCTCTTGCTCCGGGAGCTGCCGGAGGCTGTGCCCTTCATTTTGCAGTGCTGTAGGGCATCATTGGCAATATCTGAGATGAATTTCTGGGCAGCTAGGGAGATGAGCCGAATTATGCATGGGTCTGAGGCCTCAAAGCCAGCACGGTTCAGGTAGTAACCAGTCACTGCATCTGGCGTCGTAGGCGTGTAATCCTCCAACTGCATCAAGAAGTCCACCAAAGGCGTGCTGGACACCACCGGCTTCACGTCTCCGTTGGCCGCGCTGGGCAGTACGTAAACACCCTTAGACATGGCCCCCTCTGGGGGCGCCGCGCCACCCGCCGACACCCACGCCGCTCAGCTGGCTCCTCGGCCCGCGCCGCCAAGGGTCCCATGTCCCCAGCAGCTGCTCCAGCCCCAGGCCCCCCTGCTGTCCCCGCGGCGCTGGCCTTGTTCTCCGCAGCGGTGCGGGCAGTGCGGCGGGAGCCGAGACCGGGGGCGCCTCGGGGTCCGCGCCGGAGCCTCTGCAGCTCATCGGGCAGGTGGGAGAGGCGGCGAACCTAGGATCCCTTTCAACCTTATCTAGAGATTAATAAGCATTCTTTTTGGGTCTTTATTCATACGTTGATAAAATACTAAATGGTTTAAGGCTGGCAACAGGGTCCTTTGGTTCCTTAATACTATTTAACCAGCTGTGACTCTACCTAATTCTTCTGTCACCTGCTCATTTTTCTGTTTCTTATGCCTAGGAGAGCTTTTTAGTATTTACTCAGATTTTTTCATCAGGAACTCAATTTTCTTTTTATTGTTACCCGTTCTGACCCTTGATTCTTTTGTTCACAGCTTTCTATTCATTACCTCTGTAAAAAGCCTTTGTTCTGTTTGAGCAGAAACTTATCAAAGAAAAGCCTACTAGCAAAAGCTCCCAGTTGCCAGGGTTTCTTTACCAGTTCATTGATTCTACAAATATTTAGTGTATTTTCTGAATCTTTATTAATTTATCAAATCAGTTTTTATTAAATGAACAAGTGAGTTTTAGAATGGGGGATGAAATTGCATATAGGCCAGGTGAAGTGGCTCACACCTGTAATCCCAGCACTTTGGGAGGCCGGGATGGGCTGATCCCTTGAGCCCAGGAGTTTGAGACCAGTTTGGGCAACATGGCAAAACCCCATCTCTACAAAAAATACAAAAGCTATCCAGGTGTGGTGGCATGCACCTGTACTCCCAGCTGCTTGAGGGGCTGAAGTGGAAGGATCGCTTGAGCCTGGGAGTTTGAGGCTGCAGTGAGCTGTGTTGACATGACTGCACTCCAGCCTGGGTGACAAAATGAGGCCCTATCTCAAAAAAAAAAAAAAGAAAAGAAAAGAAATTGCGCATGTACTTACTGGAAGATGGAATGTGTATTTTAAAAATAAAGAATCCTTGAATCTTAAATTCAGCTAATTAAAAAAAAAAAAAGTCAAGGCAGGCACAGTGGCTCACTGTAATCCCAGCACTTTGGGAGGTCGAGGCTCACTGTAATCCCAGCACTTTGGGAGGTCAAGGCTGCAGTAAGCTGTGTTCATACACTGTACTCCAGCTGGGCAACAAAGTGAGACCCTGTCTTTAAAAAAAAAAAAAAAATCGAGAATCTTGATTATTGCCAGACGTGGTGGCTCACGCCTGTAATCCCAGCCCTTTGGGAGGCTGGGGTAGGTGGATCGCCTGAGCTCAGGAGTTCGAGACCAGCCTAGCCAACATGGTGAAACCCCATCTCTACTAAAAATACAGAAATTAGCTGGGTGTGGTGGCGGACCCCTATAATCCCAGCTACTTGGGAGGCTGAGGCAGGAGAATTGTGTGAACTGGGGAGGCGGAGGTTGCAGTGAGCCAAGATCACGCCACTGCACTCCAGCCTGGGTGACAGAGTGAGACTCCGTCTGAAAAACAAAAAGTCTTAATTATATCTTCAATGATTTGAGGCTTTCCTTTTCCCATGTTTCAGTGAAACTTTTTGGTTCTGTTTAATGTACGATTTTATTTTATGACTTATTTTTAATGCCTTATTAGGTTTCTATTTTATTTTTATTATATACATGATTTTTAAAATTTGGTATGTTTTTATAATACTGTGTTTATTCTGATCATTAGAGCTTATACTCTCATGCCAATTTTTAAATTGCTTTTTAGCAATGGGGACCTTTTTACAAGCGTTTTATGTAAACCCTGACATAAAGTATGAAACCTGTGCTTCTTGGGTTGAAGTGAGGATGGGAGATCCAGATGAGAGCTCCTCCACCACTATTACCAGCTTAGCTTGTCCATCCCCTGTAACATCACCAGAGGACCCCCAGGAGCCTCACAGTGAATGGTGTTCAACCATGGCCTTATGGACCAGATAGTGTTCTCTTAATTAAAAGGTTGCTTCACTCTGATGCTGTTCTTGGAATGTGCTGCAGAGGCGCTATGAGATATTAATAGTTTGACAAGGCCTTTTTTATTTCTTCCTATGGTAAAGCTCTTAGGTGGGTCTTAGAGCTGCTGTATAGACTATACTTATTTCTGCATAAGGTCTGATCAGTACTCTATTGGCCTCCCAGAGTGCTGGGATTACAGGCATGAGCCACTGTGCTGGGCCCGCATTTTGTATTTTCTTACAGATTATTTGGGATATTTTAAGAACCCATACATGTTACTAATTTTTTGTTTTTGAAATTTTCTCTTCAAGTATGCTATTGCGGCAGCACCTCCCGAGATGTGTTATGTGGAACCGATGTAGGAAAGTCTGATGGATTTGGGGATTTCAGCTGTTTAAAGATATGTGGCAAGTAAGGTTTTACATTTTCCTCAGTTGAACTAAAGCTGCACTTTATGCAACAATTATATAATAGTGTGTTCTTCTTAACAGGGACTTGAAATGCGGTAACCATACATGTTCACAAGTATGCCACCCTCAGCCCTGCCAGCCATGCCCACGGCTCCCCGCACTGGTGCGCTGTTGCCCCTGTGGCCAAACTCCTCTCAGCCAATTGCTAGAACTTGGAAGTAGTGGTCGGAAAACGTGCATGGACCCTGTGCCTTCATGTGGAAAAGTGTGCGGCAAGCCCCTGCCTTGTGGCTCCTTAGGTAACTAGTAAGCGTAAAGTAAGCTTTAAAAATATTATTGTAAATGTTTGGCAGCAGTGAGTGCTTAAGCAACGTGGAAGTAAGTGCCAGTTACAATATCAGGGGTTTCTAAATATTATGATCAAATTTATGTAGGTACTTTTTCTTTCCTTCTCAAAATATGCTTGCGAAAACCCATACATTTGCCCAAGTGATCTCTCTGATTTAGGTATTTTATTGTTAACTCTGGACAACTGTGGTAAGTTACGGTTCCATAGGGGTTATGATTTCTCTTAGGAGCCTGTGCTATTATGAACGCCATATGTATTTATACCAATCCAGGGTTCAGCAAGTGTTGAAAAGCATTTTCACATAATAGGAACATGCTAAACTAATTGTGGGTGAGACAAAGTCTCGCTCTGTCGCCCTAGCTCAAGTGCAGTGGTACAATCTTGGCTCACTGCAGCCTCCAACTCCTGGGCTCAAATGATTCTTATGTCTCAGGCTCCCAAGTAGCTGGGACTACAGGCACACCACCACGCCCAGCTAATTTTTGTATTTTTAATAGAGACGAGGTTTCGCCCTGTTGACCAGGCTGGTCTTGAACTCCTGGCATCAAGTGATCCGCCCGCTTTGGGTTCCCAAAGTGCTGGGATTACAGGTGTAAGCTGCCATACCTGGCCGAAAAACTAAAATTTTTAAGTACAGTAAAACCTCAGCCATTTAGATCATTCAAGGAATGTCAGTCTGTGTAGCTAAGTTTCCCATGTAGCTGAGGATAGCACCTATTCAACATCATTTTGAATGAATATTTTTCTTTTTTTCTTTTTCGGAGGTTTTTTTTTTTTTTTTTTTTTTTTGAGACAGAGTCTCGCTCTGTTGCCCAGGCTGCAGTGCAATGGCACGATCTTGACTCACTGCAACCTCCACCTCCTGGGTTCAAGCGATTCTCCTGCCTCAGCCTCCTGAGTAGCTGGAATTACAGGCAACTGCCATCACGCCCAGTTAAATTTTTTTTGTATTTTTGTAGAGACAGGGTTTCACCATGTTGGCCAAGCTGGTCTTGAACTCCTGACCTCGGGTGATCTGCCTGCCTTGGCGTCCTAAAGTGCTGGGATTATAGATGTGAGCCACCATGCCCAGCCGGATGAATATTTTTCTAAAATTTACATTTCATGTTTAAACAGAGGTTACTGAAGGTGTTGTGATTTCTCTCTTATTGACCCAGAGCCATCATTTTTATGAACTCCAGTTCCTTTATTACACTAAATACAGTGATGCCCTGGGCCTGCTGAGGTTGCTCAGACTAATGCCCCATACCACTGAGCAGTTCGAATTGTTGTATCTGCTCGTTGAAGCTTTTTGTTATTTATATTCTTGTCAGTGCTTTTAGTATGTTTGCCTGTCTGCTTTTAGTGATTCCCCCTTTCTGATTTTTGGCTTCTGATTACTTGGATATAGAAACCAGAAAAAGCTCATTGGAATTAGATACAAAGTAATACTCTACTGAGCCTATCTGACTCAGTCTTTGAGGAGTATATGTCTGCAGTTTTGCAATAACTTGGCAACTTCTCTGCTGAGTGGGTGTTGAAAGACCATGCATTTAGAAAAAATGGTAAGTAGGCAACTGAGATTGAATAGGAAAGTTATTTCTAAAACTAACCATGTATCTTCTGAGGTAAAGCTAGAATCTTTAGGTTTGTCTTCCATTTCATCAAAAAGAGAGAGTTCACGTTTCTTTCAAGTGCCAGCATGAATCAGTGGGAACACCCTGCTTAATCCTTTTTCTCAATCTGACCTTAAAGTTGTGTATAGAGGAGAAGTGCTCTCTTCTTATATTTTAATACACGTTCCATCTGCATTAGGAAAGCCAATCATCTGTTGGCTCTCTGCTTGCCATGAAATGTGTCTGTGATGTGGAGATCAAATGACTTCTAAATCAAATCCCCTTTCGGGAAGCACATGAGTCAGTTTTATAAGAATTTCACATATAATGATCAGAAATCCTACCCTGGCACTCACATATCCTGTTGGTGACGAGAGAAGAAGGAAATGTGAAATGGGCAATGCAAAAGGACTTGAGCAAGAGAAGGGTAGTAGCTGGCAGCAACAGACCTTGGGATGGGGCAAGACCAGGTTAAGGGATAAAAGGGTACCTGCTATACCTCAGCGGATATCATGGAAAACCTTTAAGGAAATAGGCTGAGTTGACTGAGAAGCTCAGAGGCAAGCCTATGGCTAGTGATAACAATGACTGTCGGGTTTGTTCAAACCTAGCTTATCTATAGAAAGCTCGCTTAGGTCTTTTGGTATCCCACTCAGTAGGAAATTTCCATCCCAGAGGCACAGCTTCAGTACAAGAGACTGGGTAGAGTTCTACTTTAAGGATGGTAGCATGAGGAGCTCCCATATATCTGCTTCCCAGTAAAACAGACAAAGCTGGGGAGAACTATGAAAAAGCAACCATCGAGGCCGGGCATGGTGACTCATACCTATAATCTCAGCACTTTGAGAGGCCGAGGTGGGAGTCCAGGACTTTGAGACCAGCCTGGGCAACATGGCGAGACCCTGTATGTACCAAAAACATTTTTTATTCACCTGGGTATGGTGGCACGTGCCTGTGGTCCTAGCTACCTGGGAGGCTGAGGCAAAAGGATCACTTGACCCTGGAATGTTGAGGCTGCAGTGAGCCATGAATGCGGCATTGCACTCAAGCCTGACTAACAGAGCGAGACCCTGTCTCAAAAAGAAAAAAAATCAACCATTTAAAGTTTCTGGAGGCTGGGTACAGTGGCTCACACCTGAAATCCCCAACACTTTGGGAGTCTGAGGTGGGCAGATGACTTGAGGTCAGGAGTTCAGCACTAGCCTGGCCAACATGATGAAACCCCATCTCTACTAAAAATACAAAAATTAGCCAGGTGTGGTGGCACATGCCTATAATCCCAGCTACTCAGGAGGCTGAGGAAGGGGAATCACTTGAACCCGGGCTGGGGGCAGCAGTTGCAGTGAACTGAGATCGCACCACTGCACTCCAGCCTGGGTGACAGAGCAAGACTCCATCTCAAAAAAAAAAAAAAAAAGAAAGTCTCTAGGAATTGCTCTAAGAGCATACATCAAATGAAGACATATTTTTTCAACAAAATCTACTAAAACTCTGGTAAACAACAGCAAGAGTCTGTGGCATTGAGCCCTAGCCAGTTCCTTCCTCCTCCCCTCAGCTCAGCTTGACAAATCTCCACTCAGGATAAGTGTGGACAAGAAGATGGGGCTTCTTCTCCCCTCAGCTCCCAGTCACGTTTACTATATCTCACTGGGAAGGCCACATTGTCAACATTTCTCTTCCCCTCCAACTCCAAGTTGAAGAGGCTGAAATTCTAGTGAGTGCAGCTGAGAGGTTAGGTCTCCCTTTCTCCACGAAGCTTACAGAATGGAGGCTCCATCCCATTTGCAGCAGAACTGGAGCCCTAATCGTCCTCACCTCAGCTCATTCGTAGGGCGGAGGTTCCACTGAGAGAAGCAAGCCAAGAAGTCAGGAGGCTACTATCCCACCCAACACCCAGAGTAGTGCCTCAGAGACCTTTCCCAGGGGGAGAGACAGTTCATAACAAAAGAGAGCTCCGAAGTACTCTCCCAAGGAACTGACTTTATTTGAAACAGTGTGGGGAAGTACAGGCCTAAGGACACTTTAGAAAATGATAGCATACCTTAGTAAAGAACAGTAACTAAACTGTAGGCCGTCTGGTTCATCAGAGAGAATCAGGGAAAGGTAGCTAAGAGGAGCCCTCCTCAGGTCAGAACAAATCTCAGAAGACTTACACCAAAGACTATTCCTGCCCAAATTTAATTGGATCAGACTGCTGAGCAATTGATGCCCTGGAACATTGTCAAAAACAATAGAACTGCAATTAATGGGTCATCGAGGCTGAGCGTAATCCAAATAAGGCACACAGTTTAACAGAGAGATCGGGGATCTAGACAAAGAGAGCCCTGCTTGAAACCACTGTCATTCCAGGGTCAGTTTGTACCCCTAAGGCTGTGCCATCCAAATGGCTTCATGCTGTAGGGAAAATAGACTTCACTGAAATAGTCTAGCCAAATAACAAAGCAAATAAATAAGCAACCACAACAAAAATAAGCTGTGGAGAGGGGAAGCAGTATCCAGAGTTGCTGTATTAGCTAAGATGTCTAGTTTCCAAGAAAAACTATGAAATATGCAAAGAAACAGGGAAAAAAACAGGCAACAGAAACTGCCTGTGAGAGTGACCAGATGTCAGATTTAACAAAGACTTTAGGATAATCATAATAAATATGTTCCAAGAACTGGGTCGGGCATGGTGGCCCACACCTGTAATCCCAGCACTTTGGGAGGCCGAGGCAGGCGGATCACGAGATCGGGAGTTCAAAACCAGCCTGGCCAACATGGTGAAACCCCGTCTCTACTAAAAATACAAAAATTAGCTGGGCGTGTTGGTATGCGCCTGTGGTCCCAGCTGCTCGGGCGGCTGAGGCAGGAGAATTGCTTGAACCCAGGAGGCAGAGGTTGCAGTGAGCCGAGATTGTGCCTGTGCAACAGAGCAAGACTTTGTCTCAAAAAAAAACCAAATAAATAAATACCTTCAAAGAACTGAAGGGAAGCCATGCTTAAAGAGGTAAAGAAAAGTGTGAAGATGATGTCTCATCAAATAGAGAATATTGATAAAAAGGCAGAAACTAATTTTTAAAAAGAGCCAAATGGAAATTCTGAAGTTTAAAAGTAGGATAACTGAAATGAAAAATTCATTAGGCTGGGTACAGTGGCTCATGCCTGAATCCCAGTGCTTTGAGAGGTGGAGGCAGGAGAATTGCTTAAGCCCAGGAGTTCAAGACCAGCCTGAGCACATAGTGAGACCCTATCTCTACAAAAAATTTTAAAAACTTAGGCCAGGCACAGTGGCTCATGCCTGTAATCTCAGCACTTTGGGAGGCTGAAGCAGGCAGATCACTTGAGATCAGGAGTTCGAGATCAGCCTGGCCAACATGGTGAAATCTCGTCTCTACTAAAAATACAAAAATTAGCTGGGCATGGTGGCACAGGCCTGTAATCCCAACTATTTGAAGGGCTGAGGCAGGAGAGTTGCTTGAACCCAGTAGGCGGAAGTTGCAGTGAACTGAGATCACACCACTGCACTCCAGCATGGACGAGAGAGTAAGACTCCATCTCAAAAAAAAAAAAAAATTAAATTTAGGTGGGCTTGGTGGCACACGCCTGTGATCCTAGCTGCTCAGGAGGCTGAGGTGGGAGGATTGCTTGAGCCCAAGAGGTCGAGGTTGCAGCAAGCTGTGATCATGCCACTGCTCTCCAGCCTGGGCGACAAAGTAAGACCCTTTCTCAAAGGAAGAAGAAAACTTCATTAAAGGGGCTCAATAGTAGATTTGAGCTGGCAGAAGAAACGATTAGTCAACATGAAAATAGATTGTAAGAGATTCGGCCGGGTGCGGTGGCTTGCAGCTGTAATCCCAGCACTTTGGGAGGCCAAGACAGGCAGATCACGAGGTCAGGAGATTGAGACCATCCTGGCTAACATGGTGAAACCCCATCTCTACTAAGTGTACAAAAAAAAATTAGTCAGGCCTGGTGGTGGGCGCCTGTAGTCCCAGCTACTCGGGAGGCTGAAGCAGAAGAATGGCGTGAACCCGGGAGGCGGAGCTTGCAGTGAGCTGAGATTGCGCCACTGCACTCCAGCCTGAGTGACAGAGTGAGACTCCATCTCAGAAAAAAAAAAAAGAAAGAGATTATATAACCCAAGGGACAGAGAGAAAATATAATAAAGAGAAATGAACAGAGCCTCGGAAATGTGGGACGTGTTTAACTGTATCAGTGTACATTTAATGGGAATATGAGGAGTAGAGTAGAAGCAGAAAAATATTTGATGAAACAATAGATAAAAACTTTCAAATTTATTAATAAAAACTTTCAAATTTATTGAAAAACACTACACATCCAAGAAACTCAGTAAACTCCAGGTAGGAAAGAGATCCACACCTAGACACATAATAAAAATGCTAAAAGTTAATCATAAGGAGAAAGTCTTGAAAGCAACAAGAGAAAAATGACTTATCACATACAAGGGAACCTCTGTAAGCTTACAGTGGACTTCTCGTCAGAAACAATGGAGAACATGTAACAACCAGAAGGCAGTAGGATGACATACTCAAAGTGCTGAAAGAAAACTGGCAACTGGCCGGGCGCGGTGGCTCACACCTGTAATCCCGGCACTTTGGGAGTCCAAGGCGGGCAGATCACGAGGTCAGGATATCGAGACCATTCTGGCTAACACAGTGAAACCCCGTCTCTACTAAAAAATACAAAAAATTAGCTGGGCATGGTGGCGGGCGCCTGTAGTCCCAGCTACTTGGGAGGCTGAGGCAGGAGAATGGCGTGATCCCGGGAGGCATAGCTTGCAGTGAGCTGAGATCACACCACCGAACTACAGCCTGGGCAACAGAGAGAGCGACTGCGTCTCAAAAAAAGAAAAAGAAAACTGGCAACCAGGAATCTTACATCTCATGTAACTAACTTTAGAAAATAAAGATAAAAACAAAAGTTATTGCTAACAGGCAGACTTGCCTTACAATAAGTACTAAAAGAAATTCTTCAGGCTAAAAGCAAGTAAACCCGAATAGAATTTCAAATCCACATGAAAAAACAAAGAGCACTAGTAAAGATGATTATGTAGTTATAAAAGGCAGTATAAATGTGTATTTCTTCTTCTCAACTGATTTAAAAAACAACTGTGTAAAATAATATGTATATAATTATATTTTTAGGCCTATAACCTGTAGAAGTATATTTGATAATTATAGCATAAAGGAGATAGATGAGATCAAAGTTGTGTTAGAATAAGAAAATGATACCAGATCACAACTCAAACCTACAGGAACAAATGAGGAAAGCCATAAGTGGTAAATTTTTTAAAAGAGGAGGGCTAGGCACAGTGACTCACACCTGTAATCCCACTGGGAGGCCAAGGTGGGCAGATCACTTGATGTCAGGAGTTCGAGACCAGCCTGACCAACATGGTGAAACTCCGTTTCTACTAAAAATACAAAAATTAGCCTGGTGTGGTGGCACATGCCTGTGATCCCAGCTACTCGGGAGGCTGAGGCACAAAAATCGTTTGAATTCAGGAGGCAGAGACTGCAGTGAGCCAAGATCGTGCCGCTGCACTCTAGCCCAGGCAACAGAGCAAGCCTCTGTCTTTTTAAAAAAAAAAAAAAAAAAAAAAAAAAAGGCTGGGCACAGTAGCTCTCACCTGTAATCCCAGCTACTCAGGAAGCTGAGGTGGGAGGATCACTTGAGGCTAGGAGTTCAAGACCAGCCTGGGCGACATAGTGAGATTCAATCCCTAAAAGAATTTTTTTAAATTACTCAGACATGATGGTATGTGCCTGTAGTCCTACCTACTCGAGAGGCTAAAGCGGGAGGATCACTTGAGGCCAAGAGTTCAAGACTGCAGTCAGCTATGATCATGCCACTGCCTTCCAGCCTGAGTGACAAGAGTGAGACCCTGTCTCCAAAAATAAATAAATAAAGCTGTAAATATGTCTATTTGTTCTCTTTCTCAGCTTCTTTAATAGATAGAACATTATATAAAGTTATGACAAAGCAGTATTGGGTTTATAGCATATAGATGTGATACTTATAATAATAATTGCACAAAAGGGGAGAAGGATAGAGCTGGGTAAGGGTAAACTTTATATATCTTACGGGAGTTAGTATCAATCTGAAGTAGTTCTGATGAGATGTATATGGCAAGCCCCAGGGGGACCATTAAGAAAATAACTCAAAAGATGTAGTGAAAAATATAATTAAAGGAATTACACTATAGAAAATATTGACAAAATGCAAAAGAAAATAGGAAAGGAGTATTAGAATAACAAAAAAGACATGAGACTTATAGAAAACTAAAAATCGCAGACGTAAGTCCAGCTATAAGAGTAACATTAAATGTGAATGAATTAAGCAAAAGCAGAGATTTTTGAGTTTTGATTTATCTATTTTTTATAGAGATGGAATCTCACTCTATTTCCCAGGCTGATCTCAAACTCCTGGGCTCAAGCAGTCCTCCCACCTTGGCCTCTCAAAGTGCTAGGATTACAGGCATGAGCCACTGTACCCAGCCAAAAGCAGAAAATTTTTAGACTGGATTTAAAAAACAAGATCCAACTGTGTGCTGTCTAGAGTCTTGCTCTGTTGCCCAGGCTGGAGTGCAGTGGCGTGAGCTTGACTCACTGCAACCTCCACCTCCCAGGTTCAAGTGATTCTCCTGCCTCAGCCTCCTGAGTCGCTGGGATTACAGGCAGGCGCCACCACGCCTGGCTAATTTTTTTGTATTTTTAGTAGAGACAGGGTTTCACCATGTTGGTCAGGCTGGTCTCAAACTCCTGACCTTGTGATCTGCCCGCCTTGACCTCCCAAAGTGCTGGGATTACAGGCGTGAGCCACCACACCAGGCCCTGGAGACAATCTTTATAGTCAAAGATACAATGAGGCTGAAAGTTAAAGAATAGAAAAAGTACACCATGTAAACAGTAGCCGTAAGAGACTCCAGGTGATCCCCATAGGGTCCTGGAAACAGGACTTGTCTTAAACCTAGTCATGGATGCAGGCACCACCAGATATTCACAGAGCTCAAGTCAGTGAGACTGTGGATCATGGCTTCTGATTATTTATAATCCCCAGATGACTTTCAGAGTCGAGAGCATTCCACTAAAGTCATCCATGGCTACAATTTTAAAGAGATTCAAGTCTACACTGGAGATGTGGGGCCTGAGGAAAAAGAAGATTTATTCTTCATTTTTGTTTTGTTTTGAAACAGGATCTTGCTCTGTCACCTAGACTGGAGTGCAGTGGTGTGATCACAATTCACTGCAGCCTCAACCTCCCGTGCTCAGGAGATTCTCCCACCTTAGACTCCAGAGTAGCTGGGACTGTAGGCCTGTATCACCACCTCTGGCAAATTTCTTGTTTTTGTGCTTTTTTTTTTTTTTTTGGTAGTCACAGGGTTTCACCATGTTCCCAGGCTGATCTCAAACTCCTGGGGTCAAGTGATCCTCCCACCTCGGCCTCTCAAAGTGGTGGAATTATAGGCATGAGCCACCACACCTGGCCTTTTTTTGACTTAGGGAAATCATCGTGTACTTTAAAGCTTACTCCAGTTTCTAATGCTAGGCCCTGAAATTGTCAGAAAAGGCCCAGTCTGCCAGATGAACGGAAGATAGGGAAGAAGCATTGACTGCATCCTTCCCTGAACTCTGATTCTGGAGTTGCAGGGCATGGAGGGGAAGACCAGTGTGGCTAGCAAATTTGGGAGTATGGAAATGAGTAGTTGCAATTTTCATTTCCAGCTCTTTTCGTTTTTATTAAAGATTTCATTCATACCTGTGAAAAGCTCTGCCATGAAGGAGACTGTGGACCATGCTCTCGCACATCAGTTATTTCCTGCAGATGCTCTTTCAGAACAAAGGTAAATCCTAAACAATGCTCGAGTTGTTGCCATCAATGTTTTCTTTAAAATGGTGGTTATGGGAGGGGAGGAATCAAAATAACCTCAGTGGGATAGGTAGGGGAAGTGGTTGTGGCACTCAAGGTCCAGAGGCCAATAGTGGGATAAGGCAAATAGATCACTCTACCAAATACAGGTATGATAGCCTGAAAAGAGGAACAATAGCACTGTTGCAAGGAGTCAGCCAACTAAGAAGTTAGAGGAAACAGTCCATGTGACCACCCACTTGTGATACCAACTTATGATACCAATTGAAAGTTCAGTGGTCCCTAAGACCACTTGAAAGGCTTGATAATTTGATAAAAAGGACTCACTGAACTTGCTGATGGTTACACTTATGGTTCGAGGTTTACTACAAGGAGGTTACAGTTTTATTACAAGGAAAAGGATACAAATTAAATCAGCCAAGGGAAGAAGTATGTAGAGCAGAGTCCAAAAAAGTACCAAAGGTGGAACTTCATTTGTCCTTTCCCTGTGGAGTCAGGAAAGTATTACTCTCTCTGCGTCAGTGTGTGACAGCGTACGTGGAGTATTGCCAACCAGGAAAGTTCACGCAAGCTTGTGTGTTCAGTTTTTATTGGTGCTCTATTGTGCAGTCATAGTTGACTGCCCATGTGGCTAATCTCAGTCTCCAGTCTCTCCAGAGGTCTACTGATACCATGTGACCCAAAGCCCCTGCCCTAAAACTGTCCAGTGTGGCCAGCCTGCTCCTAAATCACATAATTGGACTATCCAGTGACTCAAGACTCCAGGCAAACAATGACACTTCTATCAGACATGGCATTCCACTAGGCTTAGAGATTACCTCTCAGAAGCCAAGTGCAAAGGCCAGACTCTCTTTGAGTAAGGTTTAATTCTTCACTGTACACCTGTTTTGTACAACTGTTTTGTCAGTTTCTACTTTCTGGTGAAAGCCTGGATAGTTTTTATTTTTCTTTTTTTAAAATTTTGTTTATTTATTTATTTTGAGACATAGTCTCACTCCATCACCCAGGATGGAGTGCAAAGGCGCAGTCTCGGCTCACTGCAGCCTCCACCTCCCAGGTTCGAGTGATTCTTATGCCTTAGCCTCTGGAGGAGTTGGAATTACAGGTGCACTCCACCATACCCAGCTAATTTTTGTATTTTTAGTAGAGACGGGGCTTTGCCTTGTTGGTCAGGCTGGTCTCAAACTCCTGACCTCAAGTCATCCTCCTGCCTCAGCCTCCCAAAATGCTGGAATTACAGGTGCACGCCACCACACGTGGCTAATTTTTGTATTTTTAGTAGAGATGGGGTTTCACCATGTTGGCCAGACTGGTCTTGAACTCCTGACCTCAGGTAATCTACCACCTCAGCCTCCCAAAATGCTGGGATTGCAGATGTGAGCCACTGCGTCCAGCCTGCCTTGGATAGTTTTTATCAGACTTTATGTTATCAAAAGTCTTCGGGTGATTCAACTTGGAGAACACACTGAGTGTTAATTTATCCTGCTCTTTGACCTACCTGGTCATTTCAGTGTCTATCAATGTTTGTCCCAGTAGAGTACAAGCCAGGGTGGAGACAGAATTCTGAACCGTTGGTTCTGTTAAACACAATGCAGGGTCTGGCAGCATCTGACTTGCAGATAATTCTGAGGATATAGTCCATAAATGGGAAGCTAGTTTAATCGGAAAGCTTCAGAAAAAAAGGGAAAATTAGTGTAATTTACATGTTACAAAAGTTGTGTAATCATGTGTGGGTTTTTTTCCTGAAAGAAATTACAGTATACATGGGATAGTAGAGGCATTTTGAATGTCAGGTATGGGACCACTTTGTACTTTGCAAATATAATATTAAAGTCTGTGAGATGCTGTGATTTGGCAATCTTAAATTTAGTAATGCCCAGAGATGCTCTTCGTGATCTTTGTGACTGAAAATTATAAGCAGGGTTGGGACATACAAGCTGGAAGTGGCTGCTGTCAGTTTTCTTCATTCTCCCACAATCCCTCTCTCTATCTCTACGTTTTCTTGCTTCTCATTGACTCTTTGTCCTCACTCCCTCTAATAGCAGACTCCATGGCAGTGAGTGTATTCTTGAAAAGCTATGTGTAAACTGAATTTTTGCAAGTAAAAGTCCTTAAATTACAGGAGGAGCTCACTGTCTATACAAACTGCTAAACCTGTTTGACAAAGTAAAAAAATCTCTTCAAAAAGCTGATAATTGGCTGGGCACGGTGGCTTATGCCTGTAATCCCAGCGCTTTGGGAGGCTGAGGCGGGCGGATCACGAGGTCAGGAGATCGAGACCATGGTGAAACCCCGTCTCTACTAAAAATACAAAAAATTAACCGGGCACAGTAGCGGGCGCCTATAGTCCCAGCTACTCCTGAGGCAGGAGAATGGTGTGAACCCAGGAGGCGGAGCTTGCAGTGAACCAAGATTGCACCACTACACTCCAGCCTGGGTGACAGAGTGAGACTCTGTCTCAAAAAAAAAAAATAATTATCACCTCATTATTTAACTGGATTTTTCATGAATATGGATTTTTCATGACATGGTTTTTGTAATGGAATGGGCTTTTTCACAGAAGTGAGTTTTCTAGATAAATAAAACTTATTTCTTAAAACTTCAAAGGTTGTTTTCATTTCATCACTTTGGTGGGACTCTGATAAATGTATGCTGTGTCTTACTATGTCTTAATAAAGCATGCTATATTTAAGTCTTTATGGTAATTCATGTGTAGGAGTTTATGGGAGTTCTGCCTTTCCTGACATTTGTAGATAACCTCTCCTGCATATCATTTCTTCTGTATAATCCAATGTTCACTGATGGGAGCGTTAACCCAGTTTCATGAGTTAATGCTCATGAAATCACTTTTGCTTTATATTTGTAGAGAGCATATAGGGAACTTTTTCATATCACCAGTCCCAGGCACCTCATTTTTTTTTATCTGAAATGTATATTTTCCAGCCAAGAACCTTTTATTACTTAGACCTCTTCACATCTACTCCAGTAGCTGCTTTTTTTTTTCCCCAGGATAATTTTTACTAGGAGGGGACTTTTAAAGTCATTTTTCTCATTTCTGTCATTTCTGAGTGCATGGCAACCTGTAAATGACATCAAAGCCAAAATCAGATGTAGAAGCCAGGCAGCTAGCCAGACTCATTCTACCCCAAGCGACTGACTTGTTTCCCACATACTAGCATCGCTACCCACGTTTTTTAGGATCATGCCTCAGCAAAATTACATGATAGACCTTTTAGACCACTCATATGTAATGGAAGCCACAGTAATAAAACTTCAGAGGCCAAACCAAAGATCTGCTTTATTTCACTTTGCTATAGTTTGGTGGTATTGTCAGGTGTGCTCTGAAGTGTGTAGAGCCGTTTGTCCCTGCTTGGTACAGATTGTTCCTGTTTTCAATTCTTATGTCTGCTTTTTATGGCTTTTTCTGTCTGTACCCTTGTTAGGTAATGACTTCTCTTTCCTTTGCATACCCTTAGCAGCCCCTCTTTCTATTCAGATTTTATAATTGTTAGTCTACTGTGAATTTGGAGACCAGACCACAAAGATTGTTAGAATTGTATTTTCATGAAAAGTCTGTAAGCCTGGAGTCCTCTCGCGAGTAAAGCTCATTCATATAGGGATTAGGCTCACTCCAGGCATGGCAAGTGAAGTTGGTGAATAAGTGACTATCAGAGAAGTACGGGATATTTGGGATATTCTTGTTACCTTTGGCATTATATTATAGTTGTATTGTTTTAATTATTCCTAAAGTAGTTACCGTTTCTTTTTCTTTTTCCATAGGAGCTTCCATGTACCAGTCTCAAAAGTGAAGGTATGACTGGGGTGGGGCATGAGGGAATTTTTGGGATGCGGGTATCTTCACTTTGGTAGGGAGTTGGGTTATGTATTTGTCGAAATTCAGCAAAGGACTGCTTAAGATTTGTGTGTAACTTTCACCTCAATAGGAAAAAATTATAAATTGAATTCTGTTGATGAAATGCTGAAAAATTTAAGCTAAGTATACTCATGTCTACAGCTTGCTTTGAAATGCATTAAAAAAGAAAATTAGTGGGTAGCTTGAAGAATGGATATATATATATGAAAAAGTATGTTAATGGTAGAATCTAGATATGGGCGTATGGATGTTCACTGTAAAATCGTTTGAACTTTTTTTTCTTTTTTCTTTTGAGACGGAGTCTCACTTGTTGCCCAGGCCAGAGCGCAGTGGCGCAATCTCGGCTCACTGCAACCTCAACCTCCCAGGTTCAAGCGATTCTCCTGCCTCAACCTCCCAAGTAGCTGGGATTATAGGTGCGCACCACTACACCTGGCTGATTTTTGTATTTTTGGTAGAGACGGGGTTTCACCATGTTGACCAGGCTGATCTCTAACTCCTGACCTCAAGTGATCCACCTGCCTCAGCCTCACAAAGTTCTGGGACTACAGGCATGAGTCACCGCACCCGGCCTCAATTCCTGTTTTGATGACCGTCACATACTCTCATTGAAACCACTTTAAAACCTTTTTGGAAAAGTGATGGAAGATAAGGATATGCAAAATAAAAGGTCTTATTGTAGTCAGAAAGCTAGCTGTATCGGTTAGGAAGCTTCTGGATGCAGGTATCCAAACCCAAGAAAAAGTGACTTTTACGATAAGGGTATTTACTGTCACACCTAATAGGAAGTCTGGAGGCAGAACAAGTCTGAGATTGGTTAATTTTAAGCTCAGTGATTTCCAGGACTTCAATTCAGCTTCTGTGGTTTTCTTGATTTTCTCCTTGTGGGTATGTCAGCTACTGCAACTTCACACGTTGGGTCTCTGCCCAACAACATCTTAACAAAATCCATGAGGAGAGTGTTGATCTTCTCTTCCTATGTAAGAGCAAGGAAAACATTCCTGAAAGGTTCTCAGTACACTTTGTGTCCAATGCTTCTACCTAAACCTGTCACTAGCAAAGTGAACGGAATTACCCTGATGGGTAAAGCTAAACAACATCCACCCCTGGAACTGAGGAGCACGCTGGCCTCCAATTTCTGAACAAAATTAAGGCTGTCTTTGCCTGAAAGAGGAGAGTGACTGGGAGGTACCCAGCAATATCTGCCTCAAAACCGTATTTAAACTTTTGGTTCAGTGTGCCATCTGTATCAAGGAAAAAAAGTTTGGTTATTAAAAACATAATTTGGGTCCAGGCATGGTGGCTCATGCCTGTAATCCCAGCACTTTGGGAGGCCATGGTGAGTGGATCACCTGAGGTCAGGAGTTCAAGGCCAGCCTAGCCAACATGGTGAAACCCCATCTTTACTAAAAATACAAAAATCAGCCAGTTGTGGTGGCGCACATCTGTAATCCCAGCTACTGAGGAGGCTGAGGCAGGAGAATCACTTGAACTCAGGAGACAGAGGTTGCAGTGAACTGAGTCAAGCCATTGCACTCCAGCCTGGGTGACAGAGACTCTGTATCAAAAAACAAACAAGAAAAACATAATTTGGGCCAGATGCAGTGGCGCACATCTGAATCCTTATGCTTTGGGAGGCCAGGGCTGGGGGATCACTTAAAGCCAGGAGTTCAAGACCAGCCTGGGCAATACGCTGTCTCTGCAAAAAAATTTTAAAAGTTAGCCAGCCATAGTGGCACATGCCTGTAGTCCTAGATACTTGGGAGGCTGAGGCAGAGGATTGCTTGAGTCCAGGAGTTTGAGGTTGCAGTGAGCTGTGATTGTGCCATTGCACTCTAGCCTGGGTGACAGAGCGAGACCCTATCTCTAAAACAATAAAACAAAATAATAAAAACATAATTTGAAAAAATTACAAAATTAATACACTTATGAAGTTTAAAGAAAAAAAGAATATAAAGCAAAAGGTGAAAATTTACCCTCTGATAGTAGTTTGTCAGATAGGGTTCCAGGTCTTTTTCCCTATTCATACAGATGTATAAACATGCCAGCATAGTTTTGTTTTTCCCCTAGATTTAGGTTCATGCTAAAGATACTGTCTGCAGTTTATTTTCCCTCACTAATATCTCAAAGACATATTTCCATGTCAGTATGCATAACTCTTGCTCTTGCAGAGTATTCTGTATATGGGTCTACCATGTCATAGTTCACCATGGCCTTTTTGGTGGTCATTTAGATTGTCTCCAGTTTTTCCCCATTACTAGTAAGCAGGAACCGTCCTGTCCCACTTTTTATAACTTTACGATGCAAAATTTCAGCCATATGTGAAAGTGGTATAATGAATCCCCACATACCTATGACTTGTCATCATCAGTTGTCAACATTTTGCCTCTCTTGTTTTCATCCATCCCCCTTCCCAACATTTTATTTATGCTGGAGTACTTTGAAAACAAATCTCAAATATCATTTCGCCCATAAATGCTTCAGTGTTTAGCCCACGTTTTTTTAGTTGAAATTCACATAACATATAATTAACCATTTTAAATGTACAGTTCAGTGGCACTTAGTCCTTTCACAATCTAGTTCCAAAACATTTTCTCTATCTTACTTTTTTCTTTTTCTTTTCCTTTATTTTATTTTATCTTACTTTTTTTTTTTTTTTTTTGAGAGACATAGTTTTGCTCTTGTTGCCCAGGCTGAAGTGCAGTGACGCGATCTTGGCTCACTGCAACCTCCGCCCCCTGGGTTCAAGCGATTCTCCTGTCTTAGCCTCCTGAGTAGCTGGGATTACAGGCACCTGCCACCATGCCAGGCTAATTTTTTTGTATTTTTAGTAGAGATGGGATTTCATCATGTTGCCCAGGCTGGTCTCAAACTCCTGGCCTCACGTAATCTGCCTGCCTCGGCCTCCCAAAGTGCTCGGATTACAGGCATGAGCCACTGTGCCCAGCCTTTTTTAAAATTTTATTTTAAAAATATGTAGAGACAGGTTCTCACTATGTTGACCAGGCTGGTCTTGAATGGTTGGCCTCAAGTGATCCTCCCATGTTGGCCTCCCAGAGTGCTGGGGAAAAACATTTTCATCACCCTGAAAGGAAACCGTGTATTAACTAAGCATTTACTCCCCACTCAGCCCTCGCCCGGGTAACCACTAATCTGCTTTCTATCTGTATGGATTTACTATACTTCATCTAAATGGAGTCACAATATATAATCTTATGTGCCCCACTTCTTTCACTTAGCATGTTTCAACTTTTTGGCCATTGTGAATAGTGCTGTTATGAACATTTGTATATGTGTTTTTGTTTGAATACCTATTTTCATTTCTTTGGGGTATATACCTAGGAGTAGAATTGCTGGATCCGATGGTAATCTTGTGTTTACTTTTTTTGAAAAACTGCCATTCTGTTTTCAACAGTGACTGCACCATTTTATATTCCTACCAGCAATGTATGAGGGTTTCGTTTTCTCCACATCCTTGTCAATACTTGTTATTTTCTGAGTTTTTTTGTTTTTGTTTTTGTTTTTTTGAGATGGGGTCTCACTCTGTTGCCCAGGCTTGGAGTGCTGTAGTGCAATCTCGGCTCACTGCAAACTCTGCCTCCCAGGTTCAAGTGATTAAGCTGCCTCAGCCTCTCGAGTAGCTGGGATTACAGGTGCCCACCACCGTGCCTGGCTAATTTTTGTATTTTTAGTAGAGATGGGGTTTTACCATGTTGGTCAGGTTGGTCTCGAACTCCTAATCTCATGATCCACCCGCCTCAGCCTCTCAGAGTGCTGGGATTACAGGCTTGAGCCACCACACCCGGCCATTTTTGGGGTTTTTAAAATCATAGCCATCCTAGTGAAGTGATATATCACTACCACATGATATGATGTCTCTGATATTTCATTGTTGGTTTTTAAAATATATTTATTGTTTGAGACAAGTTCTCTCTCTGTCGCCTAGACTGGAGTGTAGTGGCAGATCACAGCTCACTACAACCTTGATCTCCTGGGCTCCAGTGGTCCTTTCACACCAGCCTCCCAAATAGCTGGGACCACAGGCATGCGCCACCATGCCCATGGCTTAATTAACTTTTAATTAAGGTTTAAAAACTTAATTTTTAAAAGTTTTTGCAGGATTGGGTGCGATGGCTCAAACCTGTAATCCCAGCACTTTGGGAGGCCAAGGCGGGCAGATCACTTGAGGTCAGGAGTTTGAGGTTAGCCTGGCCAAGAAGGTGAAACCCCGTCTCTACTAAAACTACAAAAAATTAGCCAGCATGGTGGTGGGCACCTGTAATCCCAGCTACTCGGGAGGCTGAGGCAAGAGAATCGCTTAAACCCAGGAGGCGGAGGTTGCAGTGAGCAAGTTTTTGTAGAGACAGGGTCTCATTGTGTTGCCCAGGCTGGTCTTGAATTCCTGGGCTCGAGCAGTCCTCTTGGCTCAGCCTCCCAAAGTGCTAGGATTACAGGCAGGAGCCACCATGCCCAACCACACTTAAATTTTTGATAGAAACATACATGCAGCCAGCCTTACACATCCACGGGTTCCATATCCATGGATTCAACCAACCATAGATTGAAAATATTCAAAGACAAATTTGTAAACAAATTACATCTGTACTGAACATGTACAAAATTTTTTCTCATCATCATTTTCTAAACAATAACTATCTAGATAGCATTTACATTGTATTTGGTGTTATAAGTAATCTAGAGAAGATTTGAAGTATAAAGGAGAGTGTGCATAGGTTATATGCAAATATTATACCATTTTGTATAAGAGACTTGAATATCTGTGAATTTTGATATCCAAGGGAGGTCCTGGAATCAGTCCCCCATGGACTGCAAAAGTTTGTACACCCATCTACCAAGATGAGTGTGCCTTTTTCTCCACATCTTAAACCCTACCATTGCTATTTTTTTTAGACAGTTTTAAAGGTGAAAATTGATATTTTAATATGCATTTTCAGCTGGCAGAGTGGCTTACACCTGTAACCCCAACATTTGGAAGGCCGAGATGGGAGGCTCATTTGAGCCCAGGAATTCAAGGTTACAGTGAGCTATGTTAATGCCACTGCACTCCAGCCTGGGTGACAGAAAGACATCCTGTCTCTTTAAAAAAAAAAAAAAAAAAAAAAAAAAAACAACTGACGGCCTGGCATGGTGGCTGACACCTGGAATCCCAACACTTTGGGAGGCCAAGGCAGGTGGATCACCTGAGGTCAGGAGTTCGAGACCAGCCTGGCCAACATGGCGAAACCTGGTCTCTACTAAAAATACAAAAATTAGCCGGGCGTGGTGGCACACACCTGTAATCCCAGCTACTCGGGAGTCTGAGGTGGGAGAATCGCTTGAACCTGGGAGGTGGAGGTTGCTGTGAACCAAGATTGCACCACTGCACTCCAGCCTGGGCAACAGAGTGAGACTCTATCTCAAAAAGAAAAAAAAAGAAAGCAAAAAGGCCAGGCACAGTGGCGCATTCCTTTAATCTCAGCACTTTGAGAGGCCCTGGAAGGCGGATCACCTGAGATCAGGAGTTCAAGACCAGCTTGGACAACATGGTGAAGCCCTGCTTCTACTAAAAATGCAAAAATTAGCCGGCTGTGGTGGCGGGCACCTGTAAGCCCAGCTACTTGGGAGGTTGAGGCACAAGAATCACTTGAACCCAAGAGGCAGACATTGTGGTGAGCCAAGATCATGCCACTGCACTCCAGCCTGGGCAACAGAGACTCCATCTCAAAAAAAAAAAAAACAAAAAAAAACTGCATTTACATTATTACAATTGTATTATTACTATTGTAATCTTTTAGCTTATAGTCACTCAAATATTTGTGGAATGAATGTTCATATCCTTTGCCTGTTTTTCTTTTTTCTTTTTAATTGGCCACAGCAGATGCTACATTTATGTGTGACAAGCGGTGTAACAAGAAACGGTTGTGTGGACGGCATAAATGTAATGAGATATGCTGTGTGGTAAGTGGACTTATTAGGCATAATCAGATTCCATTCATCCAGAGGCTGGGCTTCTGGAAGCCTGAGCCATGTGGAGAATGCAGCCGAGATTTAAAAATCATTGGTATGGGCCCCTAAGCAGCAGTCAAAGAGCTCTCATAGTCCCCATAACCTCTCTACAAAGAGATAGACTGGGCCTTTTTAGTCTCACCCAGGTCAAGAAGTCAGCCAGTGGCATCTAGTAGCAACACAGAGGAAGAGAAAGAGGAAAGAGAATGTCTCATACCCCAGAGCCCAAGACCCCTAGATGAGCACACAGTCTTCTGCAGGAGATTGTGTGTTGTCTCAACACAGACTGGACTTAGCAACTTGGGCTTCAGGTTTCATGTACTGCTTAGGTCAGGTCAGTAGGAAAAATTATTATGACATTTTTAAAAAAGATTTTTAAAAATAAAATGTTTATTTAAAATATTTGCTTTTATGGAGCTAAATAAAGCACTAGCTGGCTATTCGTACTCTGTTATCTAATATACTCTTTTATATATTAAAAAAACCAAGATAACATATATGTAATATATGACATGATAACATGTATGTATAAACGTGTATGTATATGTATGTATGTATTAGTCCATTTTCACACTGCCAATAAAGACATACCCAAGACTAGGCAAATTACAAAAGAAAGAGGATTAATGGATCTACAGTTCCAAGTGGCTGGGGAGGCCTCACAATCATGGTGGAAGGCAAGGAGAAGCAAATCACATCTCACATGGATAGCAGCAGGCAGAGAAATAGAGTTTGTCCAGGAAACTTGGCCTTATAAAGCCATCAAATCTCATGAGACGTATTCACTATCACGAGAACAGCACGAGAAAGACCTGCCCCCATGATTCAGTTACCTACCACCAGGTCCCTCCCACAACATATTGGAAGTCAAGATGAGATTTGGGTGGGGACACAGACAAACTATATCATTCTGCCCCTGGCCCCTCCCAAATTTCATGTCCTCACATTTCAAAACCAATCATGCCTTTCCAACAGTCCCCCAAAGTCTTAACCCATTTCAGCATTAACTCAAAAGTCTACAGTCCAAAGTCTCATCCAAGACAAAGCAAGTCGCTTTGCCTGTGAGCCCGTAAATTCAAAAGCAAATTAGTTACTTCCTAGGTACAATAGGGGTACAGGCATTGGGTATATACAGCCATTCCAAATGGGAGAAGTTGGCCAAAACAAAGGGGTACAGGCCCCATGCAAGTCCGAAATTCAGTGGGGCAGTCAAATCTTTTGTTTTTTTTGTTTTTTTTTTTGAGATGGAGTCTCGCTCTCTCCGCAATCTCCGCTTACTGCAAGCTCTGCCTCCCAGGCTCACACCATTCTCCTGCCTCAGCCTCCCGAGCAGCTGGGACTGCAGGCGCCCGCCACCACGCCCAGCTAATTTTTTTGTATTTTTAGTAGAGACGGGGTTTCACCATCTTAGGATGGTCTTGATCTCCTGACCTCGTGATCCATCTGCCTCGGCCTCGCAAAGTGCTGGGATTACAGGCGTGAGCCACTGCGCCCGGCCGGGCAGTCAAATCTTAAAGCTACAAAATGCTCTCCTTTGACTCCATGTCTTACATCTAGGTCACGCTGATGCAAGAAGTGGGTTCCCATGGTCTTGGACGGCTCCGCCCATGTGGCTTTGCAGCATACAGCCCCCTCCCAGCTGCTTTCACAGGCTGGTGTTGAGTGTGACTTTTCCAGGCACACGGTGCAAGCTGTCAGTGGATCTCCCATTCTAGGGTCTGGAGGACAGTGACCCTCTTCTAACAGCTCCACTAGCTGGTACCCCAGTAGGGACTCCGTGTGGGGGCTGCAACCCCACATTTCTCTTCGGCACTGCCCTAGCAGAGGTTCTCTGTGACAGCCCCACCCCTGCAGCAAACTTCTGCCTGGACATCCAGGTGTTTCCATCCATCTTCTGAAACCTAGGCAGAGGTTTCCAGCATCAGTTATTGATTTCTGTGCACCCACAGGCGCAACACTACATGGAAGCTGCCAAGGCTTGGTGCTTGCACTCTGAAGCCATGGCCCAAGCTCTGTGTTGGGCCCTTTCAGCCACAGCTGGAGTGGCTGGGCTGCAGGGCACCAAGTCCCTAGGCTGCATACAGCAGAGGGACCCTAGGGCCGGCCCACAAAACCATTTTTTCCTCCTGAGCCTCCAGGCCTGTCAGGGGAGGGGCTGCCATGAAGACCTCTGACATGCTTTGGGGACATTTTCCCTATTGTCTTGGGGTTTTACATTTGGCTCCTCATTACTTATGCAAATTTCTGCAGTCAGCTTGAATTTCTTAGAAAATAGGATTTTCTGTCACATTGGCAGGCTGCAAATTTTCCAAACTTTTATGCTTTGTTTCACTTTTAAAACTGAATGCCTTTAACAGCACCCAAGTCACCTCTTAAATGCTTTGCTACTTAGAAAGTTCTTCCACCAGATGCCTTTAATCATCTTTCTCAAGTTCAAAGTTCAACAGATCTCTAGGGCGGGGGCAAAATGTTGGCACTCTCTTTGATAAAACAACAAGAGTCACCTTTGCTCCAACTCCCAACAAGTTCCTCATCTCCGTCTGAGACCACCTCAGCCTGGACATTATTGTCCATATCATTATCAGCATTTTGGGCAAAGCCATTCAGCAAGTCTCTAAGAAGTTCCAAACTTTCCCACATTCTCCTGTCTTCTTCTGAGCCCTCCAAACTGTTCCATCATCTGCCTGTTACCCAGTTCCAAAGTCACTTCCACATTTTTGGGTATCTTTTCAGCAGCACCCCACTCTACTGGTACCAGTTTACTGTATTAGCCTGTTTTCACACTGCTGATAAAGACCTACCCGAGACTGGGCAAGTTACAAAAGAAAGAGGTTTAATGGGCTTACAGTTCCAAGTGGCTGGGGAGGCTTCATAGTCATGGTGAGAGACAAGGAAGAGCAAGTCACGTCTTAATATGGATGGCAACAGGCAGAGAGAGAGCTTATGCAGGGAAACTCGGCCTTATAAAGCCATCAGATCTCAGGAGACTTATTCACTATCATGAGAATAGCATGGGAAAGACCTTCCCCCACCGTGATTTAGTTAACTCCTACCAGGTCCTTCCCACAACATGTGGGAATTCAAGATAAGATTTGGTTGGAGACACAGCCAAACTGTATCAGTGTGTATATACATAAATAAGATAACACAGTACCAATAGCAAGGTAATACATGTGTATGTATGTATATAACATACATAATTATTTTTAAAATTTATATATTAAGGTGAAGAATGATGAATTGTGCAAGTATTATAAACTAGTGTTAGAAGGCTTAAAGACTTCCTCTTCTTATAAAAAAATGTACAGCCAGGCATGGTGGCTCACACCTGTAATTCCACTTTTGGAGGCTGAGGTGGGTGGATCTCACTTAATCCAAGGAATTCAAGGTCAGCCTTGGCAACATGGTAAAACCCCATCTCTACCAAAACTACAAAAATGCCCATCTCATAACCAGGTCTCTAAATAAATAAATAGATTTAAATGTAAAAATAAGGCTGGACGTGGTGGCTCATGCCTGTAATCCCAGCACTTTGGGAGGCCAAGGCAGGCAGATCACTTGAGGTCAGGAGTTCCAGACCAGACTGGCCAACATGGTGAAACCCTGTCTCTACTAAAAATTTAAAACTTACCTGGACATTGTGGTGGGCACCTGTAATCCCAGCTACTCAGGAAGCTGAGGTAGGAGAATTGCTTGAACCCGGGAGGTGGAGGTTGCAGTAAGCCGAGATCGCACCACCACACTCCAGCCTGGGCAACAGAGTGAGACCCTGGCTCTCTCACACAAAGACACACACACAATGTAAAAATAAAATATATTTTTTTAAAATTTCAAACTGGCTCACGCCTGTAATCCCAGCACTTTGGGAGGCCAAGGTGGGCGGATCATGAGGTCAGGAGATCGAGACCATCCTGGCTAACACGGTGAAACCCTGTCTGTACTAAAAATACAAAAAAATAAGCCAGGCATCGTGGCGAGCGCCTGTAGTCCCAGCTACTCAGGAGGCTGAGGCAGGAGAATGGTGTGAACCTGGGAGGCGGAGCTTGCAGTGAGCCGAGATCGCGCCACTGCACTCCAGTCAGGGTGACAGAGCGAGACTCCATCTCAAAAAAATATATATATATATATATATATATATATATATATATATCTCAAATATATGCAGAAGCAGAGAGACTAGTATAGAGAGTCCCATATACACAACATCCAGCTTTAGTATTGATCACCTCGTGACGAATTTTGTTTTATCTTCATCCCCACCTACTCTCCCTTTTGTGGCTATTTTGAAGGTATTTCCAGACATCATTTTATCCATAAATGTGTAGAGCTTTGTTTTTATTAATCTTGTTATTTATGGAAAATATAAAATGAAGACCATTTTATGAACAAATACAAATCTCTCTTCCCAGGATAAGGAGCACAAGTGTCCTTTGATTTGTGGGAGGAAACTCCGTTGTGGCCTTCATAGGTGTGAAGAACCTTGTCATCGTGGAAACTGCCAGACATGCTGGCAAGCCAGTGAGTGTCTTTACTATATAGTTTATTAGAAGAGTTTTTTAGAAATTCAGACATAATATACTTTGAGAGATTGATTTACTTAGAATGGTATGGATTCTTGAACTAAGCCTTTGTATTTCCAATATGTTGAGACTTTCTTTAAAGTTACTTCTAATGCTGTATTGTAGTCCCTGAAAACTTGTGATATGAGCAGTGATCCTCAGATGGGGCCTAGTTCGTTGATAGATTCCTTCTCTGCTACCTGCCTCATGTATGTTATTTACCTAGGTTCTGTCCTCAACAATCTTCTTTCTCTATATTATTGGCAGCAGTTTGCAAACTTTTTTGTAGTAGGGCTCATTTACATTACTAAAAAGTATCCTAAAGAGCTCTTTTTATGTGAGTCGTATTTGTCTGTATCTACTGTATTAGAAATTAAAACTGAGAAATTTAAAAAATAATTGATTAGTATATTTAAGAATAATAATATATTCATTGCATGTAATCACAAAAATTTTTAAAATAACTTTTCAAAAATATAGAATGGTGGATACTTGGTTTAATAGAAGATAGCTGAATTCTCACATCTACTTCTGCATCCAATCCATCATGATATAGTTGAGGTATATGAAAAAAAATCCATCCTTACACAGATAACCTTACACAGGAGAAGGGAAGAGTATTTTAAAGATGTTTTCAAATAATTACTGATATTCTTTGAAATTACACCAAAATTCAACTTCATTTTAGAAAGGACTTGACTCAGTGTTTTTGTTCTCTGTCACTAAAATTTATTGGACTTTCTTATACTTTGAATGGATCTTTTTACCCGTGCATTATTTTATTTTATTTTATTTTATTTTTTTGAGACAGAGTCTTGCTGTGTCACCCAGGCTGGAGTGCAGTGGCATGATCTTGGCTCACTGCAAGCTCCGCCTCTCGGGTTCACACCATTCTCCTGCCTCAGCTTCCCCAGCAGCTGGGACTACAGGCGCCCACCACCACACCCGGCTAATTTTTTGTATTTTTAGTAGAGACAAGGTTTCGCTGTGTTAGCCAGGATGGTCTCAATCTCCTGACCTCGTGATCCGCCCACCTCGGCCTCCCAGAGTGCTGAGATTATAGGCGTGAGCCACCGCACCCGGCCCCGTGCATGATTTTATAACAGCCCACATTGATCATTTGGAAAATAATTCTTATGTGATCTTTGAAATGTTGATAACTTTCCTGTTATAATATTAAAAACTCAGTCATTAATATAATCTCCTGTCTAGAAATATGTTGGGAAAAGTATTGGGAAGCTGTCAGGGTCACAGTAGTAAATGAAACTTCATATCTGTGCATGCCTTTTTCACCAGCTTAGTTTTAATAAAATAAAAGTTTAATAAAATAAAAACCTCCTTTAAAAAAAGTAACACCTCCAAAAATTCTCCGCTAAAACTACAAGCAAAATGTGTGTGTGCATGTGTGTGTGTGTGTGTGTGTGTGTAAATATGTATGTGCACATCCCAAACTCAGAAAGGATTCTTTTGTTTTACCTGCTGCTCCACCAGGTTTTGATGAATTAACCTGCCATTGTGGTGCATCAGTGATTTACCCTCCAGTTCCCTGTGGTACTAGGCCCCCTGAATGTACCCAAACCTGCGCTAGAGTCCATGAATGTGACCATCCAGGTGAGTAGCATCTTGTCTTCACACTTCAGCCTGCTCACACCGTGTCATTTAGGATCCTGCTGTGTAACTGTCTTTGCTGCTCTAAAGTCATGCTGTGATGGTTGCCCCTTGCTCCCATGCTCAGGGGCTGCTTCTGTGAAGGTGGGTCTGTAATCTGGGCCACAGCTTGGAATCACACCTGAATTATCATATCTACTTCTGCATCCAATCCATTGTGATATAGTTGGTTTACTCCATTGGTTTACTCTAAGGATGTCAAAGACACCTAAAAATGTTGGAAGACACCCTAGCTGATCTTATCTCTCAAGATCTTTTCTTTCTTTGTGGTCTCCACTTTGGTGCATATTTTGAAATTTAGCATCTTTTTACAAAATTAAAAGTGACTTTTTTGTTGTTATAGAAGCAATATGTATTTATCCTATTAAAATTAAGAAAGTAGAGGCCAGGGCCAGGCGCAGTGGCTCACGCCTGTAATCCCAGCACTTTGGGAGACCAAGGGGGGCAGATCATGAGGTCAAGAATTGGAGACCATCCTGCCCAACATGGTAAAACCCCGTCTCTACTAAAAATACAAAATTAGCCAGGCGTGTTGGTATGTGCCTGTGGTCCCAGCTACTCAGGAGGCTGAGGCAGGAAAATCACTTGAACCCCGGGGGCAGAGGTTGCAGTAAGCTGAGATCACATCACTGTACTCCAGCCTGCTGACAGACTGATACTCTGTCTCAAAAAAGAAAATAGAGGCCAGGCACAGTGGCTCGTGCCTGTAATCCTAGCACTTTGGGAGGCCGAGGTGGGCGGGTCACTTGAGGTCAGGGGTTTGAGACCACCCTGGCCAACATGGTGAAACCCTGTTTCTACTAAAAATACAAAAGTTAGCTAGGCATTGTGGCAGGCACCTGTAATCTCAGCTACTCGGGAGGCTGAGGCAGGAGAATTGCTTGAATCCGGGAGGCAGAGGTTGCAGTGAGCCAAGATCGTGCTACTGTACTTCAGCCTGGGCTAAAAAAAAAAAAAAAAAATAGTAAAAAAGGCCAGGTGCAGTGACTCACGCCTCTCTTTGGGAAGCCGAGGCAGGTGGATCACCTGAGGTCAGAAGGTTGAGACTAGTCTGGCCAACATGGTAAAACCCTGTCTCTACTAAAAATACAAAACTTAGCCTGGCGTGGTGGCAGATGCCTATAATCCCAGCTACTTGGGAGGCTGAGGCAAGAGAATCACTTGAACCCAGGAGGCAGAGGTTGCAGTGAGCCAAGATTGTGCCATTGCACTCCAGCCTGGGTGACAAAGTGAGACTCTGACTCAAAAAAAAAAAAAAAAAGTCAAAAGTTTGAAATTAAATAATCTATTATATGTCACCTCCTAAGAATTATGCCTTACATGTATTTCTCAGGGTCTTTTGCCATGTGCAAATATATATGTTTGCATTTTTTTCCCAAAATAAAAATGGGATCTTACTGAACTGAATGCTTTTAACTAGCTTTTTTCCCACTCTTATTATTATATTTTTAATCTGTCGCCTTGTCAGTATTTTTTTTAAATATAAATTTTTAATGGCAATTGAGTGTCCTGTTACATGGATGGACCATAACTTATTCAGTCAGTCTTGTGTTGCTGGACATTTCAGTGTTTCCAGTTTTTCTCTGATAAACTGCTCAGATACCAGGCCAACAACCGCTTGACATCACTCAATTTCTGTCTCTGTCAAGTCTGGTTGCTGGCTTTCCTCTATCACCATACTGGGCTCGTCATTTCATTTTACCAAATACCAGAGGCAAACCTGAAATAATTCAGGGGACCAGATTTGATACCCACAGTTAGTCTGGCAATATGATTCAGACTTAAAACTAGAAAACCAGCTCTTGATTTTTTAAGTTAATGGAGTAAAACAGATCTTAAATTCTTCATTAAGTGGAATGTTCTCTCCTTCCTTGGGAATCTTAGGATAGTCCTCCCAGCATAGTTTGAAAGCCCCTCCTGTGGCATTCATACCAGCATGAAGTACATGCTCAGGGCAGTCCCCACCCATTCCCTCCTTTACACTTACTTGCAGGTGTTACAGATGAAGCCCAAGTCCTGCTGGGCAAGATCCATAGTAAGAACTTCACCATTTGTGAATTGTGTTGTTTTAGCCTGTTTTGTTCCCCATTCATTTCCATTTTCTTAAGTGTTTACTGTATTTCTAACATGGTGTCAGACACAGAGGGAACTTCAGAGGAAGATAAAAATACCCCATGACCATGAGGTTCTTACGTTCTCCCTGCGAGGAGGAGAATGGTAGTTCAATACACATGATACAACCACCCTTCACATGCAAATGGGCTACATAATGTTGCAGCAACCCATCTGCGTAGGAACTGAGACACCAGGAAGTGTGAGGGAGCTCAGGCTAGAGTATGGTCAGCCAAGGAAAGCTTCATTGTAGGAAGTGAGTTTTGATGAACTTCCGCTTATAGGCAGTAATGAAATTGGAAGGAATCAGCAGAAGCATTTTAGATGGAATTAATAGCAAAGATATCTGAGCAGAAGTGAGCAGTTGCTGTTAAGGTAGGGCCAAAAGAATGACATAGTAGAATTGGATGGACCATATGGCTGTGCTGCAAGAGATGAGATGAGAAAGCTGCCTCCTCTGCTTCTGTTTGGGCATGTCTCTTCCGCCTTGGTTGGGTTTCTTTTTTTCACTCATGCTTGTCCTTCAACACTTTAACATAAAGTCAGGTACTTTTTACTTTCCTGTGACCATTTTTTAAAAGTACTCCCAGTTTCCGAATTTAAAAGTTTCATGCTGTATGCCATTTATATGATGTATAATGGTTTATGTGACTTTATTTCGAAAGTATTCCTAAAGTTACCTTTCTCTTTCTGCAGTATATCATTCTTGTCATAGTGAGGAGAAGTGTCCCCCTTGCACTTTCCTAACTCAGAAGTGGTGCATGGGCAAGCATGAGGTAAGTTTTCTCTCTCAAGTGCTCATTGTTCCAGGCAGAGGTTCATGATTTTATTACTTAAGAATTGTTAGTCTCATCGTTTCTCAAAGTAAATACATTCGGAAGTAGAAGGTTTCCATTGCTTAAAAATTTTTTCTTAAGATATAATTTGCATACAACAGAATTTACCCTTTTTATTGTACAGATCCATGAGTTTTAACAAAAGCATACATACCATCAAACCACTACCACAATCAAGATGTAGAACAGTTCAGTCACCCCCAGACATCCTTCATGCCCCTGTGTACTCAATGTCCCCTACTTCCAGCCCCTGAAAACCAATGATCTGTTGTCTGTTGCAATCATTTTACTTTAAAACACCAATTTTTTTTTTTAATAACCACGTTATTCCTGCAAGAATGGCAATAATCAAAAAATAATAGATGTTGGCGTGGATGTGGTGAAAAGGGAACACTTTTACACTGCTGGTGGGAATGTAAACTAGTACAACCACTGTGGAAAACTGTGGCAATTCCTTAAAGAACTAAAAGTAGATTTACCATTTGATCCAGCAGTCCCACTACTGGGCGTCTACCCAGAAGAAAAGAAGTCATTATATGAAAAAGATACCTGCACACGCATGTTTATAGCGGCACAATTCACAATTACAAAAATGTGGAACCAGCCCAACTGCCCATCAATCAACAAGTGGATAAAGAAATTGTGGTGTATATATATATACGTACCACGGAATACTACTCAGCCAGGAACGAAATAATGACATTCACAGCAACCTGGATGGATTTGGAGACCATTATTCTAAGTGAAGTAACTCAGGAATGGAAAACCAAACATCGTATGTTTTCACTCATAAGTGGGACCTAAGCTATGAGGACGCAAAGGCATGAGAATGATACAGTGGACTTTGGGGACTCTAGGGAAAGGATGGGAGGCGGGTGAGGGATTAAAAAAACTACACACTGGGGCCGAGCATGGTGGCTCATGCCTAGAATCCCAGCACTTTGGGAGGCCAAGGCAGGCAGATTACGAGGTCAGGAGTTTGAGACCAACCTGGCCAACATGGTGAGACCCCATCTCTACTAAAAAAATTAGCTGGGCATGGTGGTGCATCCCTGTAATCCCAGCTACTTGGGAGGCTGAGGCAGGAGAATTGCTTGAACTCGGGAGGCGGACGTTGCAGTGAGCCAAGATTGTGCCACTGCACTCGAGCCTGGGCAACACAGCAAGACTCCGTCTCGGGAAAAAAAAAAATTTTTTTTAAAACTACACATTGGGTACAATGTACACTCCCCGGGTGATGGGTACACCAAAATCTCAGAAATCACTACTAAGGAACTTATCCATGTAGCCAGACACCACCTGTTCCCCAAGAACTATTGAAATAAGAAAAAGGAAAAAAAAAATCACTGATCACAGGTCACCATAACAGATAGAATAATGAAAAATTCTGAGACGTTGCGAGAATTACCAAAATGTGACGCAGACACGAAATGAGCATGTGCTGTTGGAAAAGCGGAACAGATAGACTTGCTGGACACAGGGTTGCCACAAACTTGCAATTTGTAAAAAATGTGATATCTATGAAATGCAATAAAGTGAAGTCCTATAAAAAAAAATGCATATTTATTGTACAGTTGAAAAGATTTAATTCTGCTACTGAGAAAGAAATACTCTACGGCCGGGCGCGGTGGCTCAAGCCTGTAATCCCAGCACTTTGGGAGGCCGAGACGGGCGGATCACGAGGTGAGGAGATCGAGACCATCCTGGCTAACACGGTGAAACCCCGTCTCTACTAAAAAATACAAAAAACTAGCCGGGCGCGGTGGCGGGCGCCTGTAGTGCCAGCTACTCGGGAGGCTGAGGCAGGAGAATGGTGTAAACCCGGGAGGTGGAGCTTGCAGTGAGCTGAGATCCGGCCACTGCACTCCACGGCAGAGTGAGACTCCGTCTCAAAAAAAAAAAAAAAAAAAGAAATACTCTTAACATTCTGGCATATAAACCACCAGACATGTGATACACATTTTTCCTTGCTCTGATTAAGATGATACTGTTTTCTACATTCCAACTGTCCTATACCAAAAAAAAAAAAGATACTGTTTTGTAACCTGCTTATTTTGCGTCATGAAGTATTGGCCAACATTTCATGAAACTCTCTTGACATCTGTAACAACATGCCATATTCTTTTATCTTCATGGACGTATATCCCTCCACTGATTTCCTGTGGGTGGTTCTCAAGTCCTTGGTATTTATTCTTTTCTATGTATCTCACCTTTTCCAGTTTATCCATTCTAAAACATCAATGTGTTATCTTTGTGTTGATGGCTTATTCAGACTTCATTCAACAGATATCGAGTATGAGTACCTACCATGTGCTAGGTAACAGGCTAGATTTGGGTGATTTGAAAGTGAACAAGACTAACCCTTGCCCTTATGAAGCCTTCACTTTGGGTTGGGAGGCAGGCATGAAAACAGACAATAGCAGTGATGTGGGAAATACAGAGGGCTAAGGAGGACGGAAGGGCTCTCCAGGTGTTTTGCAAGAATTAACGTCCTAAAGGATAGCGAGAAGAAAGTAATGTGGAGAGGATGACAGGGCAGAGCATCGGCGAAAATTATCCTCATTGCCCTGGTAGTAGAATACGTAAGTGTTTAATGATTGAGAACTACATTCCACCAAAATACGGATTCCAGTGCGATGGGAAACATGTGTGTCCTAGATGTTGGAGGTATCTTCAAGGGAGAAGTTGTGTGTCACTGCAGTAGAAGTATATCCCTCATTTTGAGGGTTCATGAAAGAATTTGAGTGAATATATAAGATTAGCCTTTGGTCCTACAAGAGTAAAATTGCAGCAGCTTTTTCCTATGGTGAGGAAACCTGGAAACAGGCCATTTTTCAAGAAAAAAAATGAATTGGGGGTTCCATGGCCTGTTTTCTCTAAATTTTTTAAAGGACAGGACTGCCTGAAGTTGTGGAGACCATGAGTTGGGAGACATGAGGAGAGTTAAGTATTTAATTGCAGAAAACAACCTTCTAGCCTGGGCAACCAGTGGGATCCTGACTATAATAATACAAAAATTAGCTGGGTTTAGTGGCATGCTTGTATGCCCAGCTACTTGGAAGGCTAAGGCAGGAGGATCACTTGAACCCAGGAGTTCAAGGCTGCAGTGAGCCATGATTATGCCACTGCCCTCCAGCCTGGGCAACAGAGCAAGATTCTGCCTCAAAAAAAAGCAAAACAGGCTGGGCGCAGTGGCTCACGCCTGTAATCCCAACACTTTGGTAGGCCGAGGCAAGTGGATCACCAGAGGTCAGCAGTTCGAGACCAGCCTGGCCAACATAGTGAAACCCTGTCTCTACTAAAAATACAAAAATTAGCTGGGCATGGTGGCACACACCTGTAGTCCCAGCTACTTGGGAGGCTGAGGCAGGAGAACCGCTTGAACCCGAGAGGTGGAGGTTGCAGTGAGCTGAGATCGCGCCATTGCACTCCAGCCTGGGCGACAGAGCAAGACCGTCTCAAAAAAAAAAAAAAAAAGCAAAAGCAAACAAAAAAGGGCCCTCAGTCTCAGAACCCTAGGCCAAGGTTGCCCTCCACCCCCGCGTCTGTAAGAGTTAGTCTGTTGACTCTGCTTTAGCAGTTCAGAAAGGAGGGAAAAGATCATCCGCCCCTCCCAGTTAGTCATAGCATTTTCAAGCACTCCCTAGTTATCTAGTTACATTTGTTTGTTGTCACTTTGGAAAGTTTATGTCCCAGATCACATTTTTGGCTTCTGCTACAAATCCTTTTGAGTCATAACAGAGATTATTAAATAAAGTTAAGGTTTGTTTTCTTCATCTCAAACTAACCTTTCAGACTTTGAAAATCAAAATGATTTTTTTCCAGATAAATAGAGCTTTTTTAGAAATACAGCTTTTAAGCCGGATGTAGTGGCATGTACCTATGGTCCCAGCTAATCAGAAGACTAAGGCAGGAGGATCACTTGAGCCCAGAAGTTCAAGTCCAGCTTAGGCAACATAGTGAGACCCTGTCTCTAAAAATTAAAATAATAATAATTATTATTTTAAAAACTGGGCTGAGTGTGGTGGTTCACACCTGTAATCCCAGCACTTTGGGAGGCCAAGGCAAGTGTATCACTTGAAGTCAGGAATTCAAGACCAGCTGCCTGGCCAACATGGCGAAACCCAGTCTCTACTGAAAATACAAAAATTAGCTGGTCATGGTAGTACACACCTGTAATCCCAGTTACTCAGGAGTCTGAGGCTGGAGAATCCCTTGAACCCTGGAGGTGGAGATTGCAGTGAGCCCCGAGATGGGCGCCACCGTAATCCATCCTGGGCAACAGAGTGAGACTTCCTCTCAAAATAAATAAATAAATAAATACAAACCATTATTGCCGGATGCAGTGGCTCACACCTGTAATCTCAGGACTTTGGGAGGCCTAGGCAGGTGGATTGCTTCCGCTCAGGAGTTCGAGACCAGCCTGGGCAACATGGTGAAACCCCATCTCTTAAAAAAAAAATACAAAAATTAGCCGGGCGTGGTGGCACGCACCTGCAATTCCAGCTACTTGGGAGACTGAGGTGGGAGGATCACGTGAGCCCCAGGAAAGTCATAATCATGCCATTACACTCCAGCCTAGGCGACAGAGTAAAACCCTGTATCAGAAAAACAAAAACAAACAAAAAAAACCTGCTATAAGCTCAGAAATGTTTTAAGGGGAAGTTAAAACTTACCCCAAATCCCATATGGAGATGAGAATCTGACTACTTCTGTCTCTCCTAGTTTCGGAGCAACATCCCCTGTCACCTGGTTGATATCTCTTGCGGATTACCCTGCGGTGCCACGCTACCATGTGGGATGCACAAATGTCAGAGACTCTGTCACAAAGGGGAGTGTCTTGTGGATGAGGCCTGCAAGCAGCCCTGTACCACCCCCAGAGCTGACTGTGGTCACCCATGTATGGCACCCTGCCATACCAGCTCACCCTGCCCTGTGACTGCTTGTAAAGCCAAGGTGGGTATTTCTGGCCACAGATGGAGCATTGACTGTGGTTCTGAGGCTACTAGTGAGTCCCGAACTGTCTACAGTAGCCCCTGGGCATGCATCTTAATCAGGGGTCATTGGTTGCCAAAAACCACAACTTAGAGAAAGGTAGAGTAAGTCACACAGGTTTCTGCCTGCCAAACTTGGTGTGGCCTTTTGATTCAGCAGGTACCCACTGCCACCAGACTAGAGTCTGTGTCTCCCTTGGATCAGATTCTCAATAGGCACTGATTGTTTACTCCATTTATTTAATAAATGTATAAATGTGTTTTGTGCAAGACGTAGTATGAGGTGCTAGGGATAAATTAGTGAACAAGAGACACATGGTTCCTCACTACCTGATGGGACAGATATTCAATTATTGCTTAGATAACTAATTATGGCTGTGGTGTCATGAGGGAGTAGTTTAAGCCTTGTGGAGGGTGCTATGAGAGCAGGTAAATGGGAGGTTTAGCCTGGTCTAAAGGATCAAGTGTGGCCACCTTGAGGAGGTGGAGTTGGCTAGGCCACAGTTGAGCCTAGGGCAAGCGTCTGTCTCTGATGGTAAAAACTTCATCCCAGGCCTGCCCCTTCAGCCAGGATGAAGAACAGAGGTGGTTTCCAAAAGGGGGCATTGTGGATGGGGGCACTTCTAGCATGTCAGCAACTGTGTCAGTTTGCATGTGTGGTTAGCTTCTTCCAGCTTGGAGAGTGGCCACCCGCTGACTCTCTAGTCTCTGCTATGGTTTAAGAGAGGATTTAAGAGTGAAAACTGCTTTATTCACATGGTTCCAGTGCGCTAAAAGTCGTTCCATGTCATCTGACTTCAGGTAGAGCTACAGTGTGAATGTGGACGAAGAAAAGAGATGGTGGTTTGCTCTGAAGCATCTAGTACTTATCAAAGGTTAGTGTTACTTGAATGTTAACAACTGGTGACCTAGGTGAAACAGATACATGTGTTTTGTTTTGTTTTTAAAGCTAATCAAGTGAATCAGTGGGAGTGGAGAAGAAACAACTCTGTAACTGGTTGTGATCAGTTGTAAACACCACTGCACAGATACATGTGTTTATCATAGTATCCTTGCACCTTTTCTAAAAGCTGGAAAGGTTTTTTTGTTTGTTTTGTTTTGTTTTATTGAGAGGGGTCTAGCCCTGTTTCCCAGGCTGGTCTCCTACCTCGGCCCCTCAAAGTGCTGGGATCACAGGAGTGAGCCACCACACCTGGCTAGAAAGTTTCTTACATACATTTTTAAGAATCTAGTTTCTCTAGTTCAAAGAAAAAGTGCTGCTTTAAGTACCTTTTCTTCCCTAACTTTGGTGTGTAAAATAACTTAAATTTTTCCGCTTCCTCCTTCCTCTTTCTCTTTTTCTCTCTTTTGGTCGTATTACATTGTGAGATAAGAAGGGAAGATGTCCTGAAGTTAGGTGAATTGCTTTCACATCCCACCATTTGTCATTGGCACAGCCAGGGCTAAGCCCTGTGCCCTTCTGGTGTGAGAGTTTCTTTTTTTTTTTTTTTTGAGACAGAGTCTCGCTCTGTCACCCAGGCTGGAGTGTAGTGGCCGGATCTCAGCTCACTGCAAGCTCCGCCTCCCGGGTTCATGCCATTCTCCTGCCTCAGCCTCCCAAGTAGCTGGGCCTACAGGCGCCTGCCACCTCGCCCGGCTAGTTTTTTGTATTTTTTAGTAGAGATGGGGTTTCACCGTGTTAGCCAAGATGGTCTCGATCTCCTGACCTCGTGATCCGCCCGTCTTGGCCTCGCAAAGTCCTGGGATTACAGGCTTGAGCCACCGCACCCGGCCAGTGTGAGGGTTTCTAATTGTTCTGTGAGGTATCTCTGCAGCTTCCTGAAGTCTTGGGATCTGTGTAGCCATATAGGGATCTGAGTGCTGAGATGGAGATGTTAGAGAATGAATGGTTTTATATATATGTATAATATATAATATATATTATAATTTATATATATTTTATATGTATCCGGTTAGATGGGGAGAGGTGCCATGGATATAGGACTTTAAGAGGATGCACACATCAGATTGGCTATGTTTGAATACCTACTAAGTGCCACGTGTTGCTGTAGGGAATACTGAGGGTTTGAGTCACCTCATCGCTTCCCAGGTAGCTGCTTTGAATATAATTGAGGAGATATGACATAGATATGTTGGTAGTTCATAGTAGCCGGGCTTCCAAGACCACACCAGTTTTCATGTGATAGATTTGCTTTTTTTTTGAAATGGAGTTTCACTCTTGTTGCCCAGGCTAGAGTGCAGTGGGGTGATCTCGGCTCACTGCAGCCTCCACCTCCCAGGTTCAAGTGATTCTCCTGCCTCAGCCTCCTGAGTAGCAGGGATCACAGGAGCCTGCTACCATGCCCAGCTAAGTTTTTGTATTTTTAGTAGAGATGGGGTTTCACCATATTGGCCAGGCTGGTCTTGAACTCCTGACTTCAGGTGAGCCACCTGCCTCAGTTTCCCAAAGTGCTGGAATTACAGGCGTGAGCCACCACACCCGGCCTAGATTTGCTTTTAAAGAGGTCTTCTGTATCCCAAGTATAAGGAGGTTCTTGTGAAACTGCAATGCCTCTTTTTCCCTTTCTTTTTTATATTTCAGAATAGCTGCAATTTCCATGGCCTCTAAGATAACAGACATGCAACTTGGAGGTTCAGTGGAGATCAGCAAGTTAATTACCAAAAAGGAAGTTCATCAAGCCAGGTAATTTTTAAAATGCATATATGTGCCTTCTTTCTTCAATTAGACTTCAATTAGAGGGCAGGGATTATTCATCTATCTCAGTACTTCATAGTAGAGCCTTGCATACATAATAAGTATTCAATAGACAATTTGATGTTGAGACATCCGTTCCATCCCCAATGCATCCTACTCAGGAGATAGCTAAGACTAGAGGAGACTTTTCCAGGCCTCACAGTAACCAAAGGAAGCAGAGACCTATGTGTGTTTAGCTTAACCCATGTGAGAATAGAGAACCCAGAGTGGTGACTGTCTCTGGAGTGGGAGATTGGGCTGTTAAGAGGGGCACCTGTGGAGCATTTGGGGCTGAGCAGCCAGGGAACACTCTGAGGCTGCTGGAGGACTCCTAGGCCCCATAACAGAGAGGCCATCCCACCTGTCCTTGAGAGGGACCTCATCCAGCCATCCCTGGATTGGGGTCCATGGGGAAATGATATTTCTAGGGCAAGGGTACTAATGGAAACTGAAGAGCAGGTGGCCTCACAGGCTTCCTGGCCTGAGGGAATGTTCTTTGGCTAGAGTCAGCTGTGCTTCCAGGTTGACTGAGACTTTCTTTTCTTGCTGGATAGGAGCTGTACAGCCAGTACTCTGACTTTATTTTGTTTTTCATTTGCTTATCCAGGCTGGAGTGTGATGAGGAGTGTTCAGCCTTGGAAAGGAAAAAGTAAGTAGTTTCAGTTGCTTTTTAAATCTCCTTGCCCTTGAGCTCTGTGAAATTAATGGAAGGGAGCAACCCTTCAAACATCAGACATTCACTCAGCACTGCGCTGCGTCTTTTACTGTTATCAAAGAGCAAGAGAAATGCCGTTACCAAGAATTGAATTGTCTTAAGGATAATCACTCAGGTGATTTCAGTATATTGAGAAACATGAGCTGTGTGGTTTTGGGCATGATATAAACATCATACCACAGCATACTTGTTCAGGGACTGGCCAACTTCCTGACTCATTGTTTAAAACACTGTTTAGTGAACTTTTCATTGAAGTTTAGCATACATAGTGAAGATTGGAAGTGTGCAGATCAGTGAATCGTCACTAAATGAATACAGTTGTGTAATTAAGCACTCAGGTGAAAAGATAATTACCAGAACTGTCCCTTTTACTCTACATAAACGTAAAACCTCTATCCTAACTTCTCTTTAGATTAGTTTTTGAACTTTATGTAGGTGATGGAATCATGTAGTTTGTATTATTTTTGTCTGGCTTCTTTCATTACTTTTTTGTGACATTCACTCCTGTTGTTGCATGTAGCAATGCTTTATTCATTTTTATTCCTGCATGATTTTTTTTGTATTACTATTCATTTACCCATTCTACTGTTAATGGGTATCTTTGTATTAAGTATTAGACTATTACAAATAAAGCTGTTAAGAATTTTTTGGTTTTTGAGGTGGAGTTTTGCTCTTATCGCCCAGGCAGGAGTGCAATGGCATGATCTTGGCTCACTGCCACCTCTGCCTCCCAGATGCAAGTGATTCTCTTGCCTTAGCCTTCAGAGTAGCTGGCATTACAGGCGCGCACCACCATGCCTGGCTGATTTTTGTGCTTTTTTTTTTTTTTTTTAAGACGAAGTCTCGCTCTGTCTCCCAGGCTGGAGTGCAGTGGCGCAATCTCAGCTCATTGCAAGCTCTGCCTCCCAGGTTCACACCATTCTCCTGCCTCAGCCTCCCAAGTAGCTGGGACCACAGACGCCTGCCACCACACCTGGCTAATTTTTTGTATTTTTAGTAGAGACAGGGTTTCACCGTGTTGGCCAGGATGGTCTCGATCTCCTGACCTCATGATCCATCCACCTCACCCTCCCAAAGTGCTGGGATTACAGTTATGGGCCACCGCACCGGGCCTGATTTTTATATTTTTAGTAGAAATGGAGTTTCACCATGTTGGCCAGGCTGGTCTCAAACTCCTGACCTCAGGTGATCCACTTGCCTCCACCTCCCAAAGTGTTGGGATTACAAGCCACCACACCCGGCCCAGAACATTCTTAAACTTGCTTTGCTCTATATTTCTGTACATTTCTGTTGGATATAAGCCAGAAGTAGAATTGCTGATTAATAGGGTTTACATATGTTCAGCTTTAGTAGAGTCTGCCAGTGTCCAAAGTGATTGTACCAAATTACACTCCCACCAGCAAAGGATAATTCCCATTGCTGTACATTTTTGTCAGCACTTAGAATTGTCAGTCTTTTTAATTTTAGCCATTTTGTAGATGTGTATAACAAGATGTCATTGAGCTTTTAATTTCTTTTTTCCTGATAACTTAAGAGATTGAGTACCTTTCTTATAGTTACTGGCCATTGGATAGCCTCATTTTTGAAGTGCCGATACAAGTCCTTTGCATTTTTGTGCTCTTTTGTATTGATTAGTAGGAATTATTTATGTATTCTGAATATGAGTCCTTTGTTGGCTTTCTGTATACATTGTGAGTACTTTGTTGCACTCTGTACCTTCGTTTTTTACTCTCTTGATACCTTTTTTTTTATCCCAGAAGCTAAAGAACTCTTGATGTCTTTTGATAAACAGAAATTTTTAATGTTAATATTGTCCAGTTTATTTGAGTTTCTTAATAAGCACTTTTCATGTCCTATTTAGAAAAATTTGTCATCCTGAGGCCATGATGATATTCTCTTACTGTCTAGAAAGTGTATTATTTTACCTTTCACGTTTTAAATCTACAGTTGACCTGTACTGATTTTTTTGAGTATGAATAAGGAGAGTTTACAGTTCAGCTTTTTTCCATGCGAATATCCATTTGACAAGTACCAAGATTGTCCTTTTCCCAGCACTCTGCAGTGCCACCTCTGTCATAAATCACCTATAAGCCTGGGCAACTTGCAAAACCTCATCTCTACAAAAAATAAAACAAAATTAGCCAGGTGTGGTGGTACGTACCTGTAGTCCCATCTACTTGGGAGGCTGAGGTGGGAGGATTGCTTGAACCTGCGAGGCTAAGGCTACAGTGAGCCGTGATCACCAGCCTGGACTATACTCTTGGTGACAGAGTGAAACCCTGTCTCAAAAAACAAAAACAAAAATAGGCTGGGCATGGTGGCTCATGCCTGTAATCCCAGCACTTTGGGAGGCTGAGGTGGGTGGATCACGAGGTCAGGAGATCGAGACCATCCTGGTTAACACAGTGAAACCCCATCTCTACTAAAAAATACAAAAAATTAGCCGGGCATGGTGGCGGGCGCCTGTAGTCCCAGCTACTCGGGAGGCTGAGTCAGGAGAATGGCGTGAACCCGGGAGGCGGAGCTTGCAGTGAGCCGAGATCATGCCACTGCACTCCAGGCTGGGCAACAGTGTGAGACTCTGTGTCAAAAAATAAAATAAAATAAAATAAATAAAAATATATCAAATATATGTATGTGAGTCTATTTCTGAGCTCATCGTGTTCAGCTGCACTAGTATCACACTGTCTTAATTACTGTGCCTTTATAACAAGTCTTAATACCTGGTAGTATATATCCTCAACCATGACTCCTCTTCAATATTGTCTTTGATTATTCTTTATTCTTAGCCCTTTACATTTCAACTTAATGTCTTTTTCTTTTATTTATTTATTTATTTATTGAGATAGGATCTTGCTCTGTCACCCATGCTGGAATGTAATGGCACAATCATAGTTCACTGCACCCTTGAACTCCTGGGCTCAAGGGATCCTTGTGCCTCAGCCTCCAAAATAGGTGAACTATAGGCACACACGCCACTACGACCGGCTAAGTTTTTCTTTTTTTTTTTTTTTTTTTTTGTAAACATGGGGTTTTACTATGTTGACCAGGATGGTCTCAAACTTCTGGCTCAAGCAAACCTCCTACCTTGGCCCCCCAAAGTGCTGGGATTATAAGCATGAGCTACTGCACCCAGCCCATATCCACTTATATTTCACAATTGACTTCTTATAATATATACCCAAGAAACCTGCTGGGATTTTGATTGAGTTGTTATTTAACTTGTAGGTCAATTTGCAATCCTTACAGCACTGAATTTTCTAATCCATGAGGAGGGTGTATTCTTGCATTTCATGTCGTCTTTGATTTCTCTCAATGATACTTATGTTTTGTATATATAGATTTTGTGTTCTGTCAGTAGATTTGTTTCTTGATTTTTGATGCTGCTATAGATGGGTTTTCTCCTTGTATTACTTGTAATTTTTTTTTTTTTTTTTTTTTTGAGACGGAGTCTTGCTCTGTCGCCCAGGCTGGAGTGCAGTGGCACGATCTCAGCTCACTGCAAGCTCCGCCTCCCAGGTTCACGCCATCCTCCTGCCTCAGCCTCCCAAGTAACTGGGACTACAGGTGTCCGCCACCACACCCGGCTAGTTTTTTGTATTTTTAGTAGAGACAGGATTTCACCATGTTAGCCAGGATCGCAATCTCCTGACCTCATGATCCACTCACCTCGGCCTCCCAAAGTGCTGGGATTACAAGTGTGAGACACCACGCCTGGCCAACTTTTAATTTTTTTAAAATTATTATTATGTAATGTGACAAGGGTTTTGTTTATTTTGTTTTTGACCAGGTTGACATCCTCAAGAAAAAATGCAAATTACAAGGCCTTCATTTTAAAGCAAATGCTCATTTTAGAAATGTGTTACAGAAGATGTTTATATGCTTCAGCAGGCATAAAAATACATCACAGATAAGGCAGAAAAAATTCTATGAATGGCTTGACTTTTTTTTTTTTTTTTTTGTGGATACAGCGTCTCACTCTGTCTCCCAGGCTGGAGTGCAATGGCACAATTACAGCTCACTGCAGCCTCTACCTCCTGGGTTCAAGTGATCCTCCCACCTCACCTCCCAAGTAGCTGGAACTGCAGGTGCATGCCACCACACCCAGCTAATAATTTTTAGATTTTTTGTACCACATCCAGCTAATTTTTTGGGGTTTTTTTGTTTGTTTGTTTTGTTTTCTTTGTAGAGATAGCATCTCACTATTTTGGCCAGGCTGGTCTCACATTCCTGGGCTCAAGCAATCCTCCTGCCTCAGCCTTCCAAAGTGCTGGGTTTACAGGTGTGAGCCACCGCACCCGGCCTAAATTGGTATTTTCTAATTGCTTGTTGCTGGAATTTAGAAATACAATTGATATTTATTGACTTATTTAGCAACCTTACTAAATTCACTTACTTCTGATATTGTAGATTCTTTTGGATTTTGCATATATACAGTCATGTCTTCTAATGATAGTAATTTAATTTCAATTCCTGTTTTTTCTTTTCTTTTTTCTTTTATCTTTTTTCCTTCTTTCCAATTCTTAACTTTTATTTCTTCTTCTTACGTCGTTGCACTGGCTAGGGCCTTCAGTATATTGTTGAATGGAAGGTGGTAATAATAGATATTCCTTGGCCGGGCATGGTGGCTCATGCCTGTAATCCCAGCACTTTGGGAGGCTGAGGCAGGCGGATCACTTGAGGTCAAGAGTTGGAGACCAGCCTGGCCAACATGGTGAAACCCTGTCTCTACTGAAAATACAAAAATTAACAGGCGTGGTAGCGGACACCTGTGGTCCCAGCTACTGAGGAGACTGAGGCAAGAGAATTGCTTGAATCTGGGAGGCAGAGGTTGCAGTGAGCCGAGATCACGCCACCACACTCCAGCCTAGGCAACAGAGCAAGACTGAGTCTCACAAAAAAATAGATAGATAGATAGATAGATAGATAGATAGATAGATAGATATTCCTGACTAATCCTCCATCTCTTGGGGAAAACTTTAAGTATTTCACCATTAAATATGATGTCTGCAGTAAGTTATTTGAGGATACACTATCAGGTCAAGAGGCATTTATTCAACGACTGGCAAACTTTCTGATTCTAGCAAAGATTGATTAAATTGAATAGCCCTGCAAAATGCTAATAATTGAAGAATTTAGGTGAAGGGTATACAGAAGTTTATTGTAATATTATCATAACTTGTCCTTGAAATTTGTTTAAAATAAAATGTTAGACAAATGCAGACAAAGTATAGCCCTATTTTACCTTGAAGTTTGACTTTCAACAATTTTAATAGTACCTCTTTACGTATTGTGTAGAGGTAATATGATGACTACTAGTGCTGTCCAAATTTTCCTTGGTTTGACCCTTACAATGACTTTGTAGTGAGTGCTGTTCAAAACCCTTGACCTTTAGGAACCATCAGTCAGTGTTCTCAGCTGCAGAATGTAAATTAGGAGTCCTAGGTATTCAGAAATGCTATAGTGAATACACAGAAGGGTCTCCAAACATGGAAATATACTTTTGGTGGTTGAAAGACATATTGTATACTAGTTAGAGCCAGAGATCTAGAGTCAGATTGTCTGGATTTGAATCCTAGCTTCACAAATCACTTAGCTGTGAGACCTTGGGAAAGTCACATATTGTCTGTAAGCCTTAGGTTTCTTAAAAATCTAGAAATGTGACAATAACAGTATTTACCTTCCAGAGTTGTTGTGAGGATTAATACATTAAAATTAAAAATGATACTCATAAAACTCTTGGCACAAGAGCTTGGTACATAGTACGTACTCAGTAAATGTTATTGATTAAAACTAGGTATTTTTGAAAGCCTTTTGAATTTCTCCTCAATCTTGGTGATGACATAATGACCCTTACTATATAGATTCTTTCATAAATACACACAAACCTAAGAGAAAAAAATGCAAATTTAAAGAAAATTCCACCTAAAGTTGTATCTATTTATACACACACATATATACACACATACACCTGTGCATATATGTATGTGTGTATGCATGTGTGTATATCTCTATTGTAGAAATAAAAAACTAGCAGGCCAAATTCAGCCCACAGACAGGTTTTATTGGTGTTTAAATTTGTATTAGTGGCCAACGAACCAAAACATCAAAAGATCTTCCCCTAGAAATTCTCATGAAAATTTGAAAAGTAAGCCTCTTTTGAAAAATTGGAAGCCTAGCAATGTGAACCAGATTATTGTGGGCACTAAGCTTGTAAGTGATTCCTGGAACAGTGTAAATGAAAATTGTACTAAGTGCTAAGCTGAAATCTATCTTTAAAAAAATAAAATAACTGAGTGTTGGTGAGGTGCCATGAGATTCAGACACTGATGGCTAGGGCACAAAGTGGCAATTCTGGAGACCACTTACTCCACATTGATCAAGAGTCTTATGTCCACTCCGTGTACCCCACAACTGGAAACATTTTCAAAGCTTTTTGCACAGAGATATTAATTGTGTCCTATATAATATTGAGAAACTGGGGAACTGTTAAAGTTCCACTAAATGGGAAATGATTAAAATATGGGATATACATAATTAGAAGACTATGAGCTATGAAAACAGTTAAGTGTGAAAACAAAATAATAATATGAGAAATGCTAACAAGATAATGCTGGGGAGAGGCAAAGAAACAAAGTTTTTTAAATTTTTTTATTAAATAAAAATGGTATATATTTATGGTAATACAGCATGATGTGTATGTATACATTGTGGAATGGCTAAATAAAGCTAATTAGCATATGCGTTACCTCACATTCTTATTTTTTGGGGGGGTGAGACAATTTTGTATATAATAATGGCAGCTACTTAAAATTATAGAGAAAGACTGGGCACAGTGGCCCACACCTGTAATCCCAGCACTTTGGGAGGCCGAGGCAGACGGATCACCTGAGGTTGGGAATTCAAGACCAGCCTGGCCAACCTGTTGAAACCCCGTCTCTACTGAAAATACAAAAATTAGCTGGGCATGGTTGCAGGCGCCTGTAATTCCAGCTATTTGGGAGACTGAGGGGGGAGACTGAGGCAGGAGAATCACTTGAATCCGGGAGGCGGAGGTTGCAGTGAGCAAAGATCGCACCATTGTACTCCAGCCTGGGCAACAAGAGCAAGACTCCATCTCCAAAAATATATACATATATATATACACATAGAGAAAAATGTTATAGTGAAAAAAGGGGCCGGGCACAGCGGCTCATGCCCATAATCCCAGCATTTGGGTGGCTGAGGCCGGCAGATCACTTGAGCTCTGGAGTTCAAGACCAGCCTGGGCAACATAGCAAAGCCCTGTCTCTACAAAAAATACAAAAATTAGCCAGGCATGGTGGCACACTTATAGTTCCAGCTACTGGAGAACTTGAGGTGGGAGGACGGCTTAAGCCCAGAAATTTATAGTGAGCTGAGATCATACCACTGCACTCCAGCCTGGGCTACAAGAGCCAGACCCAGCCTCAAAAAAACAATTAGAAAAAAGGGAACACTTATACACTCTGGTGGGATTATAAATTAGTACAGCCACTACGGAAAATAGTATGGAATTTCCTCACATTAAAAATAGAACTACCGGCCGGGCACGGTGGCTCAAGCCTGCAATCCCAGCACTTTGGGAGGCCGAGACAGGCGGATCACGAGATCAGGAGATCGAGACCATCCTGCACCTGGCCTAAGTTCTGGTGTTCTGTGGCACACTGGGGTGATGACGGCTAACAGTAAGGTGTAGTATATTACAAAATAGCTAGAAAAGAGGCTTCTGTATATTCTCACCACAAAGAAATAATAACACGGTGAAACCCCGTCTCTACTAAAAAAAAAAATACAAAAAAACTAGCCGGGCGGGGTGGCGGGCGCCTGTAGTCCCAGCTACTCGGGAGGCTGAGGCAGGAGAATGGTGTAAACCCGGGAGGAGGAGCTTGCAGTGAGCTGAGATCCGGCCACTGCACTCCAGCCTGGGTGACAGAGCGAGACTCCGTCTCAAAAAAAATAAAAAATAGAACTACCATATGATCCAACAATCCTATTCCTTGGTATCTGTACAGAGGAAATCAAATCTGTAGAGATACCTATACTCTCACATTTGTTGCAGCACTATTTACAATAGCCAAGATATGAAATCAACTCAAGTGGCCAACATGGCTGAATGGATAAAGAAAATGGGTATATATATACAGAATGGAATATTCTTCGGCCATAAAAAAAATGAAACCCTCTCATTTGCAGCAACATGGATGAACCTGGAGGACATCATGTTAAGTGAAATAAACCAGACACAGAACGACAGATACCACATGATCTCATTCATATGTAGAATATTTTTTTAAAAATTAATATAGAAGCAGAGAGTAGAATAGTGGTTATCTGACTGAGAAGAGGGACGAGGTGGAAAGGGGAGGATGAGGAGAGATTGGTCAGTGGATACGAAGTTACAAATAGATGGTAGTAATAAGTTCCAGTGTATGTTTTTGTTGTTGTTGTTTTTGTTTTTTGGAGAAGGAGTTTTGCTCTTGTTGCCCAGGCTGGAGTGCAATGGCGCTATCTCAGCTCACTGCAACCTCCACCTCCCAAGTTCAAGTGATTCTCCTGCCTCAGCCTCCCGAGTAGCTGGGATTACAGGCATGCACCACACGCCTGACTAATTTTTGTATTTTTAGTAGAGACGAGGTTTCTCCATATTGGTCAGGCTGGTCTCGAACTCCCGACTTCAGGTGATCCGCCTGCCTCGGCCTCCCAAAGTGCTGGGATTACAGTCATGAGCCACTGCACCTGGCCTAAGTTCTGGTGTTCTGTGGCACACTGGGGTGATGACGGCTAATAGTAAGGTGTAGTATATTACAAAATAGCTAGAAAAGAGGCTTCTGTATATTCTCACCACAAAGAAATAATAAGGTGATGGATATGCCTAATACACTGATTTGGTCATTATACAGCATAGTATATATGTACCGAAACATCAAACTGTGCTTCATAAATATGAAGCAATAACAATTGGTCAATAAAAGTAAAATAATAAAGAAATGTATTATTTTTTATTATTATTATTATTTTAGAGTCTCGCTGTGTTGCCCTGGAGCACAGTGGCGCAATCTCGGCTCACCACAACCTCTTTTTCCTGGGTTCAAGCGATTCTCATGCCTCAGCCTCCTAGCAACTAGGATTACAGGCATGCGCCACCACACCAGCTAAATTTTGTATTTTTAGGAGAGATGGGGTTTCACCATGTTGGCCAGGCTGGTCTCGAACTCCTGGCCTCAAGTGATCCACCTGCCTTGGCCTCCCAAAGTCCTAGGATTACAGGTGTGAGCCACTGCACCCAGCCAAGAAATGTATAAAAATGACGTGCATATGTTAATGGAATTCTTTACTTTTCATATTTCTATATTAATTTTAACATTTGTATGTCTATTTTGTGTACTTTATCTTTAAACTAAGCCTCAGAGAAAGTCATCCCCCATTGACCATTCTCAGACCATCCCACACCTGCAAAATCCTCTTCCCCAAATAATCTAAGTCCCCAGTGTTCAGCCTGTGACTCACTCAGATCCTTATAGATATGTTTTGTTTACCTTCTTTTATGAATACCACCTCATATCCCAAGTTGTTGTTATTCTTTCCTTAATCAGTTTACTGAAATAGAGATAAATAATGCATAAAGAATTTAGGATATAGGCCGGGCGCAGTGGCTCAAGCCTGTAATCCCAGCACTTTGGGAGGCCGAGATGGGCGGATCACGAGGTCAGGAGATCGAGACCATCCTGGCTAACACAGTGAAACCCCATCTCTACTAAAAAAATACAAAAAACTAGCCGGGCGGCGTGGCGGGCGCCTGTAGTCCCAGCTACTCGGGAGGCTGAGGCAGGAGAATGGCGTAAACCCAGGAGGCGGAGCTTGCAGTGAGCTGAGATCCGGCCACTGCACTCCAGCCTAGGCGACAGAGCCAGACTCCGTCTCAAAAAAAAAAAAAAAAAAAAAAAAGAATTTAGGATATAGTAGGCACTCGGTGTTACTGTAAGATAGTTTCCCTCCCACTCCTTTTATTTGCATACCTCTCTCCCCCTTTCAGGAGATTAGCAGAGGCGTTTCATATCAGTGAGGATTCCGATCCTTTCAATATACGTTCTTCAGGATCAAAATTCAGTGATAGTTTGAAAGAAGATGCCAGGTATGTAACTTGTTCCCTGCTTTCTTAATTGTGGCTTGTCAGAGGGTTTGGTCTTTTGAGATGTCATAACTAATATGTGCTCCTCCTGTGATTAAGCCAGTTCAAGTTTGTTTGTTTATCTATTGTAAAAGATTACATGCTGTTTAATAAATATCCTTCTCTTGGTTTTTCAAAACTGTCCCCTTAAAGAACTGAACTTGGGGTAGGTTTGAGGTAAGAGTTTGGATGGGGCGGTGCTAAGAGTTTGGGCCTCCAAAGGGCTAGACTAGACTAAATTGGAGGATCTCTGGGCTTCATTCCGCCTCTGTCCACCTGAGTCTCACATTTGCACGAGTTCTCACTTGGAGCTGTAACAGCTCTTATTTTTCTCCTGGAGTCCCTGGCCCTCCAGTGGCTATTTCTCCTTTCATCTTCTCATTTCTTACATTTTTCTCTTTTGTTCTTTCTTCCATCACAGTCATCCTTCTGTTTTCTGACAATTCCTAATCTCTGCAGTTTTTCTGCCAGCATTGTCTATTGTCTCCACTTTACAGGGAGAGGATGGGTGAAAGGCGTTCTCAGAAGGGCAGGGACAGACAAAAGTAACTGCGGTGATTTCTCATTTCAGGAAGGACTTAAAGTTTGTCAGTGACGTTGAGAAGGAAATGGAAACCCTCGTGGAGGCCGTGAATAAGGTTGAAGTGGAAACATCCCACTGGACATTTCTCTAAGGCCAGCTTGATGGAAAAAAAAAAAAAATCAAGTCCTGGAAACACTGTCAAGCCAGAGTAGTTGTAGGAAAAAGTCACAACTTCTTCAAGGATCCTTATCTGTCTCAAAACACAGCCATTATACCATCTGTGGAAGCCTGTCCTGGTTCAGGACAGTTGACTGCAGAAAAGATCTACAGTCGGCCAGGCACAGTGTCTCAGGCCTGTAATCCCAGCACTTTGGGAGGCCGAGGCGGGCAGATCACCTGAGGTCAGGAGTTCTAGATCAGCCTGGCCAACGTGACAAAACCCCGTCTCTACTAAAAATATAAAAATTAGCTGGGTGTGGTGGCGGGCACCTGTTATCCCAGCTACTTGCAAGACTGAGGCAGGAGAATTCCTTGAACCCAGAAGGTGGAGGTTGCTGTGAGCAGAGATTCTGCCACTGCACTCCAGCCTGGGCAACAAGAGTGAAACTCCATCTCAAAAAAAAAAAAGGAAAAAGAAGGAAAGAAAAGATCTGCAGTCAGCTGTCAGTAAAGGCCAGGCGTGGTGGCGCACACCTGTAATCCCAGCACTTTGGGAGGCTGAGGCAGCAGGCGGATCACTTGAGTCCGGGAGTTCGCGACCAGCCTGGGCAACATGGCAAAACCCTGTCTCTACAAAAAATAAAAAATTAGCCAGGCGTGGTGGTGCACACCTGTACTCCCAGCTACTCAGGGGGCTGAGGAAGGAGGATTGCTTAAGCCCGGGAGGTCAAGGCTGCAGTAAGCTGAGGTAGAGTCACTGTACTCCAGCTTGAATCTCCAGCTTGAGATCCTGTCTCAAAAAAAAAAAAAAAAGAAAAGAAAAATACTGGCTAAATGCCTACGAATGGATGAAGAAACTCTGGGTGAGGGGTCTCAATACTGATAGTTGAGTGACTGTGTGGGACACTTAGGAAGACACTCTAGCCCCTCATATCTTTGATGGGCTATTGTATGCTAGGAAAGCCCACTGATTCTTTATATTCTAAAGGCAGGAATGTCCCCTTTGGGAAGGATAAAAGTTGTATGACTATAGCCGGAGAGCAGTGGGATAGACTTCTTCAGAAGAGGGAGACCCCTGTCCTAGAGGCAGCCAGGGATGTCACGGAGGTAGCTTTAAGTGAAAAAGTCTTGAGGTTAGTCAGAAGCTCCCAGCGCTGCATTGGCTCCCTCCCTCTTCCATCAGAGGGGACTGTGAGTAAGGATGAGATAGCTGCTTTAGCCCCTGTGTCTAATGCTGGTGGTTTTCCTTCCCAGTCTCCTTACCCTCTTCCTATTCCCCTCCTTTCCTTCCTTCTGTTACCACTTCCCAGCAGAATACTAACATGAAGGAGAAAATGGAGTGCATTGTTCCTCTCCTAATTAAGAAACCCGAACAGATGTGTTTCTCTGCTTGTGTGTCTGTATCTGAATACTCATGATTTTTAAAGTAGAACATACTTTTAAAGGAAATAATCTTTTCTTGTTTTGTAAGTCTTTATTTAGTTATTTTTGGGGAATATCACCCACTCCCCCGTGATGGAACCTATCAGGAAGAACCATTACGCTGTCTATCTAAGTCGTGGTTCACTTACCCTTTGTCTCTAACCCTGTCCAGCTGCTACTGTTGTGGCTAACAGAGTAGGTGAAAGAAGTGCATCAACACCCATCTTCCCAAACCCCTCCAGGCTTGCTTGGCAGTTAGTAAAATGCTCTATGCTGTGGGCCTCTAAAATCACCTCATTGATCCGTGTAATTCTTGTGTGGTAAGATTAGTTGTAAGCCTTTTGTTTTCAGAATGATATGATCAATCTGTCATCTCTTCCCTTAATACAGGGAAAGAATAGTAAGAAAAGCCACAGCTTCCCTCCCATGAACAGAGACCACCGCCGGATCATCCATGACCTGGCCCAAGTTTATGGCCTAGAGAGCGTGAGCTATGACAGTGAACCAAAGCGCAATGTGGTGATCACTGCTGTCAGGTAGGTCGATCCCGCCATCAGAGGAAGAACTCCTAAGCAGGGCAAACTGGACCCAAGAAGCAGGGTCTGTCAATATTTGTCTTTCTTACTACCACTCTCCCTCTTGGAAAAGTAGAAGGAAAATCTGCTACTCTGGCACTTCCCTGATAATCTAAAGGCCTGAGCCAAAGAGTAAAACCTATGCCTCGATCCATAGGGCAGATGCACTCAAAATGCACAAGTGTCACATCTGCCTACAGTCATACCAGATGGCGGAAGCAGCATTTCTTCAGGCAAGGGGGCCTGCCCATCATATCTGCTCTTTTCTCCTTCTGTCTCCTGGTCCTCTGTCTGTCCTCTCCTTGGCTCTGTCCTCTTGGCAGAAAACAGAAAGAATGCTAAACTCTGGTTCAAGGCACCCTCTGTGAATGGTATTTTTGCCATCAGAGGAAACTGAAGCAGTAATGTGACCAGGAGGGGACAGGGAGGACCTAGGATCACTCTCAGAACCTGGGAATAGGAAGAACTTCCCAATGAAGAAAACTTAAGTCTGACATGAAAGGAAGCAAGCCACAGGCCTAGCATAGATGGGTGGAAGGGATGGGGGGTTAAATGCAGGTGGCCATGCCTGAGAGCAGACAGTTCATACCAGAGAGTGCTCAGTAGGTCATAGTGCCAAAATCATGGGCTGAGTTTCTAGCTTTCTGTCCATCTCCACCAACGATTCTCACTTTTCAATGCTTGGTGTTTTGACTTTTATCAGGGGGAAGTCCATTTGTCCTCCTACAACGCTGACAGGTGTGCTTGAAAGGGAAATGCAGGCACGGCCTCCACCACCAATTCCTCATCACAGACATCAGTCAGACAAGTAAGATTCTCCAGCTGCTTTCCAAGGGGACCTATCTGTCCAGAAAAGCCAGCAGGGGTTGAATTGTCCTGGGCTGCACCAGCCATTGATGGCCTCCTCAGGCCTTGCCTTGGGGTGCCATGTTCATATATGTAATGTTTAGTTGGGGTATCAGACACATTTGTTCCCACCACAGGGGTCCTAAGTTTGATGTTGATTCTAGAGAGAGCAGTCACTGGACGTAGTTTCCACGGTGTAGATGGTGACACTGGGAAGTGGATTCAGTCTGTCACACCAGATGGTTTAAGACTGAAACATCATGTAGTTAAGAATAGTTGGCTGGGCGCGGTGGCTCACACCTGTAATCCCAGCACTTTGGGAGGCCAAGGTGGATAGATCACTTGAGGTCAGGAGTTCAAGACCAGCCTGGCCAGCAAGGTGAAAACCCATTTCTACTAAAAAATACAAAAAAGTAGCCGGGTATGGTGGTGGGCACCTGTAAACCCAACTGCTTGGGAGACTGAGGCAAGAGAATCACTTGAACCTGGGTGGGAGGTGGAGGTTGCAGTGAGCCGCGATCACGCCAGTGCACTCCAGCCTGGGCAACAGAGAGACAGACTCTGTCCCAAAAAAAAAGAACAGTTACTCTGAAGATGGAAGTGGGTGTGGGGATGAGAATTGCCGGTGACAGGGGTGGGTGGTACTTTCTTGTTTTGCTCTGTCTACTTCTGTATGGTTTGAATAATTTTAATAACAAACATATTCATGATTTAAAGAGAAAAGAAAGCCAGGTTGGCAAGGGGCAAGTCTGCCAGATGTTTTCTTGGACGGGAGCAGGGAAGGAGCTCTAAGAGTTGGGGGACTATTGGGCTTTATTTGGAGAAACCAGAATTGTGGCCCGAAACCAACTTTAGAGCACTTAGTCATACCCTCAGTTGTCCCAGTTGTTTGTCACTTGTCAGGGAGAGGAAGGGAAGGCGGGATGGTGCTCCTCTGCTGCCCCACTGTAACCAAGGCAGTGTGGCTAAAAGTTACTTCAAAGCCCAGAAGGAGAGGGGTGCCTACTCCCATTCTGGCTTTCCACAAACAAGTCCTAGCAGTACCTCCTCTGTGATTCCTGCACAAAACCTCTGGAAGGGTGGTTAGGGCAGTTTACAAGGTCACCATGAAGGTCATAGCACTTAGTGTTCCTGTGGGACTGGTAGGTGTTGCCCACTGGGCTCTGACTCAGCCAAGAGCGTCCTGGTCCCCAGGACCAGCCCCTCTCCACCCCTAGGAGCTGAGTGCCCTAGGTTCTGGTCAGCACAGCCTACAAATCCATATGGGTGGTCACTTTGGAAACATGAGGGGTTTTCTCAGACACTGCCACAGTCGGGTCCAGTCCTGCTTAGACACAACCATGTGAAGTTATTGGCCCCTTTATCCCATGCTATCTTTTTGAAAACACTTTGCTTGCTTTATTTTTGTACAAAACTCCATTACAGAAACTTTTTAGAGCAGAGAGGATAGTATTACTATCATAAATGCCCATGTGCCCATTACCAAATTTCAAAATCACCAGCTCATGTTTGTCCCACTATCAAAACTTCACAAGTGAGATGCTCGCTTGGCTTAAGCTATTAACTGAGCATTCATTGAACTGTGAAGGCAGGGAAAAGTAATCATCATGTATGAAATACTGTGAATAGATTGTCAAAGGTTATCTCTAAACTGTAAAGTGTAAATAGAGAATTTGTTATCTCACAGAATGAAATTCCCCATGTAATATGTAAATCTAGAAAAAACAAAAGTTAAAAAAATTATTCACAAAGGGCAGAAGGAAAAAAGTAAGAATAAAATAAAAATAAAGTAAATGTTTAAGCTTCACAAATGGTAAATCAGCTGATCCTTAACTTTCTGAAGACCTATATCTGTTTCCCCCAAAGAAGAAAAGACTGATCATGCTTTGTTTGTTTTTCAGGAATCCTGGGAGCAGTAATTTACAGAAAATAACCAAGGAGCCAATAATTGACTATTTTGATGTCCAGGACTAAGATCAAGGTGCACTTAGATAAAAGAATGATTAGGTGTAGTGAGGACTCATTTGCCAGCAGATAAATCATGCCTGTTCCCCTCTGCCTGGCAGAATCACAGTCTCACATACTGTCTTGTACTGACACATCCAAAGCATGAGTGTGTCAGAAATCCCTTGTCTATTCCTATCTGTATAAAGTGTTTCATTATGACCAGATCTCCGATTGTATGGTCACTAGGTATGCAATTGTGTATTCAAAGAGACTCTTCACACCATCACTGTGATTCCTCTGAGAGTTGGGGGACTATTGGGTTTTATTTGGAACAAACCATACTTTTATCCTGAAACCAACTTTATGCCACTAAGTCATAGCCTCAGTTGTCCCAGTTATTTGTTCTCCTGAAAATGCCTGAAACATCAGACAGACATTGCTTGCTTTACCCAAACTGATTAAAATCTTTAGGAGCACAAATGAATTTCTTAGTCTGAAATACCAAATAATGAATTGGTATACCATATCTGGAATTACACATGTTGTCTTAAACCCAGCCATCTTACCTAAGTCTTTTGCCAAAACCTCTCATAGGTATATCTAGCTGAACTTACTTTAGCGTTTCCCAATGCGATCAGTTCTAGACCTAGAAGGGGTCTAGAACTGCTTTACAGATTTCCATTTCCTTAAGTCCCCTGGCACTTCTCGTATCACATCACTGAACCTGTTCAATAACAATCAGTTTGGCCGTCCCCCATGATGGTAGGGGATATATAGAGCAAGTTTTTCTGCCAGGTTCACACTGTGGTCTCTGAACCGACCAGTATATTCCTAACTCCTCTCTGATAGAGAAAGAGTCTCAAATGGACAACTGTCCTGTGTTGCTTTCCCCTAGGCCTTCAGCAGCCATATTGGTTCTCCCTGCCTCTGAGCTCTGGACTCTGTTCGAATATCCTAAGTAGTGTATGGACAGTTCAGGGCTTATGCCCAGCAGCCCACTGGAGGCATTCTTCAGGCTCCTTTAAGGCAGGTGCATTGATAGTTCCATTAGTATGACCCTTGCATTGGCACCCCTCCAGCCTGGAGGCCAGGCCTCCAGCAACTTCCTTCTGCCCCAGAACAAGCCACAAGCCCCAGAGCAACAGCAGGAGACTTGAGAAGTAGAGTCACGAAAACAAGCACTTAATTAAATTACAAAATTTAACTTTATAGGGCTTCCTTTTGATGTTTTCATTTTATTATTTCTTTTCATTTTTTTCCTCAATCCTCCTCCTCCTGTAGCAGGGCTGTCCTTTGGTCCTTACCCGGTGTGCTTCAAAAGGGATCAGGAACAGCAGCAGGAACAGGCAGCTGGAGGGAAGTAACAGAAAACAATAAAACCACCTCTGTCTGCGCCCATGTAGTGCAGGTCATTGGCCCCACACACAACAGGAAGCCCATGAGCATCTGTTACGTCTTTCAAGCAGTGGGTTCCGTGGATGAACAATACGTGTGAGAGTATCTCAGAATCAGCAAAAGGCAGGAGACCTGACTTCAGATTCTAGCTCTGCCACATAACAACTTGCCACTTGATGCAATGAAAGTTTCACTGACCTCATTAGGGTTGTGAGGATTAAAGGTGTAATATACATGGAGGTACCTGATCCGTCAAAGATGCTCAAGTTCATAAAAATGATACTCAGTATCTAGAAAATATGTACACGTCTTCCTCCATAATACTAGCCAAGTAAAAGGTGTGGAATGCTAACCAGGCCTCTTCTGGTGAATATTTGCATGCCTACCCTGTGCCAGCCTTGTGCCAGGGCTGTGGGAAGCAGATGCAGGCTGGTTTCGTACATTTAGTAATCCAGGGAGCACACATGTGAACAGATGTTCTTAGTGGAATTGGCTGGTCTGCCACCAATAGGTCATTAATCGGTTATTAAAAGCTGAAGAGTCCTAAGAGGAATATTTTGTGAAGTCGCGGTAGAAATGGGTTAGCTCTGGGAGTCGGGGCAGGACACATGTGGGAAAGTGAAATGGGAGGAAGCGTTTGAGCTGAGGCTTGAGATGGTAGACTGCCATTTAGAGGAGGAAAGAGGCACATGCTGAGTGAAGGTAAGCAGCAGGAGACAGGGCTGGGGGAATGGTCGAGGAAGGGTTGTCCAGAGCAGGCAGACTACTAGGGGGACAGGTGATGAGGCTGGAGAGGTGGACAGGGGTCAGCTCGTGGAGCGCCACAGGTAGTGACAAGAATTTTAAGCAGAGTGGCATGGCCAGATTTAGGATCTAGACCAGGATTCAGCAAATGTTTTGTGAAAAAAGATCAGATAGTAAATATTGTAGACTGTGAGACTTATAGTTTCTGTTGCAGCTGTCCAACTCGGCCATCATAGTGTGAGAGCAGCCGCAGACAATATGTAAATGAAAGAGTAAGACTCTGTTCTAACGCTTTATTTGTGCACACTGAAATAATTTCATATGATTTTTATGTCACAAAATATTCTTTTGACTTTTTTCCCCAACCATTTATAAACATAAAAACCATTCTTAGCTCATGAGTTGTGCAAAAACAGGCAACAGGCTAGATTTGACCAGGGACTTTATTTTACCTACTCTGTTCTGGAGCAGTCCGTCAGGCAGAAGAGTATAAAAGGGATTGGAGGGCTACTTCAAGGCAAGAAGCTCAGCCAGGAAGCTGCAGAAGTGATCCAGGGAGAGAAATGAGGGTTATGGGAGTTGGCACTGCAAAGAGGGAGAGATTCAGATCAGGGAGGTAGGATTGGATGCCAGAGGTTAATGGGAGAACTAGCCCCCCTCAAATCACCAAGGGGACCTCAGGTCTCCTCAGCAAGGGGAAGCTGCTGCTCGTAGCTTTGGTGGATTCCTCACTGAGCTGTGGCATTGGACAAGAGTGTACAGGAGCATGAGCTAGAGGGAAAGAGCCCTCTGCCTCCGCCACCCCATGCATGGAGGGAGGGCACCAGGACCCCAAGCTGTTGCTCCCTGAGAATCAGGTGGTAACTTCTCTCCCACACTGTCTTCAGCAGGAGAGGTTTTTTTGGTTTTTTTTGGTTTTTTTTTGAGACAGAGTCTGGCTCTGTCGCCCAGGCTGGAGTGCAGTGGCCGGATCTCAGCTCACTGCAAGCTCCGCCTCCCGGGTTTAAGCCATTCTCCTGCCTCAGCCTCCGGAGTAGCTGGGACTACAGGCGCCCGCCACCTCGCCCGGCTAATTTTTTGTACTTTTTAGTAGAGACGGGGTTTCACTGTGTTAGCCAGGATGGTCTCGATCTCCTGACCTCGTGATCCGCCCGTCTCGGCCTCCCAAAGTGCTGAGATTACAGGCGTGAGCCACCGCGCCCAGCCCAGCAGGAGAGTTTTTATGGGCCAGAGCTTTCCAGAGACCAAATTCTCTCTGAAATTCCCTCTGGCTTGTTTGGCAGGGCCAGTTGCTGTCAATAGTGTTACCTGCCTGGCATGCAATAGTGGTTATATGCGGGACTGTGGAGATGAAAGCAGGCCCTCCTAGTTGCAGGTCTGTTGGCTACAGCCCTAGAGCCTGTCTTGAAGAGGCCAGAGAAGGTGGCAAGGGAGGAGGAGGAGAAGGTCTTGAGGGAGGAGGAGGGGCAAAGACTCGCTCACTGAGTCCTATAGATTAAGGTTTGGGGGAGAATCCCTCCTGTGTAGTGCTGGCCTTCTTTCTTTATGCCCGAAAGCCTGGAGACCTTGTTCCCTAAGGAGAACCTGCTGATGTGCCTCCTCTTCTAAAATCACGGAGGGACGGCCAGGCCAGCTCCTTCACCATGGCAGACCTGCCTTCCTCATTAGCCTTCCTCACACACAAACATTGGGAAGTTCAGCCTCCCTAACTTCCCACATGGCCTCAACACAGATGTCCCATAGCATCTCCCATGGCTCAAGGATCCCCAGGGACTTCTCTAGGCCATGTCAGTCGCTCAGCCTACAAAGGCCAAGCCCAGAAGGAACAAGTTCCCTGGGGTCACACTGCCACACTAGAAACATCCTGTACCAGGAGGGGGCTGAGTCCTCAGGACAAGGGGAGCTGTTTTTCTTCCTGGCTTCCCCGAACACAGCTCAGTGGGAAGTCCTTCCCAGTGTCCCAGGCTCCCCTCAGCCCAGGCTTTGCAAGATCATTCTTCATAATGCCCAACCTTCTGGGAGAGCTGTCTGCAGAGAATCCAGCTGGACAGCTAGGATATCTGTGTTGCTGCCTCCACTCACTCTGTCCCTGGGCAGTTTAGGCATCAGTTTCTGCATCTGTCAGGTGAGATAATGGTTCCTGCTCATGGGCTTCCCAGAGCGATCATGAGGGTGGTGAGTAGACAGAGAGGGTCAGAGATCAGGAGAGTCTCTAAGTGCCATGTGGCATCTCAGCACAGGCGAACCTCTGGAGCCCATACCAGGTCTGGCCCTCAGAGAATAGCTCTTGGGGAAGGGGGAAAGGAACAGAGCTGTAATCAGGCTGCTCAGACAAGGGCTAGGGTTTTGGCCACCCCTACTGACACTCCCCTCACTAGATTCAAGCCTGACACATCAGTGAGGGAGTTGAAAGTCCTCATCTGCTCACATTTTCCCCAGAACCTTTTTTTACAGTAGGTAATGGCTATTGAGCACTTAATATGTGCTGAGCACCACAGCCATCTCTTACTCCTCAAAGCCCCATGAAACCAGCATGGTGGCACACATCTCAGCTACCCAAGAGGCTGAGGCAGGAGGATTGCTTGAACCCTTGAGTTGTGCAAGCCCAGGAGGCTGCAGTGAGCCACATTTGCACCACTGCACTGCAACCTGGATGACAGAGCAAGACCCTGCCTCCAACAAAACAAAGGCCAGGTGCAGTGGCTCAGGCCTGTAATCCCAGCACTTTGGGAGGCTGAGGCAGGAGGGGATCACTGGAGCCCAGAAGTTCAAGACCAGCCTGGGCAGCAAAGTGACACCCCGTCTCTACAAAAAATTAGCCAGGTGTGGTGGCATGCACCTATAGTCCCAACTACTTGGGAGGCTGAGGTGGGAGGATTGCTTGAGCCCAGGAGGTTGAGGCTGCAGTGAGCCAAGGTTGTGCCATTGCACGCCAGCCTACACAACAGAGAGAGACGTCTCAAAAAAAAAAAAAAAAAAAAAAAATCCCCGTGAAGTATGTATTCTTATTATCCTCATTTTACTAGAGGGGAAACTAAAGATTGGAGAAGTTAGGTCTCTTGCCCAAGATCACTCAGCAAACAACCGATGATCTGAAATTCCTCTCAGGTCTGTGTCCTTGACAAGAGCTGTATGAATTGCCCCTGAAACTGTCTCAAAACTGCCTTGGAATTGGGGCATTCGTACAGCTCTTCTTGGAGTTCCTGGGGCAGAGTGGCCCAGGTCAGTCCAAGTGGAAGGAAAGTTTACACATATTCCAAAGCAGAAAACACCAGTTAATCCCCAACTCCTGCTCTGGAAGACAAGGCTTTTTCTCCAGTGGCCACTAGGGTGCAGTATGTATCCCTAAACCCAGAGCCTGGGGGTGAGTGGAGGAACGCTTACACTTTGCCTCTGGAAAGCTCTCTATGTAAAACTGTTCAGTAGAGTTTATAACCAATATTTTTAAAATTTTTTATTTCATTTTTTAAATATTATTTTCTCTCTGCTTGTTGATATACACAGTATAGGCCATGGGAAGGGTTAGGGCAAAGGAGTGAATGATAAAGCCTAGCTTCTTGTTGTTGTTGTTTTTGAGACAAGTCTTGCTCTGTCCCCCAGACTGGAATGCAATGGCATGATCTCGGCTCACTGCAACCTCTGCCTCCTGGGTTCCTGCAATTCTCCTGTCTCAGCCACCTGAGTAGCTGAAATTACAGGCCTGAAATTACAGGCGTGCACCGCCACGCCCGGCTACGTTTTGTATTTTTAGTAGAGACGAGGTTTCACCATGTTAGCCATTCCAGTCTCAGGTGATCCGCCTGCCTCATCGTCTGAAAGTGCTGGGATTAGAGGTGTGAGCCACCGCATCCAGCCTGCTAGCTCATTTTTTTAAAGGGTAATGCTAGCTACTGTATTGAGACTAGACCACAGGGCTGAGTGGGAACAAGGGAAGAGGCTGGAAGACCAGAAGGCCCCTGCTATAATCTGAAAGAGGCAGCACTGGCTGGAACCAAGGTAACAGTGCTGTAGTGGTGAGGAGTGGCTGGATTCTGGACACATTTTGCAGCTTAACACCTATAGCTTTTGCCGACAGCTGGGATGTGGGGTGTGAGAGTGAGAGAAGAGTCAGGGATGACTTTAAAGTTTTTGGCCTGAGCAATTGGAAGACTGAGTTTGATGTTTACTGAGATAGGAAAGTGTGTGGGAGGAGCGGGCTTGGGGATGAAAATCTGTCCAGTAGGCAGTTGTGTGTGGGAGTCTGAAGTCTGGAGACAGGACTGGGCTGGAAATCTAATTTGGGGAGCTGTTAATGGCGCCTATAATGGTATTTAAAGGCTGGTGAAATCATGTAGGGAAGGAGAGTGAAAGAGAAGATGTCCAAAGGTAACTATGCCCTGGGTACACCCTCATCCTGAAGGCAGGAAGCTGAGAACAGGGTAGGAGTTAGAGATGTCCAAAGCCAGAGACGGGCTGAAGCTGCAGGACTCAGTGCTACAGGAAGTCCTGTAGGGTGACGGGCTCTAGGGTTTTCTTCCAGGTTGCCTAGGGGAGGATGGGCTTCTCTCACTTATCCTGACCTGTCTGAACCCCTTGAGAGAAGAGCCTGGCCCTAGGGCACATACTCAGTTAAGGCCTCAAGAGTGTTCAGGCTCCCAGGGCCAAAGGAGACCATGAGCCTTGGCTACTTCCACTCCTTTTATTTTCTTTTTTTTTTTTCCCCAAGATGGGATCTCGTTCTGCCACCCAGGCTGGAGTGCAGTGGCGCGATCTCAGCTCACTGCAAGCTCCACCTCCCAGGTTCACGCCATTCTCCTGCCTCAGCCTCCCAAGTAGCTGGGACTACAGGCACCTGCCACCACGCCCGGCTAATTTTTTATATTTTTAGTAGAGACGGGACTTCACTTTGTTAGCTAGGATGGTCTCGATTTTCCGACCTCGTGATCCGCCCACCTCGGCCTCCCAAAGTGCTGGGATTACAGGCGTGAGCCACCGCGCCCAGCCGACTTCCTCTCCTTTTCTTTTGCCCCAATATGGGTGCTCTAGAGGTCTCCACAATCTCTCCCTGGGCTACCTCGTCCACCTGCAAGCCTTCAACTGCCACTGCTGGGCTTCAGTGCTCTGTCTCCAATGCAGATCCCTGGCTTTCGCTAGATGTCCCAGCATGTCCAATACTGCAGCCATCTTTCCCCCACAAACTGTCTTCTCATGTCTGCACCACCTACCCAGTTCCTAGACAGAGCCCTGGACAACACCTTCCACCCTTCCCAGAGCCTACTCAAGGTCCATAACTTCCAGCTTCTGAATCTCTTATCTGGTCATCCTCTCTTCTCCCCCACCCTTCACCAGCTGTGTCAATTCAGCTGCCTCTCCTTGCTCTCCTGCCCCCAGTCCCTCCCCTTCCAATTCAGCCTCCACACAGAGGCTAAAGGGCCCCTTCTCCAGCACAAATCTGGCTCTGCCATGACTTGGCTTAACACTCTTTTCTGAATATCTAAAAGATGAAAGTCCCCGCTGCCCACCCTGGCCCCCTAAGCACCTCCAGCCACTCCCTACCTTGCCTGCTCCCTGTCAAGTGCGTCGGTGTGAAGAGAGTCCACCAACAGGCTTTGTGTGAGCAACAAGGCTGTTTATTTCACCTGGGTGCAGGCGGGCTGAGTCTGAAAAAGGAGTCAGCAAAGGGTGGTGGGATTATCATTAGTTCTATAGGTTTTGGGATGGGGGTGGAGTTAGGAGCAATGTGTTGCGGGCAGGGGGTGGATCTCACAAAGTAAATTCTCAACGGTAGGCAGAATTAAAAAGAATCTTCTTAAGGGTGGGGGAGATTACAAAGTACATTGATCAGTTAGGATGGGGCAGAAACAAATCACAATGGTGGAATGTCATCAGTTAAGGCTATTTTCACTTCTTTTGTGGGTCTTCAGTTGCTTCAGGTGATCTGGATGTATACATGCAGGTCACAGGGATCAGGCTTAGCTTGGGCTTAGAGGCCTGACACTCCCCTGCAACCACACTGAGCATCCTGGGGCTCTGAACTCAGCCTTTGTTCCTGCCGTTACCTCTAGCTGGAACCCCCAAACCCCTGTCCCTGGTGAACGAGACTGCCTAGTATGGGTGAGAAGTGCCTTGAGAGCTGGGGTAGGCACTGGGTTGGGGGTCAGGGGTGGCGGGGAAAGAGGGAGTCCTTCCAGCGGGGCTCTGGAGGACCTCTCAAATGAGGCATCTCCTTCCCGCTTCAGAGACTCTTGTGGGGCCAAAGGTTGGGTGGGCCCAGGGGGGCACCTTCAACTAGCCTTCCTCCACCCAAAAACTGAGTCTCCCTTAGCCTTAGAAGTTTTATCATCTATCTCATATCCCCTGGCACAGGACCAGAGGCCAAGGCAGGGCTTGGGGAATGGCGAGGGTTGGGGAGGGCAAGAACACGGTTTTGCTACCCCTGACAGGGCTCTTCCAGGGGCCTATTGCAATCCCCATCTAAGGACTCCTCATTGGCCAGTGAGGGTTTGTTTGGGTCCCTGGAGGACTCAAAGGATCAACCCAAAATTTGGGGCCTCATCTGTGTGAGCTGTGTATGTCTTCTCCCTTAGCCCCTGACCCAGCCTCAGAGCCTCCACCCTCCACTAACCAGGCCTTCCCACTGGGCCCAGAGCATCCTCTCCAGAACCCCCACCTTGGCTCCTGACCATAGAGACAAGGAGAGACCATGAGCTCTGGCAAACTCTACCCAGCCTTGCTACATCACAAGGGAATGCTAATGTCAAGAATTAAACTTGAAGCATCTCAGTTCCTCTCAGCCTCATTATCGCATTTTTGAGGTATGAAAACTGAGGCCCACAGAGATTAAATCACTTGCCCAAAGTTCAGGGTGCACACTTGAGTGGGTTTTTTTAATTTGTAGTTTTGTTTTGTGTGTTTGTTATTTTAACTATACCTATATGTTATATATACTCACGTTTACAAAATATACTTAATACACAATTTAAAAACCAAATAAGGCCGGGTATGGTGGCTCACGCCTGTAATCCCAGCACTTTGGGAGGCAGAGGCAGGTGGATCACCTGAGGTCAGGAGTTGAAGATCAGCCTGGCCAGCATGGCGAAACCCTGTCTCTACTAAAAATACAAAAATTAGCCAGGTGTGGTGGCACGTGCCTGTAGTCCCAGCTACTCAGGAGGCTGAGGCAGAAGATTCACTTGAACCCGGAAGGCAGAGGTTTCAGTGAGCCGAGATCGCGCCACTGCACTCCAGTCTGGGCAACAGAGCAAGACTCTGTCTCAAAAAATAAAAAATAAATAAATAAATAAAAAATAAAAACCAAACAAAAACTAGTCAAGGTCACCTCCTTGGTTTCTGGCTGAGAGCACAGGCTTCATGGGCACATTGACAAGGGCTGTAATTCCTGCTCTCTGCCCCTTACTGAGCCAATCTCCCCGGCCTCAGTTTCCCTGTATGTCAGATGGCATGATGACGTGCAGCTCCCTTCAGAGGGTGCGTAATGATAGCAGCACACACACTCCCATATGCCAGGCATCGCCCGCGTCGTCCTCCCAGCGGCACTGTGAAGTGGGAGCTATTATCTTGCCTAAGGTCATATGGCTAGTGAGTGGCAGGGCCGGTATTTGGATCCAGGCGGGCTTGCTTCATTGTCTGTGCTAAGTGCCACAGTATGAGCCCCTGCCATGTACAGGAGGGTGGGGGTCACCCTGAGTTTCACTGTTTCTACTGTAAGATCAGCACAGAGGTGAGTGTGGAGCAACTGTGCTGTTCAGAGTGACTCCAGCCTCCTCACAGTGAGGGTGCCAGCACCAGGCCAGGCCTGAGGCGACTGCTCCCACCTCTTCCTAGGCTGCAGGACCCCAGCTGAGGGAGGAAACCTAAGACCAGCCAGATCAGGGTGCTGCCAGTATCCCTTGGAATCGCTGGAGCTCAATGGGAGAGCAGGCCAGGCAGGGGTAAGGGGCTTCCCTCAAAGCTGGGACTACTAGGCTGAGAACCATACATTCATCTGCAGAGCCCTGGATGGGCCTGGCCTGGGAGTGGGGCCATGACATGAGGCTTCAAAGTGCTGTAAGAAGAGCTGGGGGGCTCTCCAGACACCAAAAGATCCAAGCCTTCTGTACATGTGGGGAAACTGAGGCCCAGAGAGGGAAGGGGTCCTATCCAGGTCACACAGCCAGTCCATGCTGGGCCTGGGAGAATGGGAGAGGGTCCGGTGCTCCCATGGCTCATGTCCTAGCCCGGGTCCCAGAGCTGCACAGATCCATCTACAGGAGGAACCATGCGTATGCATGCATGTGCATACGTGTGTGCGCGCACGTGTGCATGACAGCAAAACCAAGAGCAGGGACCTACAAGGTACTATGATGCCCACCCCACTTTATCCTGATGCCTCCCTCCCTCCCTCCTTCCCTCCCTTCCTCCTTCCTCCTTTCCTTCCTTCCTTCCTGATGCAGTACCTGTCTTTCTCCTCCAGAGACTGCCCTCACCTCTGCCCCAGCCCTTGTTTTCATCTCTCCCCAGGGCCTGGCCTCAGTCCACCCACCATCCCCCTTCTCTGACATCTTCTCCCCTTTCCTCTTTCCATTCCAGCACCATGGCCCCTCCAGCTCCCCCTCAGAGTGCTGGCTGTTCCTTCAGCCTGGCATGTTCTTTCCCCAAGTGTCCACATGGCTCACTCCCTCACTCCTTCAGGTCTTTACTCAAAGTCACCTTCTCACTGAGGCCATCTGCTCTTCACACCTCCCCACACTTTCTATACACTGCCTGCTTTTTCTCCATAGCATCTATAACACGCCATATATTTTACATAGAACGCTAGCTCCATGAGGACAAGGACTTTTATCTTCCTTATGCCTGTGTCCTCAATGCTGGAATGGCGCCTGGCACACTGGGGGCTCTCAACTGGTATCTGCCAAGAGAATGGAAAGGCTTGCTCTGCAACTGGTCAGGGCTCATCTGAGCCTGATATTGGGACCAGAAACTGCAAGGTGTTAAGGGCAGCGGGCCTAGTGCAAGCCTGTGGCAGAGCAGTGGACAGCAGGTGGGAGCTCTGTATGAACCCATGGCTGCCCTGCCTCCAGGGCCCCTCCCAGGGACATGAGGATGCCAGAGGGCTGAAGTGCTTGGGGAAGGGCAGAGGAGGGTAGGAACCAGAACCCTGGGCCCCGTATATGCCTCTCTCAGCTGTAACTGAGGCCTTGGGATCATTCTGCTCTGGAATGCCAAGAATGAGAGAGGCTAACAGGGCCACTGAGGGTAAGACTGGGGAAGGGGCTTACAGAGGGTCACCGAAAAAGGCTATTGTACAGCTGGGGACTTCCAACTTCCAGCTGTGGGCCCTTCCCTGGTCACTCCCAGCCCTGGTTCCCCTGGCTCAGCTCCTCCCACCATGGGATGTCAGACACAGTCGTCCCCCCTGGATTCCCTGTGATCTCACCAGGCTCCCCACCTGTTACCCCTACCCCCTGCCCCCCATTCTCACACTACAGCTATTCTTTCTTTGTCTTTTAAATACTACATACTGGCCAGGTGCGAGGGCTCACGCCTGTAATCCTAACACTTTAGAAGGCCAAAGTGGGTGGATCACTTGAGGTCAGGAGTTTGAGACCAGCCTGGCCAACATGGTGAAATCCGGTCTCTACTAAAAATGCAAAAATTAGCCGGGCATGGTGGCGCACGCCTGTAATCCCAGCTACTTGAGAGGCTGAGGAAGGAGAATTGCTTGAACCCGGGAGGCAGAGGTTTCAGTGAGCTGAGATCACGCCACTGCACCCCAGCCTGCGCAATGGGAGCGAGACTCCATTAAAAAAATATATATGTGTATATATATATATATATATAAAAACATACAAACAATATGGATCACATTTATGTGCTATCAATCATATAATAAACCCACAAATGTCCAACCCCAGAACTAGAAAATTTTAATAGCTTGCACTACTCTGGTGTTCCTCCCCATCTGCCTGTAGGAATTATTTCTTTTTCTAAAATAGCTTTCTTACATATATATAGTGAAGAATGTATTTTTGCTTATTTTTCAGCTACAAGACTGGTGTCACATTGTATATAGTCTGTATTACTTTTTTGTTTTTTTGAGACGGAATCTCACTCTGTCACCCAGGCTGGAGTACAGCAGCACAATCTCCACTCACTGCAACCTCCGCCTCCTGGATTCTGGATTCAAGGGATTCTCTCTTGCCTCAGCTTTTTGAGTAGCTGGGACTACAGGTGCCCAACTACACCAGGCTGCTGCTGTTTTTGTTTGTTTGTTTGTTTTTGTTTTTGTTTTGTTTTGAGGCCGAGTCTCGCTCTGTCGCCAGGCTGGAGTGCAGTGATGCAATCTTGGCTCACTGCAACCTCCGCCTCCCAGGTTCAGGCAATTCTCCCACCTCAGTCTCCCGAGTAGCTGGGACTACAGGTGCCCGCCACCACACCCAGCTAATTTTTGCATTTTTAGTAGAGACAGGGTTTCACCATGTTGGCCAGGATGGTCTTGATCTCTTGACCTTGTGATCCACCCACCTCTGCCGCCCAAAGTGCTGGGATTACAGGCGTGAACCATCACGCCCGGCTACTGTTATTACTTTTTATGCCTCCAGAATTTTTCTGTGTTGTTGCAGGTGTCTGTTGTGCCTTAATTTTCACTATTGTAGAGGATTCTATTATGTGCAATTGCACAGCCGTGTATGTATCTGTTCCCCTGTGGAGGGACATTTGGGTTGTGTCCAGTGTCTCTTGACCACCTACCTTGTGCAGTGCCCCCGACCCTCCTGTCATTAATCCACACTCTAGCTACATCCACAGACCCATGACTTCACGAACCCCATCTTCTACTTCTGAGCTCCAGACCATATAAAAGGCATAACTGTGTTTATTGAGCACTTACTCTGAGCCAGAAACGATTCTCAACATTTTACATGTGGTAGCGCATTTAATTTTCACAGCAACACAAATGGGAGGTAATATTCTTATCGTCATTTTACAGATGAGAAGACCAAGGCCCAGAAGGGTTGAATATCTTGCTCAAGATCACATACCCTTTGCCACCCCCAATTCCAAGTCCCATAGGCAACTTAGACTCAGCACGTCCGTGATGTAACTTATCATCTTCCTCTCCAAGCCATTTCCGCACTTGTGTCCTACTCTCAGTGGGGACATCTCCAATCCCCAGGCCCAAGCTGGAAACTGGAAGCCTTTTCTGACTCCTCCCTCTCCCTCACCCACTCCATCCAAATGGAGCCTAAGTCCTGCACATTGTACTTCTCGGATATTGATCAATCCCATCTCTCGTCTCCACGTCCACAGTGCTGACCCATTATTAGGTGCCCGGCTGCTGCTCCTGGCTCATCACTTCCCGGCAGTCTTCGCAGGCCCGTCTCCACCATTTCCAGCATCCTACACACTGTGGCTCAGGTGTGCTTTCTAAACCTCACCTCACCATGTCCCCCACCTCCAGAACGAAGCCCAGCTTCCTCTGCCCATCCCCTCAAACTGTAAAGTGCAGCGCCCAGCCCCAAAAAAGACACCCCCCACCACCATACCTTGCTCTGTCTCCTCCTGGGAAGCCTCCTGGCCTTGACCCAGAGGCTGCATGTGAGTTTCCCCACCCCGAGCCCCACAGCCTCCAAGCCTCCCACTCTGCACGCACCTTCTTCCTTATAATTACCTGTTCCCCATTAAACTGCAACCCTCAAAGGCAGAGCACAGCACACCCACTGCACATCCCCAGTGTCCAGGCAGGGCCTGCACACAGTAGGTGCACAATAATTGTTGAAAGGCAAAATGCATGAGCAATGACAGGAACCATGGGTGATGCTGCTTTCTGAGCCCCAGGCAGCAGAGTGACTCCTGCCTGGCCCCAGGGTCAGCAGATCCTGGCCCCCCACCCCCACCCAACCTCTGCGGCTGCTTCCCTGGGGCTCTTGGGGCCCTATGAGGCTTCTTCCTGTGTCTTCATGTGTTCTAAGGATTTCCCTCTTTGCATCTTCCTTTTCAATTCCTTCATGTGGGAGCACGCTGGCACCAGGGAGAAGAAAGAGGAGCCCAACCCCTTACCAGCCTTCAATCTATAACAAGCATTCTCAAGGGAATTAAAACTGATTCTTAAAAGGAGAGGTGAAAAAAAAATCTTAACTCTTTTTTATGTATAAAGCACAGAACATATACAGCACATAAATAGATATATAGTATATCTGTGATATTAAAATTTCATGTGATTAAGGAAAAAAAATCTAGAAGACTACTAGGGAAGGCACTAATAAAAAAAAGGCTAAAAAATTCTGATCTACATTCTTGGACCTTGCCTTGTCTGGTCCAAGAACTGGCCAGAACTCAGGGAAAGGAAGAACCAGGGGAGAGTCTAGAGTCCAATCTCAGGATCCCTTCAAAGTATTTCCAAAGCCGGCTCCCCACCAGCCAGCTACGGTCCTTTCCCCAAAACAGCCCTTCCTTCCCCCGTGCCTGAAAATCCCTCATTCTGTTTCTGTCATTCTTTCATCTCACCCTGTTGCTACTGAGGGCACAGGTCAGCTCTTCCCCATTCTCCCCCTGGGACACCCCAGTTCCCAGGGCGTGAAAGACTCAAGGCGCCTCGCCTCTACACCTTGGGCTAAGACATAGCCCTAGAGCTCCTGGAAGAACCCAGGAGGGAAGCCTGACCACAGGAGGCCCCCAGGAAGTGGGGCTACTGCTGTGGGACAAGCCTTGCTTTATTGGGGAAGGGATGGGATCACAAATAATCTCTACTTAGAAGTGCTCTAGGGCCATGGATTCATGTAAGGGCGGGGCAGGGTGGACTGAAGATCTGTTGGCAGGGCTCACGGAGACGGGGGTGAGGGGAGAGATCGTGGGTTCGTGAGATCCCATCTTGGGCAATACGGTTATCCCGTGGTCTTCGTACGCCACAGAGTCCTCCAATTTCAGGGGTTCCCGTGGGATGGTGGAGCCAATGAAGACCAGGTAGATGATGCCACCTAGACAGGCACCCAGAAGTGGTGCCACCACTGGCACCCACCACCAGTTCTCCCCTTCACTGCAGGCAAGAGGCAGAGGCCTGCTGAGGGGGCTGATGCCCAGGACAGCACCCTCATCCACCTCGGCCCACGACAGATTGAGCAGAGAATTCATCCCCAGGCTACCCCAGGAAACATCCCCAACCCGGGGACCCGGTCAGCCTCAGCCCTATTCAGGGACAGGGTTGACACCCAGTGCAGGTGCAGGATCTGTATCTGTACTGGCCTGGGGAAATGTTGGGACTCACTCCTGCTCCCCAGGCCACCTGGGGGTTCAGCAGGACCCTACTGCGCTGCCCCTCACATCACCCGCCACCCCTCAACACACAGGGGAACCACAGAAAAACTCGAAGGAATGGGCCTGGGCAGGGGCAGTACCTGAACACCTCTTTGCCCCAGCCAGCAATGAAGGTGAAGACGCGAGGGGGCAGGTCCCGGGACGGGTTGATGGCATATCCTGTGTTCATACCGAGGGACACCCCAATGATGACCACGAGGATGCCTATCACCAGCGCCTGTGTTCCTGGCAGTGCTGCGTTGTTCTCCTGGTCCGTGATGGCGAAGAGACACAGCTGGAGCATCCCGGTCAGCCACGCCTAAGGAGCAGATGCTGTGGCAGCTCACCTGGGTCGCTCCCCAAGCCACAGGACCTCAGCAGTGCCCCAGATCCAAGCCCACCAGCACAGACACGTCTCGGTACAGTCTCCATCCAGAGTTCTTGTCCTGTCTATCCGGAGGGGCTCCCTGCTGGCTCCGTCCTCAGGGGTGGAGGGCAGGGGGAGGGGTACTCATCCCGGACCACTGACCTCATTCAGGAAGCCCCGCCACAGTGTCATGTGATCAGGAAGGTAGGTGGCAAAAATGCCAGCTGTAGCGACGGGACCGGTCACCATCAGCTGTCCACCCGAAAAGTGGAGAATGGCCGCTGCGGAGACACAGACTGTCGTGTGAACCTGCCCCCAGCTAAGCCCCACTGGGATCCCAGAAATGAGGTTGTAGGTGAGAGGGTGGGGGAGCTCCAGGGCTTTTTTCTCCCAGCTATTTTTACTAATCAGGACACTGAGGTCCAGTCTGCCCATATTTCATAGGAGGCGGCTGAGGCCAGAGGCGGACACCTGGGCAGGACACTCACTGTAGAAGAGGGTGTAGATGGTGGCAGCTGCCAGGAAGGAGCCCAGGAACTGCCCCAGCACATAGACCGGAAACTTCCTCCAGGGCACACGGCCCAGTGCACAGTTAGCGAAGGTCACAGCTGCGTTCATGTGGGCCCCTGTGGGCAGCAGGCAAGTGTGTCAGGGAGGGAGAGCAAAACAAACAACAGTGACAAACAGTATTGAGAACAACGATGGCTAGTGTGTATAAGAGCGTGCTCTGTGACAGAGCTCTCTCACTGAGCCCTCACAACCACCCAGTGAGGCCGGGGCCACCGTCTTCGTTTCACTGTTAAGGAAACTGAGGAACAGAGAAGGTGATGACTTGCCTAAGATGACCCAGCCAGTGAAAATGGTGGGTCAGGGGGACCTGGGAACAATCTGGGGCAGACACGTCATAGGCACGGGGTTCAGAGGAGACTTCCTCCTGCCCAGTGGCCAGGCTCAGGCACTGGTTGTGCTGGCGAAGGGGCTGACTGAGGCAGGCAGGAAAGAGCCTATTGGGGACACCTCGTCTTGCCCGGTCCGGCAGGGGCTGGGCTCACTCACCAGAGATGTGGCCTGCCACGTGCACTCCCATGGTGACTCCGAAGCCAAAACCCAAGTTGACACCAAGGTAGCTCCCATATTTTTTATTTAGAACCATATGGGCCACGGAACCAAGGCCGAACACCTACAAGGGAGGTCCTCTAAGGGGGCTGCCTGTCCAGAAGCCCCAACCTCAGAGGAGGGCTCGGAGCTCAGTTCTAGCTCCTCACCCCCGTGCCCTGGGCCTCCCTGGCGTTGCCTCGAAAATCCTCTGCCACGCCCTCTTCCCCCAGAGCCTTCCCTCTTTACTGCCTCCTCTCCTTGCCCCTGCTGAGGCCTCTCAGACCTGAGCCACTGAGAGCCAGGTGGAGCGGCAGTCAGAAGCTCTTACGACAGACATCCAAGCACCTCAGCCCCAGGCCTACCTGAAGTTTTGGGGTAAGGCAGGGCTGTAAGGAGGGGATGGCTGATGTGGATTGCACCCTCTCAGAGTCCCTCACACTTCAGGCTGGCCTGAAGGAAGTTTCTTTTTTTTTTTTTTAGACGGAGTCTCGCTCTGTCACCCAGGCTGGAGTGCAGTGGCCTGATCTCAGCTCACTGCAAGCTCCGCCTCCCGGGTTCACGCCATTCTCCTGCCTCAGCCTCCCGAGTAGCTGGGACTACAGGCGCCCGCCACCTCGCCCGGCTAGTTTTTTGTATTTTTTTAGTAGAGACGGGGTTTCACCGTGTTAGCCAGGATGGTCTCGATCTCCCGACCTCGTGATCCGCCCGTCTCGGCCTCCCAAAGTGCTGGGATTACAGGCTTGAGCCACCGCGCCCGGCCTGAAGGAAGTTTCTTTAAGGGACCTCCAAATCCATCCATGCCTGACTCTGCCAGGAACCCCTCCCTGCATACACACACACACACACACACACACACACACACACACACACACACCCTCCACCCCAACCTCCACAATGCTGGAACAGTGGGGTCCTAACTGTCTTGCCCTCAGCTTCATTTCCACTGACCCCAGGCAGCATTCCAAGCTGCTGCTGCTTGCCCATCCCTCAGGGCTCCTCAGATGACACCGCCTTCACAGGGGAAGGGGCGTACCTTCAGGCCCATTAGCCTCAGTCTAGAACCACTGTTGCCTTCAGCCCTAGCTCTGTGCTATCCTCTCCCTCTGCAGAGGCCTCCATCTCCCCAGTACCTTCCATCCGCCCATTGATTGGCTTCCACAGACTGGAATCTCATCCTTCCCAGCAAACTGTCCCACCCCTGCCCAGTGTCCTTCTCCAGGATGCCCCCTTCCTATTTCAGTCAGGCTGCATGAGAGAACACGCTGTCCAGCTGCTTCACCCCTTCCCTCGCACCCCCTCGTCAATCTGGCTTCCACTTCCACATGTCACAGACACCAAAGCTCTCTCCAAGGGCTCCAGCAACCTCCTGATTTTCCAAAGGTCTTTTCAGGCATGGTTTTACCACATCGACAGCTTCAGCTATGCTTGATGCAGTAAAATTCCCATCATCTCCGCTGGGAAGCCAGATCCCTATTTGCAAATCCCCACTGGAACTCTCCTGGTGTTCCACGGGCGTCTCAGGTTCTGTTGAAGGTTTGCCATCTCACAGCACACCTGCTCCTCACTCTATGTTCCCCATCCCCGTTGGCAGAGCCAGAAACTCAGATGTTGCAAATGGGAGCTTCCTCGCTATCCTCCCCAACACCCAATCAGCTCTGCTTACATTCTCCCCAAACCTTACCCAGCCTCCTCCTTGCAGCCAGAGTGACCTTCCTAACAAAAACCCCATCGTGTCTTCCCGGGCTCACTCACTGGCTCCCCTCCACTTCTAGGATGAAGTCCAAACTCAGTAGGCCACCATTTAAGACCCTGCATAATTTCATCCTTTCTGCCTGTTTCATATCTGCCCCAATATTCTTTCCATTCAGCAATAGTATTGCTACTAAATAATAATAACCATTTATTGAGCACTGCCTACATGTCAGCAAGTTATACTGATCACCTCCTTTAACCCTTACACGCCAATGTTATGAGTTAGGTACTATTATTCTCCCCTACTTGACAGCTGAGTAACCTGAAGCTTAGAGAACTTGAATGGCTTGTCCAAGGTCACACAGCCTGTACATGGTGAGCCAGGACTAAATCTAGGCAGTTACCTATGCCAGATGGCCTCAAACCAAACAACTGCGCTGCTCCACGCATGCCTTACTCTCTCGTGCCTCTGTTTTGTTTGTTTGTTTGTTTGATTGATTGATTTTTGAGACAGGGTTTTGCTCTATCACCCAGGCTGGAGTGCAGTGCCGTGACCAGGGCTCATTGCACCCTCCATCTCCTGGGTTCAAATGATCCTCCCACCTCAGTCTCCCAAGTAGTTGGGACTATGGGCATGTGCCATGGCACCCAGCCAATTTTTTTTTTTTTTTTTTTTTGAGACAGAGCCTTGCTCTGTTGCCCAAGCTGGAGTGCAGTGGTGCGATCTCGGCTCACTGCAACCTCCAACTCCCTGGTTCAAGTGATTCCCCTGCCTCAGCCTCCCAAGTAGTTGAGGTTATAGGTGCACGCCACCATGCCCAGCTGTTTTGTTGTATTTTTAGTAGAGACAGGGTTTCACCATGTTGGCCAGGCTAGTCTCAAACACCTGACCTCAGATGATCGCCTGCGTCAGCCTCCCAAAGTGCTGGGATTACAGGCATGAGCCACTGTGCCGGGCCCCAGCTAATTTTTTCTATTTATTTATTTTTTGAGACAAAGTCTCTAGAGTGCAGTGGCGCGATCTCCCACTCACTGCAAGCTCTGCTTCCCGGGTTCACGCCATTCTCCTGCCTCAGCCTCCTGAGCAGCTGGGACTATAGGCACCTGCCACTACACCCGGCTAATTTTTTATAGGTTTAGTAGAGATGGGGTTTCACCGTGTTAGCCAGGATGGTCTCGATATCCTGACCTCGTGATCCACCCACCTCAGCCTCCCAAAGTGCTGGGATTACAGGCGTGAGTCACTGCGCCCGGCCTTTCAATTTATTTTGTGTGGAGATGAGGTGTCACTATGTTGCCCAGGCTGGTCTCGAGCTCCTGGCCTCAAGTAATCCTCTCACCTCAGCCTCCCAGAGTGCTGGGATTACAGGTTTGAGCCACCATGCCTGGCCAGAATATCCTAATAATTTTACACTGACTACATCTTGAAATAGGATTTTGGATATATGGGTTAATTATTAAAATTAATTTCACCTGTTGCTTTTTACCTTTTCAGTGTGGATACTAGAAAAATTTAAATTATATAGATGGCTTGTATTGTATTTCCCCTGGAGAGCTTTGTTCTAGCGTTGATGAAAGAGAAAACCTGGAGAATTGTGGACATGAGGGCCGAAGTCAAAGCCGTCAGTGGAGAAGGCCCCAGGAGGGGGTACAGGGTAAGAAGGCAGACCAGGCCAGGCGCGGTGGCTCACGCCTGCAATCCCAGCACTTTGGGAGGCCGAGGTGGACAGATCACTTTGGGTTAGGAGTTCAAGACCAGCATGACAAAACCCCGTCTCTACTAATAATACACAAATTAGCCAGGCGTGGTGGCACTCGCCTGTAATCCCAGCTACTCAGAAGGCTGAGACAGGAGAATTGCTTGAACCCGGGAGGCGGAGGTTGCAGTCAGCCAAGATCGAGCCACTGCACTCCAGCCTGGATGACAGAGCAAGACTCCTTATCAAAAACAAAAACAAAAGGTAGCTGGGGCTGCCCATAGAGCCACACATCACACTCATGGGTGGACGCTGGAAACCTCAACTGTGAAGCAGGTGTTGAAATGGGAGAGGAACAGAGAGAGAATGTGCCATGGATGCCGAGGAGAAACAGAGTTTCCCAAGGAAGGTGCGGTCCACACTGTCGCATGGAGCTTCTAGGTCAAGTGCGTACAGGCCTAGAAAGCATGCTTTTTTTTTTAATGTGACAATCCAGCAGTCATTAGGAACATGGTGAGCACTGCGTCATCCAGCTGTGGAGGCAGAAGCCCGGTTCCAGAGCTGGAGAGGTGAGGAGGTGGCAGCAAAGAGTTGAAAGGCACCAGTGTAGACTCCTCTTTGAGAACTCGCCTGAGGAGCAGGGGAGAGAGAACAGGATCCGCGAAGGGGCTGACAGGGTGAGGGGAGGGAGGTTTCGTTTTGTGTTGTTTTCAGTGGAGAAACTTCGGTATGTTTATAGGCTGAGAGAGGGACAGGCTGAAGATAAAGGAGAGAATAAAGTGACAGTGTGAAGTACCTGAGTAGGCTGGACAGCTGGATTGGTGCAGAAGTGGAGGGGTCCTCCAGGAAGGAGAGGACCCCACCCCAGCCAAGGGGTGATATGTGGATACATATGTGGTTAATGGGTCTGGTGGTGAGAGGGACAAGAGGGTGAGGTGAACACCACAGGAAGTGTTGATTATTTTACCTGTCAAGCAGCAGGTCAAGCCATTTGCTTATTTTAAAAAATAAAATAAAATAAATAAACAAATAAAGTCAGAGTACAGAGCAGATTTGGGGAAGTCTGAGAACATGTGAAATAGCCCAGATATGGTGGGGGAGAGGCAGTTGAGCAGGCCCCACTGGGTCCCTCAGAAGCCCCAGGACAGAAAGGGGGAACCCAGAGCTGGGCTGCCTTCAGATCCAAGATAACGTATAGCAGGGGAGGGCAGGAACAGATGTGGGTGCAGTGGGGAGTGAGGCCAGGACAGGTTGACAGGCTGGCGGGATAAGGAGGTAGAGGGACTGGAGCAGGCATGGAGGGTCTGAAAACAGGGGCCCCCATGGCCTTTCCCCCACTCCAATACCATGTGCTAAAAATACTGAATGAGCATAGGCCGGGTGTGGTGTAATCCCAGCACTTTGGGAGGCCGAGGCAGGCAGATCATGAGGTCAGGAGTTCAAGACCTGCCTGGCCAACATGGTGAAACCCCATCTCTACTAAAGATACAAAAAATTAGCCAGGCGTGGTGGCACACACCTGTAATCCCAGCTACTCGGGAGGCTGAGGCAGGAGAATCGCTTGAACCCAAGAGGCAGAGCAGTGAGCCGAGATGGCGCCACTACACTCCAGCCTGGGCAACAGGGTGAGACTCGGTCTCAAAAAAAAAAAATGGGTGAGCGAATGAACCCCACATGATTCCCTGTGTCAGGGTTGCCAACTGGCAAGTCATGCCCTAATTCATCCAGCACACAGGTTTTGTTTAGATAACTTGGTTTTGAAGAACAGAAGTTTCCGTCTCTCTTGAAAAATGAGCAGCTCAGGCAACACTGGCCTGCATTCCACCCTCCATGGCAACAGTCAGCTGGAGTGGCAGCAGCTACAGCCTCGCACAGATTGGCACTCAGCAGCCAGCCAAAGTCCCCACCGCCCTGAGTTGCCACTCTCTTGGCCCCTGTAGCATGTGATCTACAACCCTTGCCCCATGGCTCACGTGTACGGCTGGTTTTCCGGGGCCCGGATGGCTCCAGCCCCTCCTCTCCCTGATCAGTGAATGTGGCCCAGCCCATCCAAGTCTCCCCGACAGCCAGGAGGCCAGCTCCAAGGGCAACACCCCTGGAAGCTGCAACATGGATCAGTCCGCTTCCCTCGTCCCGGCTGCAGTAAATGGGGCCAAGGTCACACTAGCTTTTTGGCAAAACCTTCACCCTGGTGACTCACTGAAATTCCTATATATATATTTAAAAAAAAAAAAAAAAGCCCTCACTTCTTGGCACAGCCTGGCAACTAAAAATAACAACAACACAATGTCCGACATAGGCTTACACCTCACAAAGTTCTTTTAAAGCGCTACTGTCTTCAATTCTCACAGCAAATCTGCACAGCAAGAATTTTTCTCCCACTCTATAGATGGGGAAACTGAGGCCGAGAGAGGCGTCTTGAACTACCTGAAAATGAGGACCTTACCCTGGCTGGGGGAGCATCGACAAGCCAGAGTCTTTAAAAGCTGGCCATATTTAAGCTAAGGGACAGAGCATAGAGGTTAAGGGTCAAGACTGTGATATTAGGCCAGGCACGGTGACTCAAGCCTGTAATCTCAGCACTTTGGGTGGCCGAGGCGGGAGGATCACTTGAGGTCAGGAGTTCAAGACCAGCCTTGACAACATGGTGAAACCTCGTCCCTCCTAAAAATACAAAAATCGGCTGGGCATGGTGGCATGCACCTGTAATTCCAGCTACTCCGGAGGCTGAGGCACAAGAATCGCTTGAACCCGGGAGGTGGAGGTTGCAGTGAGCCGAGATCGCACCACTATGACACAGTAAGACTGTATCTCAAAAAAAAAAAAAAAAAAAAGACTGTGATATTAGACTGCACTGGATTTAATCTTGACTTAAAGTGTGACCTTGGGCAAGAGGCTTAGTCTCAAGGAGACTCAGTTTTCCCATCTGTGAAACTGGGATAATAATAGTACCTACTTCACAGGGCTATTGCGAGGATTTGGGAAGATGCTTCACGTAAGGTGCTTCCCATCACAAAGCCCGGGATGCGTTAGGTGCTCAATGAAAATCTCAATAAAAGGAAGAGAAACAGAGATGTGGGCAGATATCAAGCATGTGGGCAGTGCCTATTTCCCTAACAGCTCTCAGAGGACGCACCCTCCTGCCTCCGAGGTTCCAAGGGTTAACAGCCCTCATGGGACTGGAATGTCTTGTGATAAGTGAATTACTTTGCCCTGGATTAAGGAGGGACAGGATCTAGCTGCTGTCCTCACAGCTCAGGAGCCAAAGCAGGTGGGGAGGTAAGAGAGGAGCAGGGGAGGGCCAGAGGCAGAGAGGAGAGAGCAGCTGAGAGCACCTGTCCTAATAACAAGAAACCAATACATGGGTACCACATGTGTACTGGGTGCTGAGACTTGGCATTCTTCACACAAGTCCTCCAGCTTGGTGTTAGTGTTCCTGTTAACCAATAAGGAAGCTAAAGCTGTGGGCCGGGCGAGGTGACTCACGCCAGCAATGCCAGCACTTTGGGAGGCCGAGGCAGGCAGGTCACCTGAATTTAGGAGTTCGAGACCAGCCTGGCCAACCCAGGCTGAAACCCCATCTCTACTAAAAATAGAAAAATTAGCTGAGCACAGTGGTACGAGCCTGTAGTCCCAGCTACTCAGGAGGCTGAGGCAAGAGAGTCACGTGAGTATGGGAGGTGGAGGCTGCAGTGAGCCGAGATTGTGCCACTGCACTCCATCCTAGGAGACAGAGTGAGACCCTGTCTCAAAAACAAGAAAGGTAAATTTGTGAACAGTTAAGATACTTGTGGATGGTCACACAGCTAGAAGATAACAGAGCTAGGATTCAAACACAGCTCCAAAGCCCGTGAAGTCCTAATTCTACACAATATAAGTGAGAAGTCAGGCTTTAAGCCAGGGAGAGACCTGCTCAAGGCCAACCGGTGACTCACTGGCAGGGTCAGGCTAAGAACCCTGGTGTTCTGATTTCCTCTCTCCCTTGAGATCCATGGGCGCTACCACACACACAAACATTCTCTCTCACCCCACCTTCCTCTAGCATGCACCTGGCTGCCTTGGCTTCCCTTCCCCGAGGCTGCCCCTTCTTTTTCTAGACCTGGACCCTGCATAAGATGCAGTAAACATGGCTACAGTCGTGTTAAGGGCAGAGGCTCGCTGTGGTAAGTGGCAGGGCTGAAGCAGGTGGAGAGGGAGCAACCTCACATCCCGCCTGCAGTCTGGATTCTGTCCCAGTCACACACTAAAGAAGAGACCTTGTCAAGGTTACCAGCAGCCTCCACGTTGCCAAACCCTAAGGCCTCTTGCCAGTGCTCACCTTGCGTGGCCCATCTGCTGACAGCTTCTTCCTGGTGGAACCACTGCCCCCCTCTGTCATGCAGTCTGCTCTGGGTCTCCTCCCACCTCTCTGACCATTCCTTCTCAGGCTCTTTTGCGTGCACCTCTTCATTCCTCAGGGCTCTGTCCTCAAACCATCCTTTTCTCTTTCTGTACACTCTCTCTGGACAATGTCGACAATCACCACCTGTGTTATGATGAACTTCAACTTTTTCCTTCCAGACCAAGCCTCTCCTGAGCTCCAGCCCCTTGCCTGTGTTTAACTATCTCCCGGATTTCCCCATGGGCATCTCGCCTCTCACCCTGTGCTGGGCCCCGTGCTCCAGAACAGCTCATCAGCGCTTTGCCCACATCTTCTGCTGGCAGAGTCTCCCCAGTTCCATCTTCCACAGCCCTCTCAAACACGTGCTTTCTTCTCCAACCCCAGACCAGTCATCACCCTCTCTCTGTCCCAGATCAGAAACAGCCTCTTAAGTGGTTCCCTCTTGCCAGCCGTGCCTGTCCTGCTTTTGCTCTACACTGCACCCAAAATTACCTTTAAAATCCAAATCTGATCATGTCACTCCCCTGCTTGCCAGCCTTCAACATCGCCCAGTGCCCTCTGGATTCATTCTCAGAGCCTGATCATCAAGTTTCTCTTCAATATCTCTCTTTCTTTTTTTTCTTTTTTTTGAGACAGAGTCTCGCTCTGTCGCCCAGGCTGGAGTGCAGTGGCTGGATCTCAGCTCACTGCAAGCTCCGCCTCCCGGGTTTACGCCATTCTCCTGCCTCAGCCTCCCAAGTAGCTGGGACTACAGGCGCCCGCCACCTCACCCAGCTAGTTTTTTGTATTTTTTAGTAGAGACGGGGTTTCACTGTGTTAGCCAGGATGGTCTCGATCTCCTGACCTCGTGATCCGCCTGTCTCGGCCTCCCAAAGTGCTGGGATTACAGGCTTGAGCCACCGCGCCCGGCCAATATCTTTCTTTCTTTCTTTTTTTTTTTTTTTTGAGACAGAATTTCACTCCTGTCGCCCAGACTGGAGTGCAATGATGTGATTTCAGCTCACTCCAACCTCTGCCTTCTAGGTTCAAGTGATTCTCCTGCCTCAGCCTCTGAATAGCTGAGATTACAGGCGTCCACCACCATGCCCAGCTAATTTTTGTATTTTTAGTAGAGACGGGGTTTCACCGTGTTGGCCAGGCAGGTTTCAAACTCCTGACCTCAGGTGATCCACCTGCCTCAGCCTCCCAAAGTGCTGAGATTACAGGCATGAGCCACTGCACCTGGGCCTCTTCAATCTCTTCACCCTGGGTTTCCCTTCTCCCCATTTCCAGCCATGCCCCTGATACCCCAGTGCATGGTTTCATTCGACCCCCACATATTATGAGCCTTTCTGTCCAAATAGACTTGATGAGAAAGGCCCCCCACCTCTTTACTTTCCTCTGCTGCTTCCCCTGGCTCCCAGCTCAGAGGCAAGGAATGGACAATGTGACTTACAGGGTCAGCATGGGGAGGGGGTCATGGATGGCCCTGGTGGAGCCCCACCCACTTCGTGCTGCCCACCCACTCACCATCATGACATACGTGCTCATGAACTCGGCCAGGAACTCTCGCACCATCTTCTTCTGCAGTATTTCCTGGATCTTTGCTATCACGGACCAGGAGACCATTTTGGAGCCACGGGTGGACCTGAGACAGTGACCCGAGCCCATAGACAGAAAGAAGACTCAAGTCTGCCTGCTGCCCATTGGCTCTTCAACTCACAACTGAGTTAATGGGTAACCCAGCAGCCTCACCACACACACCTCCTCTTGCCCAGGGCAGCTGGGACAGCTGGAATTGGAGACACTTGAGAGCCATGGGGACATGGAGAGGAACGGGGTAGACAGCCAGGCCATGCTCCTTCTAGTTGGGACTGGACCAGTAAAAATGGCACACTAATGAAACCACTTTGCAGAGGGGCAGGTGGGGAGCTGAAAGTGCGATCCACGATGCCAACAAGTCTCTGGGAAAAAGCAGGGTAGGAGAGAGCAGACTGGAAAGTGGAGCTCAGTTGTCTATGTCTATCCATCTGTCTGTCTGCCTATCTGCTAGAGCCAGAACTTTGGGGTCACAGGCCAGGGCCTGGCAACAGTGAGACACTCTACAAACAGCATGAGGTGTGACAAAGTCTGCTGCCGAGCTCTATAAACAGCACTGAGCGCTGAAACATGTACCGGGTTCTGTCAAAGATGAAGGAGTCAGCAAAATGCACCAGGCTCTGCAACCAGGTCAGTGCAAACAGAGGTTTGTGAGAGAGTGAGTGAATGAATGAATGATCAAGAGAGAGGGAGGGAGAAAAGGAAGGACTGGATCTTACTTCCTGGTGTATCTTCAGTGCCTAGCACAATGCCAGGCCATAGTAGATGTACAATAAATATTTGTTGAATGAGTGAAAACTGGGGAATCTGTCTTACTCTCAACTAGATCCTCAAAGCTTCCCAAAGTGCCTGGCACTTAATATATATTTTATTTAGTGAAGTGCACAATTAGATGGACAGGTAGATGAAACAGTGAGTAACAGGTCCCAAATCTGCGTAGGGAGAGGTATAGGACTGGAGTTTGGGGAAGGTGGTGGGGTGGGGATGGAGGATAAAGAGGAAGAAGAGGGGCCGGGCCCAGTGGCTCATGCCTATAATCCCAGCACTTTGGGATGCCACGGTGGGCAGATCACCTGAGGTGGGGAGTTCGAGACCAGCCTGACCAACATGGAGAAACCCCATCTCTACTAAAAAATACAAAATAAGCCAGGCATGGTGGCACATGCCTGTAATCCCAGCTACTTCAGAGGCTGAGGCAGGAGAATCGCTTGAACACGGAAGGCGGAGATTTCAGTGAGCCAAGATCTCACCACTGCATTCCAGCCTGGGCAACAAGAGGGAGACTCCGTCTCAAAAACAGAAAAAAAGTGGGGGGGAAGAAGAGGGATACAGATACCTCTAAGTGTGGCCTTAGTGCTTGTTTAGACTAGTCACTCTGCTCTCTCACTGTCTGCATGCCCAGAAGCTGACACTAGCCCCTCAACTCCTCTGGCCAGCCTATCCTTGCACATCACGTACTGCCTTAGCTGCAGGCCTTTGCACATGCCAGTCCTACGCCCAAAATGGTCCCCTGCGTCCCCAGAGGCTCCTTTACCTGCCAGCCTTCTTTCCTTGACCTAAATTTCCCTTTCTCTGGGAGAGCGGCCTACCCCCTCCTCTAGGCCATTCACTTCCTCCACATGCCCCATGGTGCCCACTCTTTCAGCTGGGGCAATGCTCATCACACTGCAATGTAATTGCTCAATTAGGCCAGGCACAGTGGCTCACGCCTGTAATCCCAGGACTAGCTGAGGCAAGCTGATCACTTGAGCCCAGGAGTTCAAGACCAGCCTGGGCAGCACGACAAAACCTTATCTCTATTAAAAAAAAAAAAAATTAGTCAGGTGTGGTGGTGCATGCCTGTGGTCCCAGCTACTGGGGAGGCTGAGGTGAGAAGATTGCTTGAGCCTGGAAGGCAGAGGTTGCAGTGAGCTGAGATCACACCACTGCACTCCAGCATGGGTGACAGAGTGAGACCCTGTCTCAAAAAAAAAAAAAAAAAAAAAAAAAGCTTAATTAACTGTTTTTCTTCCTAAGGGCTGGGATCATACCAGTTTCCTTCACTGCAGTGCCTGAACACAGTAGGCATAGTAGATTCAATAAATCTTTGGTTCATTGGCTGGGCGTTGCCTGCTGTGTGCTGATGAGAAAGGAGCCAGGCTTCCAGGATTCCCTTGGTGTTCTGGGTTTCCTGCTCTGTCCACCTCTCCCCTGCTTCTATGGTACCTTCCCAGGACTGTCTTTGGGCTGTTGCTTGCCTTGGCAGGGTCTCTTCTTCAGGGCTGAGGAGGCTGGCCATGGGATAATGAGACCCCTATACGATGCTGCATGGGAGCTGGAGTTGGATGGGGACCAGTGGATTATCCAAGCAACTCTGCATCCCCCTCCATCTATTCATCCCTTGTTTTGTTTTTCTGGGGCAGGGAATAGAGCAAGGACTGGGATGGGTGAGCTATGAACAGAGGGTCTCAGCTGAAAAGTGGAAGATGTTTTATTCCATGCCTGGACATCTCTCATTCCCTCTGCTTGCTTTTTGCTGCTGTGAGGCCAGGGGAATTTAGGAGTCCCGAGGAATGCTGCTGCTCTCCCTAGCAGTGTGAGGTGACCCTCCACTGGCCCCCATCTAACCCCAGCTCCAGTGTTGGAGGCAACCACAGAAGAGGGGAGAGAAGTGGACAGAGCAGAAAGCCAAGAACACCAAGAGGATCCTGGAAGCCTGGCTCCTTCCTCATCACCACACAGCAGGCAAGACACAGTAAGCAACAGATAACCACCGACCAGCCAATGAACTCAAGATTTCTTGAATCTACTACGCCTAGAATGTTCAGGCGCTGCAGTAAGGGACACTGGTATGATCCCAGCCTGTGGGAAGAAAAGCAATCGATTGAGCAATTACTGTGCAGTGTGATGAGCACTGCCCCAGCTGGAAGAGGGGCACCATGGGGCATGTGCAGGAAGTGAATGGCCTAGAGGAGAGGGTAGGAGGCTCCCAGAGAAAAGGAAATCTAGGTCAAGAAAAGAAGGCTGGCGGGTAAAGGAGCCTCCAGGGAGGCAGGGATCATTCTGGGCATAGGACTGCCATGTGCAAAGGCCTGCAGCTAAGGCAGTATCCAATGTGCAGGAATGGGCTGGCCACAGAGGAGTGGAGGTGGCATGAGATGGGCAGAGAGGGGCCAGGGCCAGGTGGCAGAAGGCCCCATGGCCCACATTAGGGAGTCTGAACTCTACCAGAGGGCCATGGGCCAACTGGAGGATTTCAGCAAGAGAGCTGCCTCCCCTGTGGAGGCCAGGATGGAGGAAGTGGAGTTAAGGCAGGGTGAGCATCAGCTTCTCCACAGACGAGTAGAGAAGTGGTGGCAGCCTGCGCCACAGAGATGGCAGTGCCAACGGCCACAAGAGCACAGTCAAGCTGACAGGATTGGTGTTCGGTTAGAGAGGGAAGGGAGCGGGGCAGCTCAGCGACGCCCTCAGGTCCTGGCTAGGGCAGTGGAATGACTAGTGTGGGGCGCAGCAGAGAAGCTGCGGGAGAACGGACGAGGAGGCCCTTTCTGGACATGCTGAGTGTGAGAAGCCCGCTGGACACCTGGGTGGGATGGCCAGTGAGGAGGCAGCTGGTCATGTGGTCTCACTTACAGACACATGTGGAGGTCAGCAAATCACAGATGGTCCTCTGAGCCATGGACACAGACGACAGAGCTCAAGGAGAGGGTACAGACTAAGAAGACGGGCCCAAGAAAGCCAGCCTACAAAGCAAGGAACTGACAGCCAACCAGATCCCCTAAGTAATCTGCTAACCAAGGAACTAAATAGCTAACAACTCACTAACGCTTGTTTATTTTCTCTTTCTTTCCTTTTTTGAGACAGGGTCTCACTCTGTCACCCAGGCTGGAGTGCAGTGGCACAGTCCCAGCTCACTGCAGCCTAGACTTCCCAGGGTTCAAGCGATCCTGCCACCTCAGCCTCCCAAGTAGCGGGGAGTACAGGAGTACGCACCATGCCCAGCTATTTTTTTTCTATTTTTTGTAGAGATGGGGTTTTGCCATGTTGCCCAAGCTGGTCCCAAACTCCTGGACTCAAGCAATCCTCCCGCCTCAGCCTCCCAAGGTGCTGGGAATTCAGGTGTGAGCCACCACGCCCGGTGGCTTACTAACCCTTTGACTAATCTATCAAAAACCAACTAACTGATTCTCCTGTTAACCAGCTATTAACTCATTTAATTATCGAATCAACTGGTCAACCATAACCTATCCAACTAACCACAAGCCAACAATTCAACCTGCTAACCAACATTTCTTCATTCAACAAACATTTGTTGTCCAGGCATGGTGGCTCACGCCTGTAATCCCAACACTTTGGGAGGCCGAGGCAGGTGGATCACTTGAGGTCAGGAGTTCAAGACTAGCCTGGCCAACATGGCAAAACCCCATTTCCACTTAAAAAAAAAAAAAATAGCTGGGCTTGGTGGCAGGTGCCTGTAATCCCAGCTGGGGGGCTGAGACGTGAGAATCACTTGAACCCAAGAAGCAGAAGTTGCAGTGAGCCGAGATCGCACCACTGCACTCCAGCCTGGGCAACAGAGCAAGACTCTGTCTCAAAAAAGAAAAAAAAAATTTTTTTTGTTGAGCACCTACTTACGAGTCAAGCACCAGGAATACAAAGTTAAAACCCACTCTCCACCCTTGGGTCACTCTGTTTAATGGAAGAGATGGGTAATGGCAACATCAGCAGAGAGAAGCAGCCTGGGACTGGGGGAGCTCAGGGGAGGCGTGGGAGGTGGGGCCTGAAGAAGGTTTTGAAGAATGGGCGGGTGGTGGCCTGACATGGCCGTGGGGGAGTAGGCTGGAGGTAGAAAGAATGGTGGAAGCTGTGCACATTCTAGATATTTTAGGAGATTGGTGACTGGATGTGAGACATAGGGGAGAGGGAAGTATCAAGGATATGATCTGGACTTCTGGCTTGAGCAACTGAGGAGAAGGGGGCCCCTGACTGAGCCAAGAGCACAGGAGGAGTGAACTTGCAGGGGGTGGAGGAGGCCGTTTCCATCTAGGAGCTGAGTTGCCTGTGAGACATCAGTGGGTCTCTAGAAACAGGATCTAAAGCCCTGGAGAGAGACATAGGCTGGAGGCAGTGATGTCAACAGAGGGGCATTATTCGTTCTCTCCTTCCAAGTGTACAACAGCCCAATATTCCTGCTCGTGTGGATCTGACAGCAATGAAGTGTAATAAGCAAGTACATTTGTATAAGAGAAGGTACCAGCTAGTATGGAAAAAACAGAGGAAGGAGAGGGGAATTGGGATTGCAGGGGCTGGAGATGGGATGTGATTTCAAATAGGGCAGTCAGAGTAATCCCTGTTGAGAAGGTGGCGTTGGAGCAAAGCCATGAAGGAGATGAGAGTGGGCTGTATGTTAACTGCAGAAAGCCCCTCAGGTGGAGGGAACAGTCATCAGAGGACTCCCAGGATATTTGAAGAAAGCAAAGAAAGTCAGTGTGAGGCCGGGTGCAGTGGCTCACGCCTGTAATTCCAACCTTTTGGGAGACCGAGGCAGGTGGATCACCTGAGGTCAGGAGTTCAAGAGCAGCCTGGCCAACATGGCAAAACCCCATTTCTACTAAAAATACCAAAAAAAAAAAAAAAAAAATTAGCTGGACGTGGTAGTATGTGTCTATAATCCTGTAATCCCAGCTCCTCAGAAGGCTGAGGCAAGAGAATCGCTTGAACCCGGGACGCGGAGGTTGCAGTGAGCCAAGATCGCGCCATTGCACTCCAGCCTGGGGAACAGAGTTGGATTCTGTCTCAAAAAAAACAAAAACAAAAACAAAAAACAGAAAAGAAACTCGGTGTGGCTCAGTGTGGCTGGAGGAGGGAAAGCAGGGGGCGGGAGTGGGGAGGCCAGAAAGCTAACAAGGACTACATAGGCAGGGCCTTGGCCATTGCAAGGACTGGCTCTTGTTCACCCCAAAGACAACAGAGCCTGAGAGGGTGAGAGGTGCTGAGTTCGGTTGAGTTGAAGGCCACCTGCATGCCTTGACCCTCATCCAAGGCTTTCTGAGCCTCCCCTCACCCTAGGACCCAGCCCAGGCAACAGGTGTAAGATGCTCTTCTTCTGGGACCTCAGAGGCGAGTGGGTGGGTGGAGAGGAGGAGGTAGAGGGGGGACAGCTACCCCAAGGAAGAGGCTGAGGGTGGAGCAGGAAGGGCACTGAAGTGGGCTGGGTGGAGGACAGGGGGCTAGAGGGGGAGAAGGGGGTTGGGTACTTACCGTCTGTGCCTGGATGTTTGAACCATGTTTTGTCTTTCAGATTTGTAGATGCTGAGGAGCCAAAGAGAGGTCACCATGGCTGGAGCACACAGAACTTGGCCCCACACTTCTATCAGACCTTGGCCCCCAGGGGAGAAGCCCTGGGGCAACTCCTACTAGTGCCACTCCCTTAACCCAGCCAAGCAACAGGGAGGGAGGAGCAGTGCTCAGCCAATGAGGCGACGCCCTGGAGCCCCACCCACCCATGCTGGCCCCAGGACCCCAACCCCAGGCCAGACCCTCCAGCGCTCCTCCAGACCTTCCCTGTCTGCAGCCCGGCTTTGAACTGTGGAGATGCCCTCAGCCTCTGCTCAGTGGCTCCAGCCTCGTATTTGCGTGCTATACATTTAACCTCAAGCCCACTTGCTGCTAACTTAAACTGTGACTGTCCAGGACCTGCACACACACACACATGCACACACGCGCGCACACACACACACACAAGGTGAACACACAGGATGAGGCTCTGAAAACTCATTTCACCCTGTACCTTGCCTAAAAATTCCCCTTTGTACTCCTATCTTTCTCTCTAATTGACAGCATGAAGGTAGCCCCAAGTCCCCTCACCCTGTCTGTCCTCCTCATTCTCTAACTCAGTTCCCTCTAGCTGCAGCACAGACTCTAATCCCCAGCCCTGACTGCAGAAACCCTCCAGCCCCAGCTCTAGCCCCGCAGGAGGGGACTCCGCGGGAGGAACAACTGCAGCAAGCCGGCAGCTGACCCATCTCTGGCCTGCACTCCTCCCCCTGTGGTCCACGGCCGGTGGTCTTCAGCTCTCTCCTCGTCCCACTCCCATGGTCTGCTGACAGCCCAGCCCAGCACATCCCTGCCATCTCTGCTCTACCGCTGGTCCTCCCAACAACCAGTATACAGGTAAGGAAACTGAGGCTCAGAGAGAGCGTGTGTGTGCCTGTGTCACACAGCAACACAGGACTGCACCAGAGCCAGAAAGCCAGGCCTTCCACTCCCAGCCGGCGCTCCTTCCCCAAACAATCCCACAGTCACCTCCTCCCTGTGTGGTACCAAGGGAATGGCCCTTCCGGATCTGGGCACTGAGGAGGCCGCCCCATCCACCCTGCCTGGAGCCCCACTCACTCTGCTGAAATGCCTTCTGATTCTCAGCCTCTGCCTTGGGGGCTTCTCAGTTAAAGTGCATCTTGATCTTGTTCCTCCGAGACGGTCCCTGGCTCAGCTTCCACTCCCAGCTGGGGCTCGGCTATCCCTGTGTCCCCAGTCCAGAGCCTGCCTCTCAGCCCTCCAAGGGCGGCCTCAAGCACTGCTCCTGCTCCTCTAGGGGAGAGGTCAGTAAGGCTGGGGTTTGGCTGGTGCCACTTGAGCCAAGTCCGGATGCACTGCCCAAAATAACATCCCTCGTCTGGCCAGCGGTGCCATGGAGACCGAGTTCTGAAGCAGCCCTTTGTGAGGTCAGAGGTGCAGATCCGGGTGGGCACTCTGGGCCTCACAGTCCCAGAGGAAAGGCCTGTCCTCCAAGCCAATGTGCAGCCTGACTCTGGGGCAGCGCCTGAGGAAGCCCTCCCCAAGCCCCAGCCCTGGGGAAGGCTGCAGAGGCCTTTGAGCCCCCAGAGTTGGGGAGAGCTGTGCAGAATAGGACTGGAGGTGGAAGTGTTGGAGATCAACAGCCAGGTGGAGGGGACGCGGGGAGGCCGTGGATCAGTCCTCAGGGAGCCCCATTCTGAAGGGGGAAAGGGAGACTCAGGCCCAGTCCTCAGGGCCCCCAGTCTGAGAGGAAGGAGGACACACAAGCCATATTTGCAGAGAAACACGAGCCTGAGGGAGGAGGTAGAAGCCCAGGCCTGGCCCCTCTGAGGGCCCCTAGTCCGAGGAGCAGGTGGAAACCTAGACCCTGTCCTCAGGAAAACACCTCCCTTAGGAAAGGTCAGCAGGGCCCCTGTGAAGGAGCCAGAGCTGGATCGGGGCGTGGGGTTCGGGGCTCAGCAGCATGGGAGCTCCGGGACCGAGGTGTGGTCAGGAGAGACCCTGGGGACCAGTGGCAGTCCAAGAGGACTTTTGGAGCCAGGGCCTGACTAGGTCTCAAACAATGGGGCAGGCAGTTTGGGGTTTCAGCAGGTGGCCCAGTGCTGAGACACAAGGGAGGTGTTTCTGGTCTGCAGACTCTGAGGACACTTGCTGTGTGGCATGGTGGATGGTGGGTAAGTCCTGAGAACTTCTGGGGCCAGGCTCCATGGGTGGGAAAAGGCATAGGATTCAGTTGTCCAAAGCCCAGGTGTGGGAATGGAACTGTCCTGTAGAGGGTGCCAAAGACCAGGTCTGGAACCTGCATAGCCCCCACACACCCTCCCACCCCTTCCAGCTTTTTCTGCAGGTCCTTCTGCAGGGGTGAGGCGGGGAGAGAAAGGGGTTGGCCGCAGTCCCGGGGCTTCCTAGTCAGAAGCCCTCTGTAAGGCACTAACTTCCCTCTGCAGATTTTTTTTTTTTTTTTGAGATGGAGTCCCGCTCCACCCAGGCTGGAGTGCAGTGGCACGATCTTGTCTCACCACAATCTCTGCCTCATGGGTTCAAGTGATTCTCCTGCCTCAGCCTCCCAAGTAGTTGGGATTACAGGTGTGCGCCACCAAGCCTAGCTAATGTTTTTTGTGTTTTTAGTAAAGACGGGGTGTCACCATGTTGGTCAGGCTGGTCTCAAACTCCTGACCTTAGGGAATCCATCCGTCTCGGCCTCCCAAAGTGCTAGGATTATAGGTGTGAGCCACTGCACCCAGCCTCCCTCTGCAGATTGTACGTGGGCTTGAGACTCAGTCTCTCTTCCTCAGGAAGGGAGGGGTGCACGCCTGGAAATGGGAGAGCCCTGCCTTTATTCCTTTCCCATGTGTGCTCCCACGGCTGGGATGAGGTCATGTCAGAAGTGGATCTGGGGTCTTGGATGAGGTCAGCACTTCAGAGTTGAACTGGACTGGTGTCAGGTTGGTGAGGGAGGGAATTGGGATCCATGCTGGGGTCGCAGATCAGACCCTAAGCTCATTTACAGGACTTGACCCTGGGGACTGAGAGGTGGAGAAGACACAGTCCTGTCTGTCTCATGGCAGAGACAGGTAAGCAGCAGGTGACTTAGGACACACCAGATAAGCTGGAAGGAATACAGACAGGGCTAGCCCAAGCTCGAGGGGGACAAGGGTCTTCCGGAAGAGGTGACATGGGAACTGAGTTTTCCAAAACGAGCAGGGGGAGGAAGGACACCGTGGCATTTGAAGCTTGATGGGATTGTGAGAAAACCTGGGAGCTGTGAGTGACTTGCAGAGGGCTGTGGAAATGGGCAGGGGTAGACCATGAAGGGCTTTGTCGGCCAGGCCCAGGAGTTCAGACTTTAACCCAAGGGCCTGAGGAGCCTTCAAAGGGTTCTTGCCGGGCGCGGTGGCTCAAGCCTGTAATCCCAGCACTTTGGGAGGCCGAGACGGGCGGATCACGAGGTCAAGAGATCGAGACCATCCTGGCTAACACGGTGAAACCCCGTCTCTACTAAAAAAATACAAAAAACTAGCCGGGTGAGGTGGCGGCGCCTGTAGTCCCAGCTACTCGGGAGGCTGGGGCAGGAGAATGGCGGGAACCCGGGAGGCGGAGCTTGCAGTGAGCCGAGATCCGGCCACTGCACTCCAGCCTGGGTGACAGAGCGAGACTCCGTCTCAAAAAATAAAAAAAATAAAAAATAAAATAAAAAGGGTTCTTAATAAAGAGAAGAGCAATGGGGTCAACCTGAGGTCCCCGAGGTCCCAGGGCATCCAGCAGGCAGAGGCACAGTTGGGCCTGCGCTCGGGAGAGGGGTCTAGCTGGAGAAAGAGAAGAGGAGATCAGCCCCTGGGCTTCAGCACTAGAGTCGCTGGGGCTACCCAAGAAGCACAGGGAGTGAGGCAGGGGCCAGGGTCAGGATTCTGGGGAACAGGGATGATGAACGAGTGGGTGGGGAAGGGGCTGAAAACCCAGACACAGGGCTGCCCAGAGACTGACAGGAGCCAGTAGGGGGCTGTTGCCCCAGAGTTGGGTGCTGGGAGGGGCTGGCCAGGCAGGTGTTTGCATACAGCTGCCTGGATGAGCTGGTGGGGATAGAGGGTGGCAACAGCGCTGAAGAAGCTGAGGCTGAGGAGGCAGAAAGTTCAACTGCAGAGAGAAGAGTGGCAGCTAAAGGGGCCACCAAGGTGGGAGTTTGGGTCAGAGCTGTGAAGCATGTTAGTCTGCACAGAGCTTACGGGGGGTCTCTGAGCCAGTGAAGATGGGGGTGGGGCAGAGAGGGAACACCTGGGGTCCTTTCTTCATAGGATGGGCTTCAGTAGAGTTAGCAGATAAAATATAAGATGCCCAGTTAAATTTGAATTTCAAAGAAACAATATTTGACACAACCTTATACCCGGTATACCTTTAGTCTAACCTCAGGCCCTCTTGATGCTTAAACTGTGACTGTCCAGGACACACACACACAAACACACACACACACACACACACACACGGTTTTATTTTTAGCAAATAAAAATATAGCCGGGCACACTGGCTCACCCTTGTAATCCTAACACTTTGGGAGGCTGAGGTTGGTGGATCACTCGAAGTCAGGAGTTTGAGAACAGCCTGGCCAACATGGTGAAACCCCACCTCTACTAAAAATACAAAAATTAGCCGGGTATGGTGGCAGGCACCTGCAATCCCAGCTACGTCAGGAGGCTGAGACAGGAGAATTACTTGAACCCCAGGAGGCGGAGGTTGCAGTGAGCTGAGATGGCGCCACTGCACTCCAGCCTGGGTGACAGAGTGAGACTCTGTCTCAAAATAAATAAATACATATGAGAATAAAAGAAAATGCTTTTTTCTTTTTTCTTTTTCTTTCTTTTTTTTTTTTTTTTTTTGAGATGGAGTTTCGCTGTTGTCACTGGAGTGCTAGAATGCGGTGGCGCCATCTCAGCTCACTGCAACCTCCGCCTCCTGGGGTTCAAGTAATTCTCTTGCCTCAGCCTCCCGAGTAGCTGGGATTACAGGCATGCACCACTATGCCCAGCTAATTTTAATATTTTTAGTAGAGATGGGGTTTCACCATGTTGGCCAGGCTGGTCTCAAACTTCTGACTTCAGGTGATCCACCCGCCTCGGCCTCCCAAAGTGCTGGGATTACAGGCATGAGCCACTGCGCCCTGCCTAAAATACTTTTTTCATTCAAACGTTGGTCAAGAATATCTTTCTGTGCCAGTAGGTCCATGTCCACCTCATGCCTGTTGTACAGCATTCCACCTGATGGAGATTATATCATGCGGAATCCTTCTATTGATGGGTGTTTAGATTGTCTCCAATTTTAAACGGACCCAGCTCTTCTCTTTTATGAACAGGATGGGATAAACACAATTGGCTGAAACTCAATAAAGAATGAAAATGAAAATTAAAATTTTAAAATATCAGAATGAAGAAACAAAAATGACTAAAGATGCTAAAAACTGCCCTCAAATGTTCCCCAAAGTGTTGATAGACACACACAAAAGAAACATTTTGATTAAATTATTTGTTTCAATCAACATGCCATTGGATTAACTTATCACAAAACCTGCTTTTCATCACATTGTTTTACACTTGTGTTTTTTCTGACTCTTTCGAGCCACGGAATCCTTTGCATAACTCAGGAGCCCATGGTATAAACAAGTAAGGAAGGAGCTACTCTGGCTCCAGGCGCAGGGGTGGGGGTAGGAGGGCAGGGTAGGTCCCTCAAGGAGCCCTGGTCTCTCTCAAATCATCTGAAGCCATGAACGTTCTCAGAATGTCCCAAAAAGAAAAGACACTTAAGCCCCACCCAGGTAAGTGTCTCCTTCCAAACTCATTTTTCGGGTAGGAAAATAGATTCAGAGCAAGGTAACAACTTGCCCAAGATCACCTAGAACTAGAACATCCAGACCAGGGCTCTGGCTCCCCCAAGGAGACCAGGGCTCCCCTACTAGGTGGCGAGGCCGGGGAGGGGCAAGGGCACAGGTAGGACCCAGGAAGGTCTTTAACTCTCACACCCACAAATTACCAGAACTCCCCCTCACCCCCCGCCCAGGCTCTCATCCTTCTCAGAGTCATCCACGGGCTTTCAGGACAGGGCAGATGGAGACCAAGGCAGACAGGATCAGGCACAGCCGCTTGTGCAAGGGCGAAGATCCCCTGAAGTCGAGAACCCAGAATTCCACCCTCAGCCTACTCCGTCCTAAAAGAGCCTATATTCAGCTGCCTGAAACCAGGGATTGAGCTCAGGCTTGTCACTTTCTAGTATGAGCTGGAGCTATCAGGGAAGGCTTCCTGAAGGAAGAAGGGTCTTATTAACAGAAGCAGCCAGGGAGACAACACTGAAGAAATTTGCATGTGTGAGAAGCATTTGTGTCTTTGTATATACCTATATGTGAGCATGTGCCTGTGTGGATGGACAGGTGTGTGGGTGTGTGTGTATGTGCGCACACATGCATCTGCTTATGTGTGTCTGATCTTGCACGCCGAAGCCTCTCTGTAGTGAGACACACACATACACACACACACACACACACACACACTCCCCGAGTTACGCACACGTGAACATGCAACCATTCTGCCGGGTTAATATTTCTTTGCCTGCGTCAGCACGGTCCCAGTAAGTGGGCAGCTCGATGCAGGAACGTGCCCTATCTGATCTGGTCAGTGGCTGTGGGTCTGGAACAGGGGGATTAGGGTGGGCAGGGAGCCCATCTCAGTTTCCCCCAGGCAAGCTGCACTCTCTCCACTCTCCTGCTCAGCCAGAGAAAGGAGGCAGCCCCAGTGTAGTGTGACTGCCCAGTCTCCCCACTCACGCTGGGGACTCCCTGATGGGACAGCCTCCTTGCTTGCCTCCACATGGGCCAAGGCCAGCCATTCCCTGAAAGACCCTCCCCACTCCCTCATCTCTGCCCAAATCCTGAGGCCTCTCTATGCATAGTTGTCTCCTTAAGGACAAACAGGAAGCAAAGACCCTAGGAAATGCTCACAGCGAGCCCCTCCCTTCAGCAGGAAAGCAGCTTTGCAATGTCCAGGTGAGCCAATGGGAAGATGGGATTCAATTGGCAGCTTTCCAGGAGCACAGTGATTGCACCAAGGGCCTGTGCAGAGATCTGTGTGGTCAGGGTCTGGGGTACCGGCACCCATGGGCATTAAGCTTCAGCCAGGAAGGCTTGGTGGGACATGTGGACCCCAGGGAGAGTGGCACCTCCCTAGTTGCTGGGCCTCTCCCTGGGTTGATGGAGAACCCTCCCACGCCTGCTCTGGTCCCTGGGGTGCAGGCTGGGCCAGGCTGGGCTGGGTGAGCAGACACTGTCTCTTCTGCTTTTGGGACAGCCCAAGGGCTAGCGTGAGTCAAACCCAGGTGTCCTGGCTCCTAGAGAGAAGGCTGGAGCATGGATGGAGGGAGACGCTCACTGCTGAGGCTCTTCCCACAGCATAGCCCCTCTGCCTCCACCTCCCTCAGGCTCCATCTCTGGGCAGTCTCCTCTCCACCCTAGGGGCATATTAGGACTTTCATAGGCCCTCGGCAGTTTTTTTTCTAGAGACAGGGTCTCACTCTGTCACCCAGGCTGGAGTGCAGTGGTGCGAACTTGGCTCAGTGCAGCCTCAAACTCTGGGCTTGGGCAGTCTTCTCACATCAGCTTCCTCTTACTAAGTAGCTGGGACTACAGGCGCACACCACAATACCAAACCATTTTTTGTATTCTTTTTGTAGAGATGAGGTCTCACTTTGTTGCCTAGGCTATTCTCAAACTCCTGGGCTCAAGCCATCCTTTCACCTTGACTTCCTAGAGTGCTGGGATTCAGATGTGAGCCACCACACCCAGCCTGGCATCTGTGTGGGTGTGTATGTGTGTGGTAAAAAATACAGCATAAACTTAGTGATCTGAACTATTTTTTTGGCGGGGGGGGTCTGGTCTTTTTTTTTTTGAGTCTTGCCCTGTTGTCTAGGCTGGAGTGCAGTGGTTCGATCTCGGCTCACTACAACCTCCACCTTCCAGGTTCAGGCGATTCTCCTGCCTCAGCTTCCCGAGTAGCTGGGACTACAGACGTGCCCCACTACACCCGGCTCATTTTTGTATTTTTAGTGGAGACAGGGCTTCACAATGTTGGTCAGGCTGGTCTCAAACTCCTGACCTCGTGATCCGCCTGCCTCAGCCTCCCAGAGTGCTGGGATTACAGGCATGAGCCACCGTGCCTGGCCCAATCTTAACTAATTTTTAGCATAGAGTTCAATAGCGGAAAGTATATTCACATTGTTGTACAATCTCCAGAACTTTGTCATCTTACAAAACAAACTCTATACCCATTAAACAACAACTCAATTCCCTTTCTCCTACTCCTGGTGACCACCATTCTACTTTCTGTCTCTATGAGTTTGACTACTCTAGATACTTTATATGAGTGAAACCATACACTGTGTGTCTATCTGTGCCTGGCTTAGTTCACTTAGCATAATGTTCTCAAAGGTCCCTCCATGTAATGTGTCAGAATTTCCTTCCTTTTTTTTTTTTTTTAGGTGGAGCTTTGCTCTTGTCACCCAGGCTGGAGTGCAATGGCACAATCTTGGCTCACTGAAACCTCTGCCTCCTGGGTTCAGGTGATTCTCCTGCCTCAGTCTCCCAAGTAGCTGCGATTACAGGTGCCCACCCCACGCCCAGCTAATTTCCTTCTTTTTAAGGCTGAACAATATTCCATTGTATGAATGTACCACATTTTGTTTATCCATTCAGCTCCCTGCACTTGAGTTGCTCCCTCTTTTGGCTATTGTGAATAGTGCTGATATGAACATGGGTGTACAGTTATCTTTTTGAGATCCTGTTTTCAATTATTTTTTTTAAATTTTAGGTTTGGAGGCACACATGAAGGTCTGATATATAGTAAACACATGTCATGGGGATTTGTTGTACAGATTATTACATCACCCAGGTATTAAGCCCAGTACCCAATAGTTATCTTTTCTGCTCCTCTCCCTCCTCCCACCCTCAAGAAGACCCCAATGTCTGTAGTTTCCTACTTTGTGTTCACAAGTTCTTATCATTTAGCTCTCAATGCTTTCCATTCTTTTGGATATATGTGTCCTTGGCATTTTTGCCCTTTTGGGCCCCTTCTTCCAGCAAATAATAATAACAGTAATAATTTTATTTTACAACTATTGGTATAAAGACAAATATATTAATTTTTTTTTTTTTTTTTAAGACAGGGTTTCACTCCCGTCACCCAGACTGGAGTACAATGGCACGATCTCAGCTCACTGCAACCCCCGCTTCCTGGGCTCAAGCGATTCTCCTGCCTCAGCCTCCCAAGTAGCTGGGATTACAGGCACCCACCACCACATCTGGCTAATTTTCATATTTTTTGTAAAGATGGAGTTTCTCCATGTTGCCCAGGCTAGTCTCAAACTCCTGAGCTCAAGCAATCCACCCGCCTTGGCTTCCCAAATAACTGGAATTACAGGTGTGAGCCACCATGCCAGCCCCGATATATTAATATTAAAACATTTTCTTCAGCCTACAAGTTCTAGGCCGGGCGCGGTGGCTCAAGCCTGTAATCCCAGCACTTTGGGAGGCCGAGATGGGTGGATCACAAGGTCATGAGATCGAGACCATCCTGGCTAACCCGCTGAAACCCTGTCTCTACTATAAAATACAAAAAACTAGCCGGTCGAGGTGGCGGGCGCCTGTAGTCCCAGCTACTCGGGAGGCTGAGGCAGGAGAATGGCGTGAACCCGGGAGGCGGAGCTTGTAGTGAGCTGAGCTCCGGCCACTGCACTCCAGCCTGGGCGACAGCGCGAGACTCCGTCTCAAAAAAAAACAAAAAAAACAGCCTACAAGTTCTTCTTTTTCTTATTTTGATGCAATCTAAACATTTTGTGGGTCCTTAGATTCAACATTCTCATGGGTCTTGTGCCTCCTGTGCATCATGGAGAAGGCGGCCCTGCATGTCTCTCACATCCTCTTCCCCCACGCAGATGCTGCCACCTCCCCAGCCTCCATCTCCAGCCCAGAGCTCCAGAACAAGTGATCCACCTCCTCTCTTGTTATCTCGTATGTGAAACAAGCACATTTACCTTTACCTGCCCCAACCCAACCTCACTTCCCCATCATCTGCCCCCTTCCCAAGGGCCTGGCCCAAGGAATGCTCTTCCCCACCACATCTCTGAAGCTTTCCCTCCAGGAGTCACTCACCTATTCCCTCTCTATTCCCTCTCTCGTGGCCCCTTCAGTCAGCCCCAAATCTATCCCATCTCCAAGAGCCTCTTCACGGGTCTCCCAGTCTGCATCCCCTTTGAGGTAGGAGGCAGGACTGGACTCCAGGGTGATGTTCGGACACCGGACCAGATTGAGGACTAGCTAAAACAGGGCTGGAAGCAACTTTCCAATGACACATGCCCCCCAGTGTGCCATGTCAATTTATCATTGCCATGCCAACACCTGGGAGTTATCACCCCTTTCCATGGCAATGACCCAATGGCCCCAAAGTTACCACCCCTTCCCTAGAAATTTCTGCATAATTCGCCCCTTAATCTGCATACAATTAAAAGTGGGTATAAATATAACTGCAAAACTGCCCCGGGCTGCTGCTCTCTGCCTATGTATAGCCCTGCTGTGCAGAAGCAGTCCTGGAGCTCTAACACTGCCGCTTCAGTAAAGCTGTTTTCTTCTACTTCTCTCTGCATTGCCCTTGAGAGGCAAAGCCGAGAACCCTCACAGGCCAAGCCCCACTTTGGGGCTCACCTCCCCTGCATCACCCTCACCCATTCTTTACAGCAATTTTTTTTTCCTTTTTGAGACAGAGTCTTGCTCTGTTACCCAGGCTGGAGTGCAATGGAGCAATCTCCGCTCACTGCAACCTCTGCCTCCCGGGTTCAAGAGATTCTTGTGCCTCAGCCTCCCAAGTAGCTGGAATTACAGGCACCCACGACCAGACCTGGCTAATTTTTGTATTTTTAGTAGAGATGGGGTTTCACCGTGTTGGTCAGGCTGGTCTCAAACTGCCTGTTTTATTTTCTTTTATTTTTATTTTTCTGAAATATGTTAAATTCCAGCTACTCTGTCATTTCATTTCTACATTCTTCAGTGTTCCCTCTAAAATATAGGAACATTTTCTTAAATAATCAGTACCATACCTGACAAAATATACAATTCCATAGAATGATCAAATACTTGCAATTGTTTCAAAATGTCTTTTTGCATTGATTTGTTGGTTGTTTGCATCAGAATCCAAACAAGGTCATACATTACGTTGGGTTAAATGTTCTCTTAAACAAGAGGAATTCCCCTTTCTCCGTCACTATTTTTGCATGTCATTGACTTGTTGAATAAATGTGGTCCTATAAGAGTCCCACATTCTAGATTTGTCTGTGTTTTTTTCTTTGTAGTGTCATTTAGCTTTTCCTTCATCCCCTGTATTTCTTTGAGTAAGTGGCTGGGCACAGTGACCCACGCCTGTATTTCCAGCACTTTGGGAGACCAAGGCAGGTGGATCGTTAGAGCCCAGGAGTTCAGTGCCAGCCTGGGCAACATGGAGAATCCCAGTCTCTACAAAAAATACAAAAATTGCCAGGCACGTTGACTCACGCCTGTAATTCCAGCACTTTGGAAGGCCGAGGCGGGTGGATCACGAGGTCAGGAGGTCGAGACCATCCTAGTTAACACGGTGAAACCCCATCTCTACTAAAAATACAAAAAGTTAGCCAGACGTGGTGGTGGGCACCTGTAGTCCCAGCTACTCTGGAGGCTGAGGCAGGAGAATGGCTCCCAGCTACTCCGGGAGGTGGAGCTTGCAGTGAGCTGAGATCGTGCCACTGCACTCCAGCTTGGGCTACAGAGTAAGAGTCCATCTCACACAAAAAAAAAAAATTAGCAGGGCACCTGTAGTCCCAGCTACTCAGGAACCTGAGGCAGCAGGATCACTTGAACCTGGGAAGGCAAAGCTGCAGTGAGCCATGTTTGTGCCATTGAGCAAGTCCCTGTCTCAAAAAAAGAAAAAAGAAAAAAAAAAGAGAGAGAAAGAAATAAAGGAAAATATATGAGAAGTTAGCTCTGGGCCGGGCGCAGTGGCTCACACCTGCAATCCCAGCACTTTGGGAAACCAAGGCAGGCAGATCGTCTGAGTTCAGGAGTTTGAGACCAGCCTGGCTAACATAATGAAACCCCGTCTCTACTAAAAATACAAAAATTAACTGGGCATGGAGGCACACACCTTTGTAGTCCTAGCCACTGGGGAAGCTGAGGCAGGAGAATCACTTGAACCCAGGAGACAGAGATTACAGTGAGCGAAGATTGCATCACTGCACTCCAGCCTGGGCAACAGAGCAAGACTCCATCTCAAAAACAAAAAAAAGTGGCCAGGTGTGGTGGCTCACTCCTGTAATCACCTGAGGTCAGGAGTTTGAGAGCAATCTGGCCAACATGGTGAAACCCCATCTCTACTAAAATATACAAAAATTAGCTGGGCTCAGTGATGCAAACCTGTAGCCCCAGCTACTCAGGAGGCTAAGTCACGAGAATTGCTTGAACCTGGGAGGCAGAAGTTGCAGTGAGCCAAGATTGTGTCACTGCCCTCTAGCCTGGGTGGCAGAGCAAGACTCAGTCTCAAAAAAAAAAAAAAAAAAACAACAAAAACAAACAAACAAACAAAAAACCTCTAATGGTGTATGGTTTTTTTTTTTCTATTAATTCATTTTATTTATTTATTTTTTTGAGACGGAGTCTCAGTCTGTCACCCAGGCTGGAGTACAATGGTGCAATCTCGGCTCACTGCAAGCTCTGCCTCCCAGGTTTATGCCATTCTCCTGCCTCAGCCTCCCGAGTAGCTGGGATTACAGGCGCCCGCCACCACGCCTGGCTGATTTTTTTGTATGTTTAGTAGAGACGGGGTTTTACCATGTTAGCCAGGATGATCTCGACCTCCTGACCTCGTGATCTGCCTGCCTCAGCCTCCCAAAGTGCTGGGATTACAGGCGTGAGCCACTACGCCCGGCCAGGGTTTGTTTATTTTTTTTGAGACAGTCTCGCTCTGTTGCCCAGGCTGAAATGCAGTGGCGTGCATGTTGCTCACTGCAGCCTCGACTTCCCAGGTTCAAGTGATTCTCTCAGCTGGGACTACAGGTGCATGCCACCATGCCACGCTAATTTTTGTGGTTTTTGTAGAGATAGGGTCTCGCCATGTGCCCAGGCTGGTCTTGAACTCCTGGGCTCAAACAGTCCTCCCATCTTGGCCATCCAAAGTGCTGGGATTACAGGCACGAGCCACCGCGCCCTGCCTGGTGTGATTTTATTTAGGTTCAGTCTTGCAGAGGCAGTTGTCCTCTGCGGAGGTGCTGCATGCTTCCTATTTCATCCCATCAGGAAGCACGTCATGTCTAGCTGCCCACGCTCAGTGATGCGAACTGCGCAGTGGCTTCAGGGAGTGACAACCTGACCCCTCCATTGTCACATTCCCCTCTGCCCACCCCCCATCAGTCCTTCGCCTTCTGCTTTTATTCTTTGATTTCTACCTAAACCCATTTCATAATCTTCCACAATAAAGCATTTTAAAGGAAAAGCTCCAAGCAGCAATTTCCTAACCCACAGGAAAGAATGAGTCTAAAAATGGTAGAGACTCAGGTACGAGGTTAATCGGAGCAGGGAGGAGGGCCAGGATAAGGGACGCCTCATGAGAAGGAGGAAGGAGAGACTGAAGTGGTGGCCGGAAGGAGCAGTGGAAAAATCCAGCGACCTCCTGGCCAGGAGCCTGAGTTTGAGGCTGGTGTGAAGTTTCCCTACTCCGGGCCCCACCTGGGTGGTGAGTGGTTTAGAGCTCAGGCTTTTTAGACAGACAGACCTGAACTTGAATCCAGCTCAGCTTCTTAATCAGCATTGGGTGACTTAAAGCAAGAAATTTAACTGGGCTTCTTCATCTGTAAAATGAAGATAGTAATCCTTACCTTGCAGGGTTGTTGGGAGAATGGACTGAGTGGGCGGGGGCGTGGCAAGGGCCTGGTAGAGTAAACACTCTGGGTGGTGGGTAGGAAGCCTGTTTGAGGGAGGGGAACTCTGTACTCCACAGCTCCTGCCCTAACAGATTCTTGCCCGATGCCAGGGCCAAGCTAGAAGTGCTGGGAGTAGAGTATAATGTGCTCATTCCGCAGACAGCAAGGGCGATGCTCAGGGACATCCACCTTCCTCTTTGGCTGCTCTAATGGTGGATGCATCTGGTTTCCCAGCCCCTGCCATTGCAGCCTAGTGGCTTAGCTTTCTGGACTTGAACCCTTGGTCACTCCCTCAGTCTAGGCGCCAGGCTTCCCCAGGCACCCTGCAATTGCCAGCCCAGTTAACAGGCAGCCGGCTCGCTGAGCGGCTGGGGGATCCAGGCATGACAGGGCCTTGGGCAGGCCGCCTCCTGGGGACAAATGGCCTGCTGAGCCCGTGACGGGTGAGGCCATCTGATTCCCAGATGGTTTCTCCTACGCTGGGAACATGGCAGATGCACAATAAATGTTGAGAGAATGGAGCTTTCCCTCCCCTGAGTGGGAGAGGAATCGTTTGTCAGGTGACTCTGCTTGTGGGGGTGTCTTGGGCATCCCCGGGAATTCATGGCTCCAAGCCCTTGAGCCCTGGGCGAGGGGAGCGGGGGGAAGCACCTGGGGTGGGGCAAAGAGCTGGGAGCTCCTCCCTCCTCCTGTTCCAGCCTGTCTACTCCCGCCCTGCCCACCCCCACGCACGTTGAGCCTCTCGCTCCTTTCACAGCAGCTGAGGCATCCCAGCCGAGGGCCTCAGTGAGATGGGGTTGGGTGAGGTGGAATCTTAACCCCCAGACTCCCAACCTCATCCTGTTTTCAGCACCCGTGAGACTGGCTCTAGCACCCCCTGCTGGCAGCCAAAGCTGACTCCTTTAGCCTGAGTCCACTGGAGGTGCCACCGATGTGTCCCCAACTCCAGTCCCCTCAAGGGACTGGCAGGGCCCACTTTAGACCCAGGGTTCTGCTCAGAGGGGAGACACAGACTCCACCCAGCCCAGCCCACACGCCTTTGTTGTGGCTTCCAAGTTTTCTTTTCCACGTCACCTGTGCTGCTTGCTCTCTGGTTTTGTTGACTTTAGTGCTGTCTCTGTTTGTTCTGGCTGAGCCAACAGCCTCAGGATGAAACTCTGAGCCCAGGAAGTGTGAACCTGAGAGGCAGCAGGCTGGGAGTGGGGACGGAGGCAAATGAGAGAGAGGGTAAGATCTGAGCTGGTTCCCGGCCTCAGGCTGGAGTTCATAGCCGTTCACTCCAGCAGCAGGGTCGGGGCCTAGGGGCAGGGATGGGTGGAAGGATTTTTCCAGCCTCACTGAGGGCAGGTCTTGGCCTGTCACATCACTGTTTTGAAGTTTGTTTGGAAGCTCAGCCCCAGAACTCTAATGCCTCACATCTCCAGGAGGTCTGAACCCCTCTGTGGAGCAGTGCAAGTTCTCTGGAAGCTGCTATCTGATTTCAGCCCCGAGTCCTTCAACTGAGCAACACAGGGGACACCACCATCCCCCACAGGAAGCCTCCAGGACTGAGCTTTCCTGACTTTCCATGCACCTCCATGAGAATCTGTTACCCAGCAACCTGGGAAGGTGACCCCGCAGGGATTATTGCCCCTCTACAAATTGAGTCCCAGACATGGTAAAGGGACATCTCCAAAGTCACCAAGTGAGAGCTTCCTGGCTCCTAGTCCAGACTCTTTGCCCCACT